>NC_059155.1:63617079-63922193 GCF_020740605.2 Lemur catta | reverse complement strand
TAATTCAAATGTTTCTATAGAAGTTGGGAACATAGAGTGAAAATGAAAATTGTTTAGTTCATTCTCTCTTGTTAGTGAAAGATCACAACCATACTAGCGAAATTTTCTCAAGGGTTTCTTCGCATGTTTGACAAAGTGGCAAGGTCAATGCCAAATTCCAGTGAACCATCTTCCTTTTATTATTGTTTTCCATATGCTCATCTAATAAAAGGCATCCAAGGGAACAGTTTAAGGTTGGATTATAGCAGAAGTTGGTAAACTTTTTCTGTAAAGGGCTAGATAGTTAATATTTTAGGATTTGTGGGCCATATGGTCTCTGTCACAACCACTCAACTCTGCCATAGCAGCAGGAAAGCAGCTATAGACAATATGTAAACAATTGGGCATGCATGTTCCAATAAAACTTTATTTATGGACACTGAATTTAATTTCATGTAGTTTTTATGTGTGGTGTAATTTTTTTTTGTTTTGCTTTTTAAAACCATTTAGTAATGTTAAAACCATTCTTAGCTTGAGAGCAATACATAAGTAAGTGACAGGCTGGATTTGTCCCAAGGGCCATAGTTTGCTAATTCCTGCATTAGAGTACCCATATTTTCTGAGTTATTTTTACTAAGCCATTTAACATTCCTGAAACTTCAGTTTCTTTACGCAACTGGGATTGTCAGATATACCTTAGAAGTTTGCTGAGCATTGAGTAAATATGATATGGAGAGGATCTGTGTATTCTTGAAAGCACTTTAAAAAATTAAATGCTAGTATTTTAAAATATTATTAAGTAATATATTTATTGTTATAGTTAATACATTGGATATTCTTATATAGGTGATCAGCCACATTTACCACTATCATATCATCTAAGAAACATAATTACAAAAACTGGAAACAGAGAACCTGATGCAAAACAACCCTAAATAAAATGGAATTTCATTTTTAACAAAAGAAAGCTTGAACTTTGACTCTACATGTTCCTATTTTCTCTCTTTTAGTTGAGTGGATAAGATGGTAAATAGAGGTCATTTGGGGAGTGAGGCAAAAGTGAAGGATGAGTAAATACTAAGTTCAATTTCTGTTTGAAATCTCTTGCTCATCGGGCTAAGTGTGGTTTTTTTCCCCTTGAGATTTCTTAGGAGAGAAAGGCCATTGGTTCTGGGTGATTCACACATTTACCTGCCTCAAGGCAGGACTAGATGGTCTCTTAATGCCTTTCTCCTGTCAGTGGTAGACATGGCCTGTTACTAACTAAAATTAAACTCAAATTGCTTACCATTGATGATATCACAGCAAATACTGCTATTTGGGGAATACATCCAAACAGAAGAGTAAACTCTTGTTCAAAATCTTTCACATTTTACTTTTGAAAGAGCTAGTTTTGCAAGTCATTAGAATTTATTATAGATGGAAACGTCCCAGCCTCCTTCTTTGCTTTCTGTTCTCTTAGTCCTCTGGCTGCACAAGGCCAACACAAACCAATTAGAAGGAGAAAAATGAATCCAATCTACAGGGTTTTCTACTTACCCAAGAGCACCTAGGGCCTTGAGCATTGTCATTTAATGCTCTTACGTTTGAGGGATTGCTTTTAACGAAGTAATTATTTCATACTGAATAATGAATAGTGTGGGTCCTTTTCCTTGTCTTCTCTGTTTCCTCCTGTCTTTAGCTATAGAAGCCATTTAAGCCAGGATCATTAGAACAGTTTCAAAACAGCGGTTTGAAAAGGGCCTTTAGTTATCGGTTGTACTACATTGAGAAAATCACATGGAAATGAAATCTTGATAACAATAATTGTTTTATTTGTATATTGTTGCTTTTAACAAGCCTTGCTGATATTATTTTACAATTAGACAGTGGATTAGAGCTTTTTAAATGATGTAATTTCACTCCAGCCTTAGAGTTAACATTTTTTATATATTGGCTATAAAGTAAGAGTTTTGATAATGTGCATTTCTACTTCAGCTAATGCCATTCAAGACAAGATAATTAATCCTACAAGTGGAAACTGGTTAGTACAGGACTGATAGGAACTGCGGGGAAACACTTTAAGGGCATATATTCACAATTAAATAAAAGGGTGAAATGTGTCAGACATGTGGCCGACACAGGTCTGACCTTTCAAAATATAAACATTATATTGTTTATTGCAGTGCCTCCCAACCTGCCCTCAGACTTCCCAGGGGCTGGGAAGGGGTACAGTAAAACTCTCAGAAGTGTTCAAATCTATTTCCATCCACCTTAATTTAAAATATATGAAAATGGTACAGATTAGACCTCACTAGTTGGGATTATCTTTCAAGAAAGGCTGAAGCCCATCCATCCATCACAGCCATAGAGAACTCCCACCCATGAGTGAAGGACACTTCTCAAGTCTTATTTACCCAGCTTTTATTTGGAGGTAGGCCCTGTGCAGGGTGCTTTACACTTATTATCCGTCATTTACTCCTCACAAAAAAATACTGCAAAAATGGATGCTCATATATAGGTGTTTGTTACATTGTTCTCTATTTTTTTTTTTATTTTAGCAAGACCTGTCACTTCAGAATGTATTTTTTTAATTCTTCAAAAGGAAGAAGGAAAGAGAGGAAGATGGGAGGAAGGAAAGGAAGGAAAAGGAATCAAGGTGCAGAGATCAGTAGCTTCCCCCAAGTCTGCAGAGTTAGAAAGTGGCCAAGTCACATCTGTCCTTGAAAGCCTGAACTCTTCCTACCTATCCTGTTGTTTCTCACAGTTTGTCTTTCCAGGAAGTCAGGAAATTGATGAGGTTGACTCTTAGCAATCAATGTTTTCTTTTCTCTAAAACACAAAGTGGTGGATCTGAATCTTAAGGGTTGTCTCTTTAACATCAAAGGATGGAGTTTATATTCTAGTGAGACAATAAATATTGGGGCTGCAGGATATCCACTGGACATGTTACACACCGACCATCTATTTACTTATGAGACGCTGCAGTACAACAGCAAGATTTCCAAGTTGGAGGAAAACACTGGGTTTTGAATTTTGTTTGTATGTCTTTGAGCAAATCCCATGTCCAAATCTCAATTTCCTTACATATAAAATGAGATTGTGATTGGCAACATCCTTAGCCATCAGGAAAATGTACATCAAAGCCACAATGACATACCTCAGCACCCCTACTAGAACAGCTAAAATGAAATCGACAAACAATAAGTATGTTGGCAAGGATGCCAAGAAATTGGAACCCTCAAACACTGCTGGTGAGAACGTAAGATGGTGCAGCCATTATGGAAAACCATTCGGCAGTTCCTCAAAAATTTAAACATGGAATTACATATGACCCAGCAATTCCACTCCTAGGTATATACCTAAGAGAATTGAAAGCATATGTCCCCACAAAAGCTTGTATGCAAATGACCGTAGCAATGTTATTCATAATAGCCAAAATGTCCTTCAACTGTGAAAGGCTAAACAAAATGTGGTATATCCACACAATGGGATATTATTCAGCCACAAAAAGGAATGAAGTACTGCTACATGCTACAACATACATGAACCTTAAAAACATTATGGTGAGCGAAAGAAGCTAGACACAAAAGAGCACATGTTGGTTGCCAGAGGATAGGAGGGAGGGGTTGGGGAGAAACGGGAAGTGACTACTAATAGATACTGGGTTTCTTTAGGAGTTGGCGAAAGTGTCCTAAAATTGACTGTGGTGATGGTTGCACAACTCTGTAAATATACTAATGTACATTGGATTGTACAACTTAAGTGAGTGAAGTGTATGGCACGTGACTTATATCCTAATAAAGCTGTTATTGACAAACAGACTGGGAGGGTGAGTTGGAGTTAGACTGCAGAAGACCTTGACTGCCATTTGTACTCTCCCAGTGTCCGTGGGCAGCCATCAATATTTTCATGGAAAAGGGTCACACAATCAGATTTTTGTTTGAGAAAAACCACTGTGTTAGCCACGTGGAGGTTGGGTGGGAATGAGGAAAGCCTGAAGCAGAGAGAGCAACGGAACCTGCCAGATTGGCAGGGGAGATTTTCTGAATGTATTCCTTTGTGTTTGGTTCTCATGGTGTGTTTTCCTCTTTTCCTCCATTTCAGGAAGGTAAACTCTCATCCCTTCATTAGCCTAGAGAGGTGTGTGTTGCAGACACACACCTCTAAAGTAGAATTGGTGTGGAGACAGCTCTCCAAACAGCTCCCACTCCTTGCCAAAACGGGTTACTGTCTGTCTGTTTGATTACAGGCAATGTGATATCTGACTGCGGTTTTGATTTGCATTTTCCTAATGATTAACAATGCTGAGCATATATTTTCATGTGCTTATTGGCCATTTTATATCTTTACCCTCCATCTTGCTAAAGTGGCAGTTTTACAATAAGACATTGATTTCTTTGATCTCTCAAAGTGATTCTCATGCCAGGCAATTTTTGTCCCCCAAGAAGGGTTTCCAGATAAAATACAGATATGCAATTCCATTTGAATTTTAAGTAGATAGCAAATAATCTTCTAGTCTATGTATGTCCCAAATACTGCATCTAGTGTGTAGAGGCCAGGAATGATGCTAAACATTCCACAGTGCACAGATAAGTTCCTCACAACAAAGAATGATTCTGCCCGAATGTGAGTAGTGCCAAAGTTGTGAAATCCTGCCTTAACCGTTTAATGAGAACGGACTCTATGCGATTGATAAGACTCTGCGAGGAGAAAGCGCTGATGGCCTCAGAGAAGGGAAAGTCTCTGGGACAAAGAATTAGAGACGAGGTCTGGGGTGGGAGTCAACTGTATTGACTTCTTTTTCAATGATGACTAAGGCCTACCTTGGCCGCTCTGATGGAGAGTCATATGATAGGAGCTCTCCGCAGCCAGGAAGGGACCTAGTTGGCCACCAGAGAAGCTATGACCGAGCGGGCAGAGCCTGCAATAGCTCTGCAAACCAGAGCAGACAGAGCCTCTCTGGCCAGAGCCCACAACAGTGGGCACCGCCAGCCCAGCACCCCACTCCACCCACGGGGATAAGGAGGCCCCCATGCAACTCCGTGTGAAATGAATCCGCTTGGTCTAACAGCAGGCAAGCTGAATGAAAGACTGCTCCCCCTTCCCAGTCAGAACTGCCGACCCCGTACATTTTGCCACTGTCTCTCTACTTTCCCCTCTCTTACCGCAAACGCGTTATAGTGGGTGCCAAGCTAGCATTTATCAAATTCCTTTGTGCACGGATCGTTTCCAGTAATCTCGTGAATGTCAGCTTCTAGTCCCTCTCAGAGCAGAGATGAGAAGTTAGAAGACTTGATAAACCCCAAACCCCAGCACCCAGGTTCCTGGAATACTCCTTCTTAAAAACTGCCTCTGCTTTGTACTTTATTTGCCATTATTTATGCAGCATCCCTGTGGTAAACAGGTTCAAGCGAGAAATTCTGTGTGCAGGAAAATGAGCAACTCAGGAATTCAGAGAACAACTCCCGAATCATATGAAGTTGCCTCAAGCAGTTCTGTCAAAAATAATTTAATCGCTCAGAGCCACTTTCAGACTCCAAAAATGTCAGCCAGTTGTTTCCTTCCAGCGACAAAAACAAGCACAAGGGCCATATGTAGAAAGTACCCACCGCTACTCATGCTCTGTACATTCTATTGAGCGATTTCGGGACTTTTATTGTACTGGTGTTTGCGGCCATGTTCCAGTAGAATGTTTGGCTTTTGTTTCACAATTCTGTCTCAGAAAGCTGAGAAGATACCCAGAATGATAACTGGGTTTTGGAAAATAAATATCAGGTTAAATTGCTATTGATGAATCTATTAAGAAGAAGAATTGATGCTGTGCATAGAATTATTTTAAGAAAATAATTCATAATTTCTCCTTTTTAAGCTTGCTTTTTTTTTTTTTCCTCAACTAAACATTTTATTCCTGGGTGCCTCAGAAGCTGCATGTTTCTGTGGCATATTTAGACAAATAAATGTGTGTACTGTGCAGAAAGGAAGCAGAGCTCCTCTCCTTAGAACTGCTCATAAGCAGGTATTTTTTTCTTCCAAAGAATAGAACATGTGATGGGGCATGAAAGTTGTTACATAAATCCACTCTCTCTGCTCCCACTGGCTTTCTCTTCGTGACAGCCACACCCACTCGGTGAAAAGGTGGTTCTGAATCCACCGTAGGGAAACTGCATTCCACTGTCAGTACGTGCACCGTGGGCTTGTGTGCCCGTTTGAGCACGTGCCTTGGCAATAACGTCCTCTTCCACGCAAACTCTCCATCCCCTATCTCACTGTTTCAGGGCTTGCCAAAATAGGAGTGACCCCGCCTTTGTGTTGATGGCACCTTCCTTTTATCACAACGTGATGGAAATTATCGGACACTGGGAGTCCCTTTATCACCATCATATGGAGCGTCACTAGTATGAAGATGTTACCCAGACCACTCTTGCCTCTGCCTGAAGGTAAGAGTCTTCCCTGCTTGAAGGGTCCTGGGGCCTGGAGGAGGTGACTCTCTGCACACAGGGGCTGATGACAGGGTGTCCCCATCCTTGCAAGCAAGTCTATGGCCCCAACCAGGCCCACTGTTCCAAAGGCTGGGGCTGGTGCATCTCCCTTTGTTACTCCTGGGGTCCACAGATAGATAATTTTGATTAGGCTGTTTACTTTTCCATAGACCTTAGGTCAATAACCACACAAATCAATTTTAGTTCACACAAGAATCTGCCTTACCAGGAATAAAGTTCTTGACACTGTCACGGTAAGCCAAGCGTGCTCATGCTTCCTCATTTTAATTTGAGTGCCACCTCCAAGTAGCAGTGTTTCCAACTCTGTCCCTGGGCACAAAACCACCTGGTTGGGTTGTAATCTGTGTTCTCCTTTTAGTCCTCCGCCTTCCACCTGCAGCGAACAGAAAGAAAAATCTAGTCATCTGTGGAAGATTCTTCCTTAACTGTATATAAATCTGCCACCTTTGGATAATAAAGGAAAGGGAAAGAAAAAATGATTGTGCACTTTAAAAGCCTGGTGAGACAGGCAGAAGGAGCTCTCAGGAGAAGGGGATCGCCCCCAGCCCGCAGACCACCCTTCCCTGCTCTCACCTGCCCTTCCCAAGAGATGCTCTGCCAGTGAGCAGGGCCAATCGCAAATGGGATAATGCCAAGACTGGGGGAGGAAGTGATTTGCAAGATCAGTTCCACTGAGGTAGATTCAAAGGTGAAAGCCCTGGGGCTACACTGTTATGATCTGCAGGATGGGCTCCAAAGTCCATTCTAACTAAAACTGGTGGCAATGGATCCCCCGCCCTGTATGTTCTCATGCAAGGCACCTTATTCATCACAACAGACAATGATCAGACAAGGACTGTGTGTGCATTTCAAGAAGGCCAGACTTCAAACACAGTCTCAACAATCCATTATTTTTAGAGCATAATTAAGAATCATCTTCAACTGCCCAATTTCCTGTTTCCTTCTAATCAGCCTCTTAAAAGACAGTACTGTATTCCTAAAAGCAGAATGTGAGAAGCACACAGAGTTCTAGGAGAGACAGCATAATTGTTACGCAGGCTTAAAAGAAAGAAAGGGCAGGGGATGGCCTCTGGGCCTGTTTTGACAGGTGCCAGGAGACTGGAGTCACTTAGGACAAAGTTCACCAGTTGGAGAACTTTCTGTTATGCTTGAGGGCCATCGACAGTGGCTGAAAACGTAACAGGCCTGGCAGTAAAAATGCCGTGTATATAGGAATGTGGAAACCAAAGCCACAGGCAAAGCATGTGCCTATGATGGCCATACTTGCCCAGTTTGCCGTAAAATTACATAGTATATGTAAATTAGAATTGAATACACTCTCAGTAGGGACGCAGATCTGAAGTTGTGTGAACACTAAATACAAAAGAAAAAATACTATAATTTAAAAGTAATATTCTAGCCAAGGAGCTGAGATGAAAAGAAATGAACATGCACAATAACCATCCACATAAGCAAATATATGATCATTGCCTGTTGCCAAGGTCCTTGGGATTCAACCTACAAAGACCCACTTCTGGAAGAAGAGATGGATAGTTTTGGTTCTCCTTTACCTAGTAAGGTATAACAGGGTATCCTAAGAAGACAACTCAATAATCCTAGAAACCACAGGGGCTGGTTGGTAGAAAAGGGCATTTTGAAAACGGCCACTTTCCCACTGGCGTGTTTCCTAATGTGTATTTCCAGATTTGTTTTTACTCCTAAAGGTTAATTAGATATCACATGTGCATTTCAAATTTGCTTAGAATGGAAGTTTCCAAAGGGCAAGGACAGTTTCATTTTCTCTTGCTGTGACTTTTCCTTGTATAAAGACTTTACTCTGTATTTAGTGAATAATCAACGATGGTAAGTAAAAGCCAGTATATTTCAAGAAAATCCATTCTAGAATCTCATACTTCTTCATTTACCTTATTTTATTTTTTCATTTTGTATCCCTCAGTTCCTAAAATCCTGTCCACTGGAATGGGGTCTAGAAGCGTGTCCAGTCCCAGGTGCAGCAACTTGGTGGAAGGTCCTGAGAAGCCAAGGGGACAGAGGATGTCAGTGTCTGTCAATGAGCAGAGAATGCTGCAAGATCAGGGCACCAAAACCGGCTGAGCAGATTTATTATAGAATCTAAGATAGTCAAACTCATAGAAACAGAGAGCAGAATGGTGGCTGCAGGGCAGGAAGTGGGGCATAGCAGGGGGCAGGATGGGGAGATGTTGGTCAAAGGGGACAAAGTTTCAGTTAAACAAGGTGACTAAGTTCTGGGGGTCTAATGTACAGCATAGTGACTACAGTTAACAATACTGTATTGTATACTTGAAATTTGCTAAGAGGTCAGATTTCAAGTGTACTCACCAAAAAAATAAGGAAAGAAAAGAAAAGAAAAGGAAAGAAAAGAAGGAGAGGAGAGGAGAGGAGAGGAAATGAGAGGAGAAAAGGAAAGAGAAAAGAAAAGAAAAAATGGTAACTATGTGCGGTGATAGATATGTGAATTAGCCTAATTGTGGTGATCATTTCACAACATATACATCTATCAAAATATCAGGTTGTATACCTTAAATATATACAATCCCTATTTATCAACTATACCTCAATAAAGCTCAAAAAAAAAAAAAATCAACTGAGCAAATTTCTTTACAATTTTCCCCAAAGCTGGCCCTGCTTTAAACACATCAGAAGCTCTGGTAAGACACTTGGCCAAACCAACTCCAGGGATGAACCAACTTCCGTTCCCTCTTATACACACTGGCAGGACACACTGAATCCTTCCAGTTAATAGACTACTCTCTCTGTCACCCTTGAGCACCAGTCTCTCACCAGCTGGGCTGTGTGCCTACCTCGAATCACTTGTATTTGTTCCCACAGCTGTGTATACCAGGTGTGCTTATAACATGAATTCTGTAATTATACTAAAAATGATAGTTTGGGGTGGTGTGGTTTTTCTCAGGCAGGCAAGCCAAGCAGCAGGCACCACACAGCACACAGCACACGGAGGAGGACTTTGAAGCAGAGACAAAACGTATGCTAACCCAGCCCAAAGGTTCAGAGCAGACGATGGCCTAACCACTCACTCATCCCACCGTGGCTTCTGACAGTCCAGAGGAAAGGTGGAGACGGCACAGCCAGGCCTTCTGCTAAGGCCCCCATGGCTCTGTCACCCTTCCCAGAATCTCTGAAAACCACCAGGAAGGAGCTCTGTCACGTTCCCTGGAACCAGAAGTTGAAAAACAGATTTAGGTCCCCAAATTTCTAAAACTACATGAAGTCATATGGTTGATTGGAACTTAGCAAAAAAATAAAATAAGATTAACTTTTCTTTGGCTCACAAATTAGAGAAGAACATTTGTGTTTATAAAAATGACTCATTAATTAATTCATAGCTATCACTTGGAAACACTCAAAGGGGAAAGGTCTGTGTTGATATTTTAAAAATTTAAAACTCAGTGAAATATTTAGGATACCAATCCAAAGCTCCATTGAAGCAATATTAGTGAATATTTCAGCAAAATTGCATGATATTTCTTAAAGAAATTGGCATTAGGGTTTTCTTTCCACATCCAGTACTAAATGTAAAAACAGTATAATGAAGCAATAAATAGTAGAAAATCATTCTGGGTTGAATTTTATCTCACATGTATATGAAATCAGTGAAGGGTGATGTGACAATGCAGTGCTATTTACCGTGGAGGAAGAAAAATCAACCTTGGTAGAAAGACTCCTGGGTATTTAAAAATGATTGTTAAAATGAGTATGTCACAGACATTGTACTTGGATTTTAAATGTTCCAAGGTTAGCTACTTAAATCCCTTCCACTATTAAAGTACCCTTGGAATTAGAAATGGAAATATTCTTTTAGGACTATCATCTATTCCTGGGAGGCATCACAGAATTGTTCCTTCCAAAATGTTTCCTTGTTCTTGGTACACTGTAGAGTCTTTTAAGAACAAAGAATTATTCTCAATTCAAGCCAAACTATGCTGCAGCAACTGAACTCCAGCATTATTTCTGAAATCCTTTATTCAGTGGGGGAGGATGGAACGAAATTATTAGGAGATGGGGCCCGGAGACCTTCCGGAAAGATATTCTTGCTGTGTTCCACAGCTCTTTCTTCCATTTTGTTTGTTTCCCTTTTGCCATTCCTCCCACCCACTCTTCTTGCCAGCAAATAGATGATGCCAGAGAATAAGAATATTGTATGATCACTAGTTAATTTCCTTGGGATTCAGGGGTTTCCATCGTATTTCTGGCAGCCTGTTCAGAACAGCTGCCCCAAAGAACTACAGATTCTGCTCCAATTTACATTCTGCATCCGATAAAGCATAAAGCACCATGACTGGTTTACATTTAGGCTGCTCTGTATCCAATCAGACACTGTTAATCACTTTCAAGTTCTCATTGCTGCATCTTACACATGGTTATTTAGGCTTACATAGTTTGATGAACATGCTGTCTTTCTGTACAGACTAGCCTAAGAGGGCACTACATGCAGTGTTAATAGAGTGTAGAAACATGGCACTGGCTCTTTTTTTAATGACTGGCTTGAAAGGGAGGCAATTCATTAATTTGACATTTATTGAGCACCTAATATGTAGCTGGCCATGAGCTAGCTCTGGAGATTTTTAAAAAGGAATACCTGGTAGCTGCAATATCTCACATATATCATGTTTTGTGCTTTTTGCAAATTTATAATCCAGCTGAGAAACAGAACTCCAAGCAAGTAAGTATATTGGTGAGAGTGGAATGAAATAAATGCCCACAAAGAGCCAAGAGGAGGGCAGGACATTGGGTCCAGTGCCTTAGTAACATTGATACATGAATCTTTTTCCTTTTTGTGTTCCAATAAAACTTTATTTATGAAAACTGAAGTCTGAATTTCGTGTTTCATGTGTCATGAAATCTTTTTAGATTTTTTCAAACATTTAAAAATGTAAAGAACAGTCAGCCAGTATGTCAGGGAAAGCCTTCCAGATGTGTGTCGGGCGGCATGTTGGGGGGTGGGAAAAAAATAAAAATAAAATTGTGAAAACAGTCTTAGCTTGAGAGTCATTATAAAAACAAACACATAAATTTGTTGGAGGCAAGGAGGATGATTCACATGGCCACAGAGACTCAAATACAGCCATGTTACCTTAGAGGGACTTTAGGCAAGACATCCAAAATATCAGGTAATGGTGAAGGGTGGGAGAGAACAGAATGAATTGCTGATGGCTGTGGGCAACAACTTGGAGGAAGCACCCTCTCTCTGCCATGTGGGCCAACAGAATTTAATATAGGGAGAAGAAGAGGGGTGACAGGTCAGTTTGGGAAGGCTCTTTACGTGGTGTTAAAGAAACCCCCTTTCTCTAATCATAGCATCTTTGTCCAGTATCCCTCCACTCCCGCCCCCACCCAGTCACCCAAGGAGATGTCATGGGTGGTGCTTTGTGATGTTTAAGCCACCCCAGGGCTACCATTGGCTGGGGCAGTGCCTGGATGACCAAACAAAACTTAAGGTGTGGCTTCTCATTGCTTCAGGAGAGCATATATAGAGTGGGCGGGAGGCCTGGGACAGACTACTGGGACATGCTGATGTGGCCCAGTCTACTAGCAAACCACAAGTACAGAACAACCAGCCACAGCATTCAAGAAAGGGAGGAGAGGATGAACCCTTGTCAGTGAAAATGCAGAGAGAGTGACCAGGTCAGGTGACCCTCCCCATGCTCCTCTTCTTCCCCATAGATCCCCCCAAGATCCCCACCCTGTCCTTGCCTGGCCCAAACCCCTCCTCAGCCTGCACCCCTGTGAAGCCCCCCTTCCCATCCAGTCTCCATCCTCTTTCCCCAAAGTAATGCTCTTCTGTGTTTACCCTGTTGCCCTTCCAGGTACACAAGAGAGCCAGGAGGGTACAAATGCTCCTTCATCCTTGTGCAGACAAAAAAATCCTCTGAAACATCTGTCACCATTCAAGAAAGCATGAGAGAGAAACAAAGCCAACAATATTCGTCTGTTGCCACATGCTGAATAAGAAATGACATCAGAACCAAGAGACCCCCAAAGAACTCCACCTATGCAAGTAAGCCCTGTGCACAGGGAGGCCTGGAGACCTAAAATGATCTGTTGCATCTCCGGAGGAGGCTGTGGAGAAATGGTCAACTGTGTAGAAACCAAATATTCTACCCACAGGGTACACAATGGTGATGCTTAAAATAAGATCAACAAGTTATGAAAGATGTCTATGTGTCTCTGAGTCCTTTCATGAAAGGGAGAGAGGAAGGATACATGAATCTTTTTGTGAACATGTTTTCATTTGTTTTGGATAATACGTAGGAGTAAAATACCTGGGTCAAAGGGCAATTTTATTAGAAACTGCCCAGCTGTTCTCCATGGGCACATTACATTCCCACCAGCAGCATATAAATACATTGGTCCACATCCTTGTCAGACTTTTTAACTTTACCCATTTTCATGTGTGTAGCGGGATCTCATTGGGGTTTGAATTTACATTTTTCTAATAATCAATTACGTTGAACATCTTTTCACATGCTCATTGGCCTTTTGGATATCCTATATTGCAAAGTGCCTGCTTAAA
The DNA here is from genome assembly GCF_020740605.2 of Lemur catta. Taxonomy (NCBI): domain Eukaryota; kingdom Metazoa; phylum Chordata; class Mammalia; order Primates; family Lemuridae; genus Lemur; species Lemur catta. The sequence goes on along the minus strand of NC_059155.1, from coordinate 63,909,179 downwards.
TCTTAGATAAAAGATTTAAGATTGGTTTTTGTGTCCTCTTTTATTTGGAGAAATTCTTTATTCTGGTTACAAATCCTTTGTTATATGTATTGCAAATATCTTCTCCCAGAAATGAATATTCTTCGGTACTTGGTAAGAAAACTGTAGTATAGGATTGCATCTGGGCAAGCACTGTTCATGCACCTATAAATTAGGTGCATTATTATTAACATCCCCAGGTCACCGATGAAGAAAATAAAACACAGAGTTTAAGCAACTTACCAAAGGTCACACTTGCCAAGATCTGACTCCTGGGTTTGTGCTCATAACCATCAAATTATACTCCCTGTAGGTAAGTGCCAGAGAAGTTCCAGAAGTGACAGATTACTATTGGCTTTTGACAGCAGGGGTCTTGAAGAGAACACAGGATTATGCCTAATTAAGGACTAATTCTTCTTAGGGCCATTAAAGAATTCATTCGTGTCAGCTAGGATATTTTCTGGGGCAGAAACTAACTACCCAACTAAAAATGACTTAAACAACAGGGGTTTACTAATAAATCTCACATAATAAGAGGTCTGGAGGCAGAGGGGTTTCAAACTTGGTTAATTCAGCAGTTAAATGACATCAAAGCAGCTCACATATGCATTCTTTATTTTCCATCTGATTCCATCTTCTTTGTGTTAATAGTTCTCTTGGTTCTCTGTCATGGTCTTGGACGGCTGCCTCAGCTCCACAGAGCAAGTATCATATCATCGGAAAGGGAGGGAGGAACTTTGTCCCAAAATGCCCCAGCAGATACCCTCTTTGGTCCCACTGGCCAGGATTGGGTCACATGCTCTAGACACAGGGGAAGCTGGGAAAGTGTGATTCTGGCATTCTCTGTCTCCAGCATGGAAGGCAGATTCAGCTGGAAACAAAAAAAGTGGAAAGAGACTAGCAGTGGGAAGGCAACCAATTGTGATGTCACATAACTTAAATCCCAAGTTGGAGCCTTCTTCTCTAGCTGCTCTGAAGTTTGAAAAAGCCAGAACCCAATAGCTTTGCAAAGATAGTCATGGGAAAACAATCTGAGGTGGCGGTCAGATTCCCTGCCCAGAGACGGCACCATCTGATGATGTCATATTTCACGGCAGGATGCCAGACAGGCCAGAAACCAGGACCTGAAGCAGTAATTCCCTATTCTGAAAAGGGAAGCTCCACGATGATCATATTTAGGGGACCTCAGAGACTAGCTACCAAATCCAGACTAGAGTCAGGGCTAGTGGAATTGCTGGGCTTAGCCAATCAATGGATATTTGGTGAGTGTTTATTCTACTTAGGGCAGTGCATTAAGCATTTTGGGGAATGGATGATGCCAAGATATCATATGTGCATCCTGACCTCAAGAAAGAAATAAAAATATAATGACAGGGTCAGGCACGGTGGCTCATGCCTGTAATCCTAGCACTCTGGGAGGCTGAGGTGGGAGGATCCTTTGAGGCTAGGAGTTCGAGACCAGTCTGAGCAAGAACGAGACCCCATCTCTACAAAAAATAGAAAAATTAGCCAGAGGTGGTGGTGCTTGTAGTCCCAGCTACTCGAGAGGCTGAAGCAGGAGGATTGCTTGAGCCCAGGCGTTTGAGGTTACAGTGAGCTATGATGACTTCACTGCACTCTAGCTCAGGTGACAGAATAAGACCCTGTCTCAAAAAAAAAAAGAAAAGAAAAGAAAAGAAAAGAAAAAAGAAAAGAAAAGAATAGAAAAGAAAAAGAAATTTATATTGTTTTAGACACCTTAAATGTACATTGACTCCTCACAGTAACCCTATAGGATAGGTTGTATTGATTATCCTCATTTACCAATATGGAAACTGAAATCAAGAAAGAAACTGAGGCATGGAGAGTGTAAGTAACCTTGAGATTGTTACTCAAATATTTGTTAAATGATTATATAAAGTAAAAACCCAATTAAGAATTGAAGACAGTGGCTGTAAACTCTTTTTCAAAAAAGATTGGGTACCATAAATATTGTATGACACTACAAAGATCAGGCCACACATTTAGACTGACTTTCTAAGAGAGAATGAGTCTCAGGCCCAGTCAGGTAGACAGAAATCAGCACCTAGGGTGACAGATGCAACAGACAGGGTTTTCCAAGTTTCCATGTTCATTATGGAGAGCTACAAACATAGGGCCTAGTTCCCAGGCTAGAGGGAACCTGCCTGGAAGGTCATTGTATGCAGGAGTTTCATATAGAGCAGTTGTATTTCAAACAATCAAGTGAAACTGATTGTGTTTCACCTGATTCAGGGAGCCAGGACAATAGCCAGAAGGCCAGAGTGACCTTCAAAAAGTCTAGCAAAGCCTGCTACTTAGTCTCTAATGACAACTCCCAGAATCCCAAGTTGACAGAACATGAAGATCCAAAGTGGCTTCTAGAGATGCTGGGAGGCCTCAGGCTTCAGATTTACAGCTGCAGATGGGCCCAGAGAGGACGCGGCCACATAGGCTCTCCCAGCAGTGCTTAAACATTTCCTCTAATTTAGGGTGAGCAATTCATCCCAGTTTGCTTGGGGCTCTTCTTGCTTTAGCACTGAAGTCTCACATACAGGGACAATCCTCCGTCCTGGGCAAACCCCAATGGTTGATCATCCTACAAATGATAGACTCACCAATCTAGGTTGCCCTGACAACCTAATTGACAGATAACGGAAAAGGAAAAGTTGGAGAGAGAGAGAGTTTGCCCAGCATAATAAATTCCCATAATAAAAAACACTGAAATCAGAATGAAAGAGCTTCCTTGGAATCAGGAGATTATCTGCTAATTGATGTTATAGTACCAAGCTATCCAAAATGGTAGCCACTAGCCATAGGCAACTACTGAGCGGTTGAAATGTGCAAATCCAAATAGACATATGCTGGGGGAAAAGACAAGTGTAAAATAGCCACTTGATTTTAAAGATTTATTGTCAAAAAATGTAAAAATCTTTCATTAATATGGTTGATATTGATTACATGTTGAAATAACATCATTCTGGATATACTGGGCTAAATGAAAGATATTGTTAAAGTTAAGTTCACTTATTTCTTTTCACTTCTTTTAATGTGGCTATTAAAAAATTAAAATTACATGTTTGGCTCACATTTTATTTCTATTGGACAGCACTCTTCTAAAAAGATAATCAAGAGGGATTCTCTTTGTGCGATATTGTTTATAAAACCAAGTTAAATATTAATTAGTTAAAATTATGCAAACTATGCAAAGGCTTCAAGGAGGTTTGCAAAGGGAACCCTATTGTCTTAGAGGCATTGCCTTGGAGCTGTTTAAGGCTGAAATGCTGCCGAGAACATACTCATGCATTCTTGTGACCAGTGGCTCTAGGCCAGGCTACAGTACATAGAAAAATAACTCTGATAAGTTCATTATTCTGAACTTAAAGCCAAATGGGTTGTTGGCTCTTTACACATGGTTTGAATTTTTTATGACCAGAAGATACAAAACACATTTTTAAAAGCAATAACTAATACAGTCCAAGTCATTTTGTTAAACTTTTAGGTATTGAGCAATTTTTGGCTCTCCAAAGATAGTAATGATAATAATGCTTTATACTTGTATACATGTTTACATTTTCAACGTTCTTTACAGTTTTTCTTTATTTCCACTTGAAAGTGACAATATATCCCCGTGAGGCAATCTGAGATGTTGTTTTATGCACATTTTACAGACGAGAAGCTGTCCCAGGCCTTCTTAATCCTGTTTAGTGTTCTTTTGGCGACACCCATTGTGATGGAGCCAGATCCTACCTGTTCATGGTAGCCGATTGTGCATATATCTTCACTGCTCAGCAGTCACATCATGTTGGTAGTTTAAAATCAGCCATGGTGTGAACATTTACACCATGGAAATTGGCAAAGGCTACAGATCAGGTTTATTTTGGTATTTGTTTTGTTTTCTTCTGGAAAGGCAGTTATTAAACATTTAATGGCACACCACTAGATACCTCCAAGAATGAGGAAACTTTAGGATTAAAAGACATTGTCTTGGTCTGTTTTGTGTTGCTATAACAGAATACTACAGACTGGGTAATTTACAACGAACAGAAATTTATTTGGTTCACAGTTTTAGAGGCTGAGAATTCCAAAAGCATGGCTCCAGCATCTGGCAAGGGCCTTTGTGCTGCATCATCCCAAGGAAGAAGGTGGAAGAGCAAAAGAGGGCAAGAGTGAGAGAGCAAGAGGGAGGCAAACTCACTTTTATAACAAACCCACTCTCAAGATAACCAATCCACTCCCACGATAATGACATTAATCCATTCATGAGGGCAGAGCCCTCATGACCTAATCACCTCTTATTAAGCCCCACCTCTCAACACTGTTGCCTTGGAGATTAAGTTTCCAACACACAAACTTTGGGGAATACATTCAAACCATAGCAGACGTGTTTTAGAAAACAGGAGTAGAAGCACGAATTCTCTGAGTTCAAGAATTCTATAGAGATAGGTTCTTTTAAAATGAAAAGATCCATGCTACCTTACGTTTGTATATTGTAAAGAAATGATAATGCTACTTGTTTACCCTGACAAGGCAAGGCAAAAATCATTTAAACCTGAGCCAGCAGCCAGTATTCCTACCAAAAAGATGAAAATCAACCTCCCTGCCCCAACACAGTTGTATGCTTCTTTCTGTTGTTTCTCGCTCTCTTTCTATCTCTTTCTGTTTATCTTTTTCTGTTTTTGTGTATGTCTTTATCATACATATACAAATACACACACAACTTTTACTATGTAGGTTACTATGGCAGAAAGCTAGAAATTCAAGAAACCAAATAACACCAGTGCAACGCCTTCATTCAAGGAAAGATGGGATAATATGCTTCATTTTCTTTTATGGAAAAAAGTCAAGCAGTAAATTCACTGGTGAGGGGAAAATCTTTGATACTGGAGAGGAAAGGGGATACTGGATGTAAAAAAAACCAAAAAAACAAAACCCTATATACCTAAAATAAAATCACTTCAATCATCTGCAGTTGTTTCATATCGAATCAAGCTGGTTTTTTCTAAATTACTTCATTATTTCCCAACAAGAGAGCCAGATTAGATAATCACATACGAATTTCAGATTGTGCTTGCTAACTAAAGTTTGCCATTGGCAGTCACTTGGAAAGAGCTGCTCTAAGACAAACTATTCTAAATGAGTTCTTGATGGGGGGACAAGGAGGTCATTTTCTTTTAACTCATCCCTTCCCTTCCCACACATTAATGAACTAAGCAAAATGTTTACCAGATGGCTCTAGCTCTGATCCCTTGGCTAATTGTCCTTAAGTTCACATATTAGAGAGCCTGGAAATCAGTGGGTGCTGAAAAATGAACCAAGAACCAGAAGTCCCAAACTATGGGCCATCAACCCTGGGGTTATCAGATCTCTTCAGTCCATTGGGTCTCAAACCGTAGACCTTTAAAGTATGGCCAAATGCTGTGTTTTATTACAATGACTTTATTTTTCTAAGATAACATTGAATAATTAGAAGTCTTTCAATAAAATTACAGATTTTTGGATTATCTTTAGTGATCAAAAGCTGTTACAATGGGCCAGCCCTCCCACAAAGCAACAGTAGGTAAAGCATCACTCATTTATGCTACTTGCTTGCCCTGGGAGACATTTGTGTTTACACCCTACAATAGAACCAAAAAAATGCATCTTATCTCCCTAAACTGAGAACAGGTAAAGGAATAAGTCATATCATGTGGCCTTTCTGGATTCTCAAGACCTTCTATATTCAGTGGCTTTTGTTCTCAATGAAGTTTCTCAGGACTTAGGGGGCCACTCTAACAAAGCCATGATCTAGAATTACCATTACAGGTTCACCGCCCCCATGTGCCCTTCTGGAATCAAAAGGTTATGCAAGCCCAAAGCTTTCTTATCATTCCTTTGGTGGCAACACCTGACATGAACCGATGGGAGGCTGTTTATTGTCTTTATTTTTCCTTTTTAGTGTGAACATTCATCCATGTAGCTACAGAAATTCATGTATTTAACTCTGTGGTGTTGTCTCAACCCTGCTGGTGGTGTTTGCTAATATACAGCGTAGGTGCTGCATTATCTTTCAAAAATCCCCCAAATCCTCCTGTCTGAGCATATCTAGCCCTGAGGGTTTCCAACAGGAGCCTTGGGATGTGTATATATAAAGCACTTCAACAGTGCCATCACTTAGGAAATAATAAATGTTTGCTATTAAAACTATTAGGATAACACTGTCCTTAAGTTCGTGAGTGGAGGACATGAGGCAGAAATATAAAAATGACAATATTGTGAACTAAGGCAGGAGAAGCAAAGTGGGCAGAGAGCACGGCGCAGCTAACTCGCCTCAGGACTTTGGAGTAGATGTTCGGAAGAGGTAGACGGAATCTGAAAAAGAAAGTCGACCTTCTTTCCAAGTTTACAGACAGAGACACACCACAGTGGCAGCAGCAGCCCCTGGCTATGGCGTTGGGAGTTCAGGATCCACCTGTCTCTCACCGCAGGGAAAATTTGTCGTGATTTGTCCAGAAGGACTTTGCGAAAGCGAGCTGCTCTCTGTGGGACACTGGGTATATTCTCCGACGTGGGTCTCAGCTCTTCTTTCTTTGTGCTGTGTTTGAAGGGGGTGCCCTGAGGCAATATGTGACCCTTCAAAAATTAGGGCCAGGCACGGTGGTTCACGCCTGTAATCCTAGCACTCTGGGAGGCCGAGGCGGGAGGATCGCTTGAGGTCAGGAGTTCGAGACCAGCCTGAGCAAGAGCGAGACCCCGTCTCTACTAAAAATAGAAAGAAATTATATGGACAGCTAAAAATATATATAGAAAAAATTAGCCGGGCATGGTGGCACATGCCTGTAGTCCCAGCTACTCGGGAGGCTGAGGCAGGAGGATCGCTTGAGCCCAGGAGATTGAGGTTGCTGTGAGCTAGGCTGACGCCACGGCACTCACTGTAGCCCAGGCAACAGAGTGACACTCTGTCTCAAAAAAAAAAAAATTAAAGCTCCCAAAAACCCAGCATCTACTCATCCAAATACAAAACTGGAGAGCCCAAAGCTGCCCTTGGTCTGCCCCCAGGTTCTTTTAGGGCTGCTTCGTGGTTGAAGAGAGGAAGGGGAGGAATAGACAGAAAGGCAATTTCCAGGAGGTGATACTACACAGCCATGTCAGTCTTCATCAGCCAGTTGTGTAAGCTCACAGTTGTTCCTAAGCTAAGCAAAGACTCATTATTTGTCTTCCTAGCAGATTTCCTTAGGAAGTCACTTCCCCTTGAGGGCTCCAGTAAAGCAGATGCCCCCGTGCAGGGTCTGGGTCTAACTGAGCTTCTCCCAGGGGGTAAGTCAGGCATTTAGAAACAGTAACTCTTTCTGGTCACCAGTGGCAGACACCTTTGAGTGTTCTGCCATGTACAAAAAAATAGCCACCTAATGAGGAAGAAAGAGTTGCAGAGCCTCCTGGTCCTCTCAGTATCCTCTTAGGTGGTGTTTCAGGTGCTGGGGAGAACATGTGAATACTCTGAGGTACGAATCAGAAAACACAAGTGTGTCTGTAGTCCTGTGAAGCTGCGGTCCCCAACCCCCAGGCCGCAGCCGGGTACCAGGTCTGTGGCCTGTTAGGAACCAGGCTGTGAATCGCGGTCTGAGCTCCACCTCCCTGCCCCGCAAGCCCACGCAGCCCGTGCAAAAATTGTCTTCCATGATACCGGTCCCTAGTGCCAAAAAGGTTGGGGACTGCCGCTGTAAAGGGTGTAATAGAGTAGCAGGTTGCCCCCAAGGGGAGGCAATCTGCCCCCCTTGACTAGTCCCCTCTGCAGCCAGTGCCTGTGGGAAACAGACACTCCTTTCTGACAATGGCCTTGGAAGAGCAGCTGTACCCCCTAAGTTGTTACCAGCAGCCTTCCTCCTACACTGTGGCTATCCTCTGCCAGCCTTGCAAGCTGTAGTGAAAAGGGAAGGAGTCATGGTACAAACTAATTGATTAATTAAGAATTATCCAAAATGGGGGGGGGGAAGCAGCGTGGTTATTGAATGCCCCAACAGTCATACCAGAACATTGTCTAATAAGCTCCCCCTAAGGATCAGGGGATGCTCTAGGGGGAGGGAAGTTTGGAGGACATACTACTTAGTATTGATTAGGATCTGCCAGGAAAAATGGTGAAAGACTTTGAAATGGGCAAAGAAAGATTTCTAGATTACTGTCTAGCATGTTCTTCCAGGCTGTTTGTATCTTTCATTGTCTTTGAACTATTTGAAAAGTCTGTACATTGTAGAAAACTGATAACAGTCCAAATTATGCTTGTTCAAGGAAATGCAAATAAATTTGGCCAGGCACTACAATTGATCATTGCCCTATGGATATTGACCTGTTTTGCATCTATTTGTAAATTCATTTCAGTATTCCTGGCTGCCTATTTATGTTTGTGTTCTCTGAATTCATTTTAGTCCATCTCTTGCTGTTACTATACCTTTATCCCTTCTCCCTGCCTCAAGAACTTTAACACTTGTGTTCCTTTTGTCCCCATTATATCTCCCCTGCTCTTGTTTAGTTTCATTGTACACGTGAATAAGTCCTAGTCCAGTGCAAAAATCCATCCTCAAAATCAACATTCATTCATTCAATCATTCATTTCTGTTGCAAGTATTTCTTCAGCACCTACCATGCGCTGAAGAACAGAACAAAAAATAAACCTGGTCCCTGCTCTCATGGAACTTACAATTTCATGAGAGATCCAAGCTTTAATCACCGAAACGCACAAATGGTATATAATTGTAAACCAAACAAGAAAGAAACAAAAATTCTTTATGTAGCTGACCTAGACCAGGAGATTTCTAGCAGTGAAGAAGACTGGTTAGGACCCGCAGCAGGCAGGCAGGAGAAAGGCATGACTAAGGAACTGAACAGAGCAGAACAACCAGGAAACAGGGGCCAGATGGCACTGGGTCGTATCATCATGCTAAGGGTTAATATTAATGAGAAAGCGTGAATGCACCACAAAAAGAAGTACAACACACATCGCACATATAATTACTGAACAGCACTACTTACTTCAGAGTTACTAGAGAGTAGAAACTCATTTCTGCATTTTTTTCTATGTAATTATGACAAATTTGCTTTCCTCCTTCTGTGAAAGGAGATTCTAGAAAATTATGTCTAACTTGCTCTAAAAGCATTCTGTTTTATTCTAGTATGTTTGAAATATTCAGTAGGAAGAAAGTTTAAAACCCACTCACCACCCCTTTAAGAGTAAAACTGGCCTGAGCAGACTGTAAAATTATGGGCCCTATCAAAACAGATTTCATGTTAATTTCCTATTAATCAAGGAAGGGAAAGAGAATTAAAATAAGGGAGTTATTAATATCTTCGCTAAGATAGTTTCTGTTTTAGTCCATTTGGGCTGCTATACAAAATACTCTAGACTGGGTAATTTATAAACAACAGAAATTTATTGCTCACAACTCTGGAGGCTGGGAAGTCCAAGATCAAGGTGCCAGCAGATTCAGTGTCTGGTGAGGGCCTGTTCTTCAGCTTCACATGGTGGAAGAGGCAAACAGGCTCCCTCAAGCTTCTTTTATAAGGGCACTAATCCCCTTCATGACCTAATCATCTGTTAAGGCCCTACCTCTTAATACTGTCACATTGGGCATTAGATTCCAGCATATGAATTTTGGGAGGGGGATTCAGACCATAGAAAATTCTTTTCCTGATTGAAAGCAATTATAACAAGATGAGATACGAGCATTTTGTATACATAGCATGACTTTGGTGTGGTTTAGTGAAAACTATAACTGGAAGAGGAACAAACTCACATTCCCTGGTGACTTGCTTTAGACCAGGATGATCAATCCTTGTAATGTCACTCTTTTTACTTATAAAGATATGTCAGGAAGAAAATCCCGGCTGAAATATTTCATCATGTTGAAGAAATTTTTAATTTCACAGCTTCTGCTGATTTTTTGTGCTTTCTGTGGGTCAACACTTGGTGTTGGAGTCTATTTTATTTATGGCAACACCTCGCTGTGCAAAGTGTGCCCCTAGAACCTGCGTGTGAGGAACAAAGCCATTCTGACTAATAAAGCAGAAGTCTGTTACCATTGAGAGCAGGGAAATTCCTTGTGAACTGTATTGACTTTAGGGAAATGTTTTTCTTCCTTAAAATGTATATGAAGTATATTTTCTATGGCAAACTTTGTTCATCCTTAGGAAACATGGTTTGTTCAAGAGCTACACACCGGAGGCCAGAAGAGAGTCTGTGGAAACCTATTTTTATCTCATCCTAAGGGAGGGGGTATCAACTGCGTGCCAAAGTATATCCATTCTGGACTATTCTACTAAGGCCCTTTACCCTCCTGTAGTGTTATTTAAACTGAGAAAGTCAGCTTTGGGGAAACTATTGTAGTTTGGCATTATTTATCTGTGGGTTACCCAGGTGGGAAATGGTAATTAATGGTAAAATTAAACCAAACCCTATGGATTAGGGAAGGTATTACCTTAGAATAGGGCTGGTTGAAATTCATACAATAAATAATTAAGGGAGGCTTTCTGAGGTTGGGAGGAGAAGACAAACCTTAAGATTGAGATACTGGGCTGGGGACTAGGATGTACCTGGGAACAAATCTGCCATGCAGTTTAACATTTTGGTTTTCACTGGACCCTCAGAGGAGTCATATTGACTGTCAGAAAACAAAATTTCAACAAATTAGGATTAATGATCTATTGGTTTTTATTAGTGATTCATGAATTGGGTAGCATCTCACCTATAAAATAGAAGGGTGCTCCGCCAGACATGGCAGAATATTTGGTTTTTGTAAGGTAATGAGCTAGAACAAGGAAATAGCATAGTGCAAAAAGCAGATTGGTCTTTTTAAAGTTGCTTTCCTTGTAGGGCTAAAGCAGAGGGGACTGTCTTATCACGCCAGCTAAGGTTGTGATTGCTTGCTGTGAATCTCCTGTTTTTTTTTAAAAATTGGCCCATTTCTAAGTTTAGTTTGATTATGTAGCACCTAGCACAGTGACCCCTTTCTTTTTTGGTCTTGTCTGTTGGGGCCTAGTGTAGGAGCTTAATCCAAAACAATGGCCTCCCATAAATCTTATTTAACATGGCTGTGGTTTGAAGTCCTCCACCTCCAAACATTCAATAGCCATAAGAGGATAAGGAGAGTAACAAACTTCTCTGTATCATTGGTCCTTGGAGCCCAGTGTGGCTTTAACAGTGTTGTATCTAGATAGGATGGCGGTGCCAGGGTTCCAGGCGGTGGTCAATGGGGAAGCAAACAGAGGCCTAAAGTATGGCCAGAAATCCAGGTTGCCATGGAGATGCTGGCCCGCCCCAGAGTGAACAAGGGATAAACCCTGCCTTTTTTCTAAGTACACTGGAAGAAGATAAGCTTTGGAAGCTAGGCAGATATTTGCATTTCCAGTAACTCTGGACAAGACATCTTGTTCACCTAGTTTCATCCCTGCCATTCAATGGTTATCAGATTTTATATACATATACATATATACACACATAATATTCATATGTGTGTATACATATGCATGTTGTATACACATATATATATACACACACACGCAAAATATATATATATTTGTGTGTGTTAGTCCATTTCATGTTGCTATAAAGGAATACCTGAGGCTGGGTAATTTATAAAGAAAAGAGGTTTATTTGGCTCACAGTTCTGCAGGCTGTATAAGAAGCATGGCACCAGCATCTGCTTCTGGCGAGGGCTTCAGGGAGCTTCCACTCAAGGCAGAAGGTGATGGGGGAGCAGGCTTGTCACATGGCGAGACAAGGAGCAAGAGAGGGAGGAGGCGGTGCCAGGGTCCTTTAAACAACCAGCTCTGGCGTGAACTAACAAAGTGAGAACCCGCTCATTATCATGGGGAGGGCACCAAGCCATTCATGAGGTATCTTCCCCCATGACCCAAACACCTCCCACCAGGCCTCACCTCCAACACTGGGGATGGAATTTCAACATAAGATTTGGAGGGGTCAAACATCTGAACCACATCAGTACACATTCTCTCTTTGATGTGGAAAGGGCTGTAGAGTGTTTGAAGACAGTATTTATGTTCTCCCTTGTTCTTCTAATCTCCAGCTCCTATAAATGGACAAAGTTCTATATGAAGTGGTAGCAATCGTGAGTGGTGGGCTTAAGGTTCAAGGAGTGACAAAGGTTGTCATTTAGGAATTAGTCACAGGGCTACCTTCAGGGATAAACAAGTAGTATGATTTGAGGTTAGTTCACAAACTCCTCCAACCGCCAAGTATCTTTCTCCCAGGCTCTTTCTTGGTTCCTGAACTTTCAGTTACCCATTATTGGCAGTTCCACTTGGCCTCTGGGCCCTATGGCCTGCAAGCTCTGTCTTGCATAATCCTTGAGCCATTGTAATCAAAACTGGTAAAGCCTGAGATTGAGCCTGTGGGTGTTCCCAAGGTGAACTCTGCTGCGGTTTTTATGTTCATTAAGCTACAGCCATTCCCCAACACCAACTGTGTAGGATCAGTCTGACTACCATGTCCTAGGTCTTACTCTCTTAATTAATCCTCCGATTTTCCCTACCAGAAATAAAGCTCATTCCTAAACCCCAACAAGCCAGAGTCTTTACTTCTGTCCTCCATCGCTCAACACTGACAGTGATGGGTCTCCTAAACAAGTATGACCCTGCCCTCTCTATATTTAAGTGGAGATATTTTTCTTGCTCTTCCCTACACACTGAACAGGACAGCCAATGATTTTACCAAGAGTCTGAATAAAGTCTGAGTTTGATTCACCCTGGGGACAGCATATTTTGGATTTTCGGCTATCCACTTTGAGGACCAGATCTTCAGCCTTATCATTTCACATAATTCCAGCCCTAAGTCCTCCCAGTTTCTTTTTCTTCCCCTGGGCCTGTGATACTTCTCTCTCAATATCTCATTCAGACAAATCTTCTGAATGGCCATGGACCTTGTTAGGTTTGTTCCAGGTGGGAACCGTAAAAGTATGTATAGAATGGGATGCGGTTAATGGAAAACTTAGGCTTGCAAAACAATAGCTGCAGGAGTCTGGAGAGTCAGGGGGCTGTAAACCTAACAGGCAGCTGCAAACACCTGCATTCCTATCCCCCCCCCATAAGGACAAAGCTACCCCCTCCCTTATCTCTGCAGGATGAGACCTACACAAGGGTCCCAGAAAATGGTTGTTTGAAAAAAAATTTTTATTACAGTGTCTGTTCTGTCCCAGGTACTCACTCCCCCACCCCCAGAGAAATCACATACATCCTGTTACCCTTGCTGTATTCTATTGCTTAGAAACAAGCCACGTGGGCAGGGGATTACACGAGGGTGTGAATACCAGGAGGTGGGGATCATAAGGTCCACCCTAGAACATGTCTACCATAGATGGAAAAATTTGAAAAGCAAGGCCTTAATCCATTGCTGGCCATTAACATCTTACCTGTAATAACTTATCAATCAAGAAATACAACCTTTGATTATCTCATTTTTGGCTGGGTACAGTGGCGCATGGCTATAATCCCAGTACTTTGGGAGGCTGAGGTGGGAGGATCGCTTGAGATCAGGAGTTCAAGACAAGCCTGGGCAACATAGTGAGACCCCATCTCTGTTTTTTTTTAAAAAAGAAAGAAACACAGATTAAGGGCTGATTATGTGTACACAATATAAAAAGGCAGAAGTAAAGACTATTCTCTAGTATGGATTAGGAGAAAACCTATTCACAGGAGAAGTTAATTAACACTATGTCAACTCCAATAATAATTGGATGTGTGAATTCCTTTTTTTAAAAAAATAAAAACACTGGAAAAGAAGGGCCTTGGCAACACAAAAATGAAGGAAGGAGAGAAGCTATGGGAAGAGTCCAGAATTGGTTGGAAAATGAATGAAAAAACAGGGGGAAACAAAGTACTCAGACACATCTTCTCTCTGAAGAGATAAGCATCCTGCCCCATCTCTGACCTTGCAGACTGTAAGGCCCAATTCATTTTCCTTGCCCAGATTGCATCTGACTTCCAAGATCTGTTGGCATTGCTCATCCATGAGGTAGTACAGCACAGTAATTACTTGCAGGGACTCTGCTGCCCACTGCTTGGCTCTGAGCCCTGTTCCACCCCTCATCAGTTAGGTAAAGTATTCACACTGTCTATGAATGCTTCCTGGCTGTAAAATAGGATCTTAATAATGTCTGCTTTGAAGACATGATGAAATGAAATGAGGTGCTACATAGAAAGTGCTCGAAACAGCAGCTAGACACAGTATGTGCTTCAGAAATGGTAGCTACTACTCGTATTCTTTGAACAAGTATTGATTGGGTGCCTGTTATGTGTATATTTATTTACTTATATTATTATATTTTTTTTAGAGACAAGGTTTTGCTCTGTCACCCAGGCTAGAGTGCAGTGGTGTCATCATTGCTCACTGCAACCTCGAACCCCTGGGCTCAAGTGATCCTCCTGCCTCAGCCTCCCGAGTAGCTGGGATTACAGGTACCAGCCACCACACCCAGCTGTTATGTGTATATTTAGGCCATCTTTTTCACAAACCAAATTATTCTAGAACCATTCACAAATTTCATCATTTGTTTCCATATTTGACAATGCCATTGTGATAGCCTTAGCAATGCAGTGCTTGGCTACCTCAAACATTTTCCCTTATTAAAAAAAAAAATGACCCAATGCATTACAAAGTTCTATATTGACCAAAAATTACTGTAATTAATTGCAACAGAATTTAACAGATGTGGTTCAGCCAAATTATTTTATCCTTCTTCAAAAAGAAAGAGTAAGACCTTCAATCCCTTATCTTTCATTAAGAGTCTAGTCAGCCTCTTTAGAATGCCAGGCCTATAATGTAAAATCACTCACAACCATCATGGTAGTCACCCTTTCTGCATTCTGATCATGAAACTCCTCATGTTTATCCTTCATTTTCTGTCTCCCTTAGAATTTAAAACTAGAGTTATGATAATGGTTCCAGTATTTAAAAGCATTTCATCATAGTAACCTCTAGGGCCTAAAGAAAGCTATGAAATCATGCTAATTACTCAGTTTGGGGATATATATATCTCCCGACATAGCACCTCATGGCTCAATCTGGTAGCTCTCGGACTCTATTCACAACTGTATTTTTGTCTTTGCTGTACAAAATCTCTCACTGATTGCACTTCTGCAAAGATTGGTTTAATGCCGTGTTTTTCAAACTTTAATGCACACACCATCCCCCTGGGGATCTTGTTGAAATCAGATTCTGATTCAATACGTCTGGGGTGGGGCTCAAGAGTCTGTATTTCTGACAAACTCCCAGGTAACGTCCATGCTGCAGATCAAGGGACCACACTTTGAGTAGAAAGGATTTAAAGGACAGATGCCAGAACCAGTTACAAAAGCAAACTCAAATGAGCCTCTTGAAAGATTCCAAACCACTCTAAACTGTGAAGTCTACTATCAGTGCTGAAATTCCTGTGAGCACCACTTGTCATGGCATCACCTAAACAGAGGTGTCCTGTGGGTGATGGACCCTAAGAAAGGATGTTGGTCTCATCTGTAATCAGCCTTTTCAAAGCAAAAACTGTTTTCAAGCCAAAGAGGATCTCCCTTCATATTTCTGGTTCCAGAAATTGGGTTTTAGTAGGGGAGTGAGGGCTAGGGAGAAATTATATCATGATTGTCTGTTTATGCTCAGAAAAGAAAGTTCATCCCGTTCTCCAACTCTGATCTCCAGACTGTGTTTCCTGAGCATGGCATGTGTTTTTTCACCTTCTGCCAAGAACAACAAATGACCACAGATGGGCCCAGAGATGGCTTTGAGCTTTGATCTTTCAGAACCCATATTAAATGGCTGAAAAAAAAATGCCCCATGAATCAATCAATGGGTTGAAAAGCTTTGAAGCTAATTCCCAAAAATGGGAAAGAGACGTTGACCAGGGCGCAGATATGTTCAAAGTAACCCCATCTCAGTATGGTTTGAGAAGAAAGGGGCATCCCACAGTGCTTTTAGATCACTGTGTCCCCAGCTTGGCTGTACATCAGAATCACTGGGAACTTTAAAAACACTGATGGCTGAGTCTCATGTCAGTTGTCTGGGGTGGGTCCAGGTGGTTCTAATGTGTAGCCAAGGCTGAGAAATGCTGTTCTAGATTAGTAATTCTCGAAATTGAGCAAGCATTCAAATCACCTGGAGGTCTCCATAAACCAATTCTTAGGTCCTACTCCCAGATTTCCTAATTCAGTAGGTTTGGGATAAGCCTGAGAATTTGCATTTCTAATAAGTAACCAGGTGATGCTGACGCTGCTGGGCTCATAGCACACTTTAGAACCATTGGTCTAGATCGGGGATCAGCTAATTATAGCCCTGGGTCAAATTCTGCCTTCTGCCTGTTTTTGTAATTAAAGTTTTATTGAAACACAGCCTCTCCTGTTCACTGACATATGTCTATGACAGAATTGAGTCCTTGCAACAAAGACCTTTTAGTTGGTAAAGCCAAGCCTAAAACATTTACTATCTTGTCTTTTATAGAAAAGCTTGCCAATCCCTGCTCAAGATGAAAAGAGTTTTCAATAAAGAAACTACATTGCAGTCATGTATCCCATAACAATGTTTTGGTTAACATTGGACCACATTTATGACGGTAAGATTGTAATGGAGCTTAAAAATTCCTATCATCTAGTGATGTCGTAACCATCATAACATTGTAGCACAATGCCTTAATCAGGTGTTTGTGGTGATGCTGGTGTAAACAAACCTGCTGCTCTGCTGATCATATGAAAGTATGGCACATATAATTATGTATAGTGCATCATACTTGATGATGATAAACAACTACATTACTGGTTATGTATATAATACTATATTTTTATTGCCATTTTGGCATGTACTCCTTCTACTTATTGTGAGACAAAGTAGCAAATGTAAGAGGTCATGTTTGCTCATTTCTGCTTGCCAGCATATTTTCGCAAAGCCCTGAATCTGTGATGACGCACAGCTCTCCAGAAATCTGCTTTGAAGACTAAAGAGGATAAGAGCACATGGCCCCCAACACCTCTTGTTTGAGTCACTATGTTCTTTGAAAGATAAATGACCCTAGTCCTTGCCTTTTCCTACGCATAAGATAATGTCTAACAGGGTTAGTGATTATGCCTCTGTAACCGCTCACCAGATGTCTGAATAAAACCAACTTTAATTCTTTAAAAGCTTGATATTTTTCTTTAGTCAATATTATATAAAAAAAAAAAAAGTTAACTGTAAAACATCCTCAGGCAGGTCCTTCAGGAGCAGGCATTGTTATCATAGGAGATGACAGCTCCATGCCTGTTATTGCCCCGAAGACCTTCCAGTGGGACAAGATGCGGAGGTAGAAGACAGTGACATTGATGATCCTGACCCTGTGTAGGCCTAGGCTAATGTGTGTGTGTCTTAATTTTTAAGAAAAAACTTTAAAAAGTAAAAAAAGAAAAATCAAAAAAGCTTATAGAATAAGGATATAGAGAAAGAAAAGATTTTTGTACAGCTGTACAATGTGTTTCTCTTTTAAGCCATTATTACAAAGAGTCAAAAATTTACAGGAAATTTTAAAATTTATCAAGTAAAAAGTTACGGTAAGCTAAGGTTAACTTATTATTGAAAAAAGAAAATTTCTTTATCAATTTAATGCAGCCTAAATGTACGGTGTTTATCAAGTCTATGGTAGTGTACAGTGATGTTCTAGGCCTTCACATTCACTCATCACCACTCACTCACTGACTCAGCCAGAGCAACTTCCAGTACTGCAAGCTTGATTCACGGTAAGTGGCTACACAGGTACACCATCTTTTATCTTTTATACAGTATTGTCTTTTCCTTGGTTAGACATGTTCTGATACACAAATACTTACCACTATATTATAATTGCCTATAGTATTCAGAATAAGAACATGCTGTACAGGTGTTAGCCTAGGAGCCGCAGGCTCTACCATACAGCCGAGGTGTGCAGTAGGCTGTACCATCTAGGCTTGTGTAAGCACACACTATGGTGTTCACACAACGAGGAAATAGACTAAGGATGCATCTCTCAGGACCTATCCCTGTCAGTAAGCAACGCATGACTGTATGTCTTAACATTTCTACTCTACAGAGAAATCGGTTACAAGAATTCTTGGTAGCCATGGGGGAACAGAATGAAAGGGGCAAAGGGATCCAGGGAAAGGGATCATGAGGGCATTTTACAATTTAAGTATTTTCTTTAGCATTCTGTCAAAGTGCAGCTTCTTATGAGCTCTAGGTGTCTAAGGAGAGGAGGAATATGAATTGCGTATGTGGTGGGTCTAATGAAGACCAGTCCTATCCTTCTGTTGAGTGGAATGCTTTTTCATAAATTTTTGTCTGAGTGAGAGCAGAAAAGAAAGGCTGAGATGTTACGTTGAGATTTGAATCAGAGAGAAACCCCAGTTGCAAAATCCTAGGTTTCTTTTTAAGGGTACTGGTTGGAAAGTCAGAGCTAGAATCACGAGACAAGTTATTTTCTTCTTGGGGAAGCTGTAATTAATGATGACTTGACATTGCCCAGAAGGTCAAGCTGAGTTGAGTAGCTGCTTCAGATATAAAAACTGTTTGCAAAGCAGGAGAAGTTGGGCAGGGCAAGCCCTGAGAGGTCTATAACTCTGTGGCAACGAGAAATCAAAGACATTCTGAAAGTAGAATGTGAAAATTCACATGAACAGAGGTTGACGGCAGATGAGTACAGTGAGTAGCATCCTTAGTGAACTCTCCGTTTCCTATTTTGTAATTGCTCCCTATTCTTTGAACATACTATCATATGACATCATTTTGCAACAGTGTTGTTAACAAGCTTTCTCTCTCTCTCTCAGCTCTGCTTCCTTTGGTGTTCCCTCCATTGTCAGGCATGCACTTGGTGGCCTCAAGCTTTGCCAGGTTTGTGTCTTCACAGGTCAGCAACCCCAGCCAAAAGAGAGCTTATCTTTCCTGGTAGTTGAAACCCAACTCCAGGGATTGGCTTGATGAAATTGACTTTGATCTTGTGCCTGTCCCCAAGTCATTCACTCCCATGGGTAGAACATCCTGATTGTCCCTGGGAGCTGGGGATGATGTCAACCTTACCTAAAGCCCTTAAGATGGGAAGTGACAAACAGGTGGTCCCTAGAAGACAACCAGGGGGAACAGAAGCTGGGAAGTACAACCACAGAGGTCCGCTTCAACCTCCCTTCACTGAGGAAGTGGGCATGCCGTGTCTGCTTTCTTGAGAGTCAGGGCCAGAGCGGCCCGTGTCAGCTTTCATTTCGAAAGTGCTCGGGTATGATGGGGCCAGAATATAATGGGCTTTAAATGGCAAGAAAATGAGAAAG
This sequence comes from Lemur catta, assembly GCF_020740605.2. NCBI lineage: Eukaryota > Metazoa > Chordata > Mammalia > Primates > Lemuridae > Lemur > Lemur catta. The sequence continues at coordinate 63,889,871 of NC_059155.1, read as the reverse complement.
AGCTTGGACATTGGACATTTCTGTTACTAGTGGAGAGCTAGTAATGAGATTTTGGAGCCATATAATGGTATAATGAAGTAATATTTTGAAAGAATCAATTGAATTAGTTTTATGAGGAAGCCTGAAAAGCAGGGAAACCATTTAGAGACTATTGAAATAGGTCAGCAGTAGAGTGATGTGGCTGTGAGGGCTATGAGGCTGATGGAGGAAAAGTATTTAGGAGACAATCTTGTAACTCTAGGAAGTGGTAAATATGTTAGAAACCGATGTCAACTCCATGCATGTACTCATCTGGGCTGGAGTTGATATGCTGCAGGTTTAGATCTTCCTTGCATGGCTGGGAGAGCCACCACGAAACCAAGTTCTAGTCCTTGGCCTTCCATGGGCACTTCTACCCCCTTACACCCAAAACTCTGTCCCCTTCTCCTGCTTCTTGGCCTAGGCTCAACCTGGATCACCAATGTGTGCTTCTGTTCTATTTCTTCTATTTCTGCTCCACAGAGACGTTTACTTTATTTTTAATATGGTGTTATATCTTTTAATATTATTTTTGCATTTTACTTAATATGAAATGTTTAGAGTCAAGGAGTCCTCAAGCTATCAACTTACAATGCTATCTTCACCAAAAGTCTGCCCACTTGCTCATCTTAAGAATTTTCCAGAACATTTCATGACATGTTCCAATCCTGATTGCCTAATGTTTCTTCTTTGTCTTTTTCAATAGTAAAGGGAAAAGCAGAGAAACTATAAATGTATATACATTTTTCAATTTGTAAAAAATTTACTTTGTAAAAAATACAGCTGGACAAATTTTTTAGACATATAAGTTAAAAAGTAACTATGATTAGAACCAGAGCTATAACAAATCATGGTAAAGTAATTTTAAAAGTATACTCTAAGAATTGTGAATAGTTATGCTAGCAGTGTAACAAGGACATGGAGAATTTTACTAAAAATATGAGGAAATTTATAGTGTTCATTAGTGGAGGAATGAAATTAGTATAGTGTGTCCCAGGAGGGGAGAAACAAGTGCCAATCAATATTACTATTGAATTTGTTGCCTTTGTCATCATCCAAATAGCGGGTCTCACTCTGCGATTTTCAGATGTATACTAAAAGGGACATGGTCCTTTACCTGGTGGCAGGGCTCCACTGATGTCCTGTACTATCCCCATGAGTCCCTTTGGCTTTTGCTCTCTGCTTCCACAAGATGCCTGTGTGGGTGAGCCTAAACGAAGGGAAAAAACTGGATAGGTTATATCGTGGGTGTACTTTTGCAAATGTGGTATTTCAGCAGCCTGGAGAATTACCAAGGCAAAAGAGATGATTCTGCAGGCAAATTTAATTACTTTTAAAGAGCAAGCAATTCCAAATTCCAAATCTCAGATGAGTTTCTTCTCTTCCTTCTCAGGTGTTTAAACAGGTTGCTTTCACTTGGAAATCTTACCTTAGGAGAAAGAATTAGAGCTGATTTTAGGGTTTCTTCAAGTTTTTTTTTTTTTTAAATTACAAAGGTACTATAGGATTTTTTAAAAATATTCAAAACAGTGGTTTAGAAATTATAAAATGCAAGCCTTCTGCTTGCCAAACTATTCCCTCATCTCATTTTCTAGGGTAACTTGTCAAAAGAGCTTTCAGCCCATTTTTTGGGAATATATCCATATATCTATACCTATAATTATAACTATAGCAGTGGTTCTCAACCGGGGCTGATTCTGTCACCCAGGGGACACTTGGGAATGTCTGGAGACATTTTTGGTTGTTCCAACTGAGAGGTACTCCTGGCATATAGTGAGTGGAGGCCAGAGATGCTGCTAAACATCCTACAGTACACAGGACAGCCCCACAGCAAAGATTATCCTACCCAAATGTCAAAAGTGCCACAGTTGAGAAACTCTAATGTACAGATTTTCTTCATATAAGAAAACCTTAAATAGGAGCAATGGTTTTAGAAAATAACAATTCTGAGACTTAAAATACCATTATCTCTTAGACGTTGATATGGGGAATCTACCCACTGATGATCCAGAATTGTTTTCTTTTTTCTTTTTAAAAGTCTTTAAATAATTTTTAGAGCAAACATTGGAATATATTTATTCCCAATTCCACTCACTCGTTTAGGCAAAGATCACCTCGCAGATTCGGTCAGGTTGTGCCTAGCTGGGGAGAACCAAGACTGCTTAGACGAGTGGTCCTGGGCCATCACTGAGTCAGGGCGGGGCGCTGCTGGGGACAGGGGTCTCCTGGCTGGGACTAAACAGGATCTAAGATACAATCAGCTCATAATGACAATTTTGCCTGCTTAATAGCTAGAAAAATTCCGCAGTCCCATCTACACCAACCTCCCACACCTTCAAAAGACATGGTGATTGGGTGCCTTTTTTTTCCCTTTACGATTATTTTGATCTGATAGTTACTTGAATAAAAATGTCAGGAGGTGGGAAAAACTAGGAGTTTGAAAGAGGCAGAGCCTAAAGGTTTTTTTCCCCCCTAGGGTGCTCCATATGGCGTGTGCTGAGAACTGCATCCTAGTGTAGGAATTTGAGCCCCAGCCCCATCTTGGAAGGGAAAAGACTGAGCCCCAATTCATGAATATCAACAGGGGCCACTCTGCCAATGACAACAAGATGGCTGCCTCTCAGAGACTGGACAGGCAAGTCTGCCACCCAACACGGCCATCAGAGGAAATGAGATTTGACAAGGTCTGCTTACGAGCAGGGACTCCTGCCCACAGGTGGGAACCTCGGTTAGTTCATGTCACGTAGCCCTGAGGACTCAGCAAGCACTCTCTCTGAGTGACTCCATAGGGAAAGTGTTGGCCAAACCATGATCCTGGGAACATGTGCCACATTCACAAGCTCTGTAGGCTCATCTCTAATCAACAAAGACAATTTATCTAGTCAGACCCCACTCAAAGGAAAGGAATTGGAGATCCAGCTAGGGGTTAGAACGTCCTGGGTTGGGAATTCTCACAGCATAGCTGTAAGACCTGAACAAGTACGAAATATTCAATTGCAAAGAATCATATCAATGGGTAAGAAAATTCTGAGAGCGTTTTGTATGTGTGATAGTTTTTTTTCTTTCGTTTTTCTTTCCCTTCTTCCCTCCCTTCCTCTTTCCCTTCCTTCCTTCCTACTTTCCTTCATTCCTTCTTGTCTGTCTTCCTTCATTCTAGAGAATTATATCTTAGAAAACTTCAAACTTTTTAGGAAACTCCTTATGGAAAACTACAAATATGCAAAACTTAAAAAATGTGATATGCATCATTCTATATAGTGAAGATTACAGGACCAAGACAGAGAAGAATCAAGTTTAAAGCCATTCATGGGCGTTCTGAAAATTTCATTATATAAATATCATATACACTTCTGTTTCAAAATATATTAAATCATCAATTAGCATTTTGTCACCAACTGATATTTATTAAGAACTTAATGGAGGCCTAGCATTTTGCTAGACATGATGCATATTTATTCTAGACAAGTAAACATAAAAATCCTTCCTGTGACCTTTATCAAATGCCATGATTTGTCACCCCACACGAAACCTCAATATTCTTTATCCAGAGTTTAATTAAGTCTTTGCCATCGAAAGTATGTGTATAGTTGAAGAGACAAAATGCAGAGCTATCGTAGGGCAGGCAAGCTTTGATTCTAAATCTCACCATTAGCTTGCACTATGACGTAGCTGCATTTTCCTGGGACAAAGACATCCAAATTTTACCTGAAGATAATATCATTCATGACCTCTTTCTCCCAGCCTTTTGCTTCCTCCACTAGGGTTCTGAGGAAATCGAAGGGAAAGCAAATATAAAATATATTCAAACTCCAGCTGCTTCTCACTTCTCTGGCCCCCTGCTCCCAGCCAGTCTTCTCTAACTCCATCAGAGCAACAGCCCTCTTGGCCGTCTCCCTGCTTCTGCCCCAGCCGCCTGCAGCCTCTTCTCCGTGGAGCAGGTGGGGGGATTCTGTTAAGAAGGAAGACAGAGCGTGTCACACCTCTGCTCAAAAGCCTCCAATGGCTCCCCATGTCACTCAGAGCCAGTGACCCATCTTTGGCCACTCTCTCCTCAGGGCCTTTGCACATGCCATTCCCTCTATCTGGAGGGCCTCCCCTACCTCGATGGCCAAGGCTCACCCTGCCAGGTCTAGTATCACTTTCACCGACCAGCCTCCCATCAGCCTCTCCCCACCACTGCACTCCTTGAAAGGTTTTCTCCACGTCACTTATAACCCACCCAAGACACTCTATCTATCTGTGCATTGGCTTACTGTCTGTCTGCCCCACTTGAATGGGAAGTTCTATGTGGGCAAAAAGGTTTGTCTATTTTATGCACTACTGTATACCCAGTGCCTGGAACTGTACCTGGTACAAATTTTTATTTATTTTTATTTTTGAGATGGGTTCTCTCTCTGTCACTCAGGCTGGAGTGAATTGGAAATATTTAATGAATTAAAAATAAAAACCACCCCTCTTCAGTCAGCACTTCTGTTTTTCTAACCCATTGAAAGGAGCACAGGTAGACCCAAGCATGAACAGTGCTAAGCAGATTAGGATTCATCCAAATTTCTTTATATCCAATTTCTAATAAAAAATATCTACCTAGGGTTCTTTGATTAGATTTCTAACCACAAACAGTTTTTGATAAAAAGTGTATACATGCAGTATACATAAAAATGCAGGCAGATGGACTAAACATGTAAAACTAACTACAGATATATCTAAATAAACCTTATATTTGCAAACTCAAGTTTTGCCACCAATCAATCCACTCTCTCTGAGGTGTAGGCAATATTTTGCTAACCTGCCAGAGGGTTGGTTAAACATCAGTTAATCTCTTGATTTCTCTTTCTTTCTAATAGCTGAACTCACTCACAGCAGGTCTCCTGTTTCTATATGTGGCTACCTGCGTGGGTGTTGAAGATAAGCAGGTACCCCAGTGCTGTCCAAGAGAAACCTAACACAGGCTACATTTTATGTTTTCTAGTAGCTCAATTTAAAAAGTCAAAGGAGGGCCAGGTGCAGTGGCTCACGCCTGTAATCCTAACACTCTGGGAGGCCGAGGTGGGCGGATTGTTTGAGCTCAGGAGTTCAAGACCAGCCTGAGCAAGAGCAAGACCCCGTCTGTACTAAAAATAGAAATAAATGAGCTGGACAACTAAAATATATATATAGAAAAAATTAGCTGGGCATGGTGGCGCATGCCTGTAGTCCCAGCTACTTGGGAGGCTGAGGCAGGAGGATTGCTTAAGCCCAGGAGTCTGAGGTTGCTGTGAGTGAGGCTGATGCTGCGGCACTCTAGCCCAGGAAACAGAGTGAGACTCTGTCTCAAAAAAATAAAAAAATAAATAAAAAGTCAAAGGAAAGAGGTGAACTTATATAATTTTAATAATATATTTTATTTAACCCCATATATCCAAAATATTATCATTTTGACAAGTAATCAATATTAAAAGGATTAATTAGATATTCACCATCCTTTTCTGTACTAAGTCTTCAGAATCTCATGTGTATTTGACAATCACAGCACATCTCAATTTGGACACATTTCAAGCACTCAGTGGGAGTAATGGCTACCGTATTGGATGGCACAAATACAGACTTCCTCTCTAACTGCCTCAATGGCCCATGTCAATAATGTTAACCATTCATTCAAGCAAAACAAATTTTTGAGTGCCTGCCATGTCTCAGGAACTGTTCTAAGACTTAGGGTACAAACAAAACAGACAGATTTTCCTTCCTGTTCAGAATTTATATTCTAGTCAGGAGACATAAACCATGACCAAAATAAGGAATAAAATATTTGTAGCAGGTAAGATGCTGGGCAGTGTCATGGAGATGGGTGATAGGGAGTGCCTGGGGTGGGGAGGATGGTCCTAAGAGAGGCCTCATGGAGATGGCCCCGAGCAGCCTGAAAATGTGAGGGAGCAGGCTCGGGGACATGGAAAGGAAGAGGGTTCTAGGCAGAGGGACAGCCAGGGCACAGGCCCTAAGGTAGGAGGAGTGTCCTTGGAGTGGCCAGGGATCCTCAGGTGGTTTGTCTGCATATTCAAGTTTGAAAAGTGCTGCTCTAAACTTTTAATCTTCTCTGAATTTCTCCACAATAATGGTTTAATGGCATAAAACAGCAACAGCCATTTCTTATTGTTCATGATTGTGAGTGTTGACTGGATGCCACTGGGTGATTCTTCTGCTCTCCATGGTGTCACCTGGAGCTGCAGCCATCTGAAGACTCATCTGAAGGGCTGGAATGGCCAAGGTGGCCCATGTACATCGCTGGTGGTGGCATTGGGTTAATTCTGTCCCACATTTTGTCAGCTGGGTGGTACAACCATCTGGGTGTTTGACTGGGCTGGATCACCCAAGATGGCCCCTCACATGGCTGCCAGCTGGGAGCTCAGCTGGGATTGTCAACTAGACAGCCTCAGTTCTCCCCCATGGGGACTCTCCATGGAAGTTGGCCTTCTTAGAGTGTGGCGGCTTTGTTCCAAGAGGGAGCTTTCCAAGGGATGAAGCTGCAGATCTCTTAGAGCCCAGCCTCGGAAGTTACCCAGTGACTCATTGCCACATTCTATTGATCAAAGCAAGTAACAAGGCCAAACTAGACTCAAGGGGAGAAGAAATAGACTCTATCTCCTGATGAGAAAAGTAGCAAGAAATTTGCAGCCATCTTTAATCCATTCAAAAAGAGAATAACTCACATTCATTGAGCAATTATTATGTAAGTACTATTATCCAATTTAATCAATTCTAAACCGTGCATTTTTAAATTTTTTATTTTGAAATAATTATAAAGTCACAAGAAGTTATTCAGATAGGACAGAGAGGTCCTATATATTCTTCATCCAATTTTCCTCAATGGTTAGACCACACATAATTTAAGTAAAATATCAAAGCCAAGAAATTGACATTTGTACAATGTGTAGGTATGGTTCTGTCATTTTAAAAGTGAATAACTGCCATTTATTGGGTGATCACCACGTAAGTACTATTACCACATTTCATCAATTTTTAGATGCACATTTTTTTCACATTTAACTTCTCTGGAATGAGAATGTCTTACAATCAAACATTATTAGAAGCATCGTTTTTCTTTTGTTGGTGGTGCATAAAATAATAGTATATCCTACAATATCTATATATGGTGTCTTAGATTCAATAAAATATTATATTAGCCCATTTTACAGATAAAGAAACTGAGCCATGAAGTGGTTAAGAAACCTGCCCTAAGTCACACAACTAGTAGGGCTACTGATGGAAACTCAGGGACAGAACTCAAACTCAAATGCTTAACCTATACTACCTTGGAAGGTAACTATAACAAGACTAAACATAGCACTTTCTATATTTAGCATGGCTTTGGTGAAGTTTAGTGAAAAGTATGTAACTATGAGACAGACAAACCCCTGTTCTCTGGGTCTGGACCCAGCATGCTTAACCTACACTACATCACCTACAGAGAGTTAGCATTCCATATATTTTGTGGGTATATCTTTTGTGACCATGAAACGGTATGAACTAGAAAGTTCACAGAAGCAACAAACCCAATAGCTTTTTTATTATAAATTCTAAACAACAGTGTGCTGCACTTATGTAACTGGTCATTGAGTGAGGGACTGGTACATCCTCTGCTTTCTAATGCAATGAAACAGCTTTCCTTAATAGAACTCATTCTGCTCTGGATTTAATCAATTCTCTGCAAGGATTAAAAATTGAACAGGACAAAATGAAATGAAGAAAATAAAAAGGAGGTGATTAGACTGATTTTTATATATGATGGAAATAATGCAAATTCTGGAAACAAATAGGCCACCTATGGTTTGAAAAAAATTATTTTAATTGTAAAGCTGTTTCAACTACTTCTTACAAATAATACACTTTTTATGCACTACCAGAAAATACAAAAAAGAAATAAAGAGAGGATTTGTTCAGTGGTAGGTTGGAGCTAAATATGATGCTTACTACATAGACCATTTCCAAGAAGAGGAAATTAGTTTAACCAGATGGGATATACACAAATATAATTACAGTTCACAAGTTTAAACTTTGCTCCCCAGGCAGCTCTTTGAAATCCTAATCTCTAACTTGGGGCTAACAACCAAAAACCACTTCTCATCATTCAAGAAAGCAGGGTTTGGATACCAGCTGTCTTGCATTCTACATTCAATACCAAATGGCTTACCTGGTTCAAAACATACTCATTCTTGCTTTTATCATTCTTTCTTTGATATGAGCTATTTTGTGGGTCAATAAATGTAGCAAAATCCAGAGAAGTTTAGGTCTGTTGATAAGATAAAGGCAACTATCTATACCAACTGGGAATTTGTTGATCTAGATTTGACTAATCATCATTCCTGTATAATTGGTTACATCTTATTTAGGCTTGTGTGGTCCCATAATATACTTGAAACAAGAAAGAATGATTTTACCAACTTAACCAAATAAAAAGGGGCCTAATACATAGGAATTTGCTCATAGTCAAGGTTCAGTTTATAGAACCTGAAATAAAGAAGGTGGTAAAGGATATACTAGAATAGCTATCATTTATCTAACACTTAAAGCCACATTATCTCATTGAACTCCTACCATAACCCCTGAGGTAAATTCCATCATTCCCATTTTACAGGTGAGGAACTCTATTTCAGAAAGGTTAATTTATCTAATAAACTAATAGTTAATAACAGGCAGATCAGGCTTCAAACTGTTCTATTATATGTGACTCAACTATATAATTATTTCTAAACATATAAATATGGATTTCAAAACATATCTGGCCCCAGGGATTTGGCGTAAGGGATTGCTGGCGTGGATTTTATTAACATTCCCATTTAAGTTTCCATGTTTCAGGAGTTAGAGTTCAGTGACGTGGAAAGGGGGTCGCACAACTGTGGTATTTTGCAAAACTTGCCTGGTTGGGATTAACTTCACAAAGGCACTGCCCACCCACACAGAGATGAATATTTTTATGTTTTAGGAAGACAATCCAGTGTATATAGTGTCTACCATTAAGTCCCTCAGTAGAGACTGGAGTAGCATCCTATAATCAAACACATTAAAATTTCTGCAGTGAAATGTACGAATATTTACCCTAAAGAAGAAAAAGACTATAAGTAGCCTCAGGATAACTGAAGTCAAATTTTCTTAACAAATCACTGACCAAAAAAACACTTTAAGTTTTCAAAGCATTTAGATCATAGAATTGTGCATGAAGAATTGTGGACCTATATATTACACACTTCTTTGCCTTTTAGGATTCTGAGTGATACCTGTCACTGGCTCCAAAAAGCTCTTTTACACAAGACCACTTTTCTAAACAGGATAAATATTCCCCTCCCCTCTTTCCCTGCAAATATGTGGTGTGTTCTGCTTCCACTCTATGGGGTCCCTTTTCTGGCCTGTGTGGCTCAGCTGTGCTCAGCCCTCTGTGAGATCATAAGAACTCTGAGTCCAGGGCCTGTGCAATCTGCTTTTGACTTTTCTAGAGTTTCCCCCCAATAAATCCTATTTCATATTTACACCTTCTAGTTCCAGTGGTGTGTGTGTGTCTGTGTCCTCTCTGCACAAGACTAGAGAACCACTCAGCTGGAAGGAACTGGAAAGTTCCTCTCGTCTAATTCCCTGTGATATCAGCCTCCAAGATGTCCCCAGTGGTGCCTACTGCCTGGTATTAACACCCTAGTGTAGTCCCCTCCAACATTGTACCAGTGTTAGTTCCTGTGACCAAGAGAATACAGAAGAAATGATACATCACTTCAGAAATTAGGTTATAAAAGACACTGTGCATTGCTTGCTCTCTCTCTTTCATCACTAACTCCAGGGGAAGTTAGTGACAATGTCATGGGGACACTCAAGCAGCCCTATAGAGGGTCCATGTGGTGAAGAGCTGAGTGAACCACAGGAGTGAACCGTCTTGGAAGCAGATCCTCCAGCCCCAGTCAAGCCTTCAGATGACTGCAGCCCCGGCTGACATCTTGCCTGCAACCTCATGGGAGACCTTGAACCAAAACCACTCAGCTAAAGTGCTCCCCAATTATCAGCCCACAGAAACTGCAAGATAATAACTATTTGTTGTATTAAGCTACTAAGTTGTGAGAGTATTTTGTTACACAGCAATACATAACTAATACACTCCCCCATTTCACAGATGAGGAGGAGATGACGTCTTAAAAATAACAGGAGATGCTCCAGGACCCTCGACTTCAAGGGCCAGCACAGCTCACTCTGTTTATGTGGAGTGGGCAGGAGACTTCTTAATTTTCTCATTTCCCAGAATCTTCTGTTTTTTCACATTGATACTGGAAGCCCCTAGAAAATCTGGCCAATAACTCAGCTGTGAAACAAAAAGTTTGGCACAGATGTCCCAGTTCTGGAGGGAGTCTGCCCACTCGCTAAATTCCCCAAAATAGCCCTCGTTTGTGGGTTTGTTTTTCAAGAGATGATTCTTGTTTTTTCCTATAAGGACAAAACTTTCTAGACGGCAGTTGTCAAGTCAGGAGACATGAGAAAGCATTTAGCCTCTTTCCTTTCCCTGGTGTTGAAGAGCATGTTCTTAATGACCTATCTACTGCCTCAGGGGGCTTATGGTGCCATTGACTCGGTCCTAGCCTGCAAGATTGCATCAGACCCCAAAGCGGCAGCTGTCCCCCTGGTTAGGTTACTTGATTAATGATTCTGTTCCCTGCTCTAATGCTGTCTTCTCTTCCCAGCTGCAGTTTACATACAGGATGCATTTCCTCTCTGAAGCCCCCATCTGCCTCTCATATTTCCGTATGTCATGTGCTTCTGTATTTTAGGTACAGATGGAGACATTAGTCATGTAATTCGTCACATGGGAAAATTCACAGGCTGGCTATTTTATTTCAGTTTAAGTATTAATTTCTACCTTTGCTACTGGTAGAAAAATCCAAAAACATCAATGAGAATTGTAGGTAAAATATCCACCTCCACTGACTATTACTGGATTCTTCCTTTTAAGGTTAAATTGAGGCATGATACATCCAAAAATTATAGAAAAATATGCAAACCTAGTATGGTAGATTTATTGCAACAATGGCCCCAATTCTTCACCCCTTCACTCTTTGATCTGCAACTTTGCTGTGCCTCTTTCTAAACAGTGTCTATTCCCCAACTCTTGAATCTAGGCTGGCCTTGTGACTTGCTTTGACCAACAAAATGTGGCAGAAATGACTGTGTACCAGTTCCAAGCCTTGGCCTCAAGCTTCCATTCCCTCTCTTAGAACCTTGCACCCACCATGTGAACACGCCCAGGCTAACCAATGATCAGCTGACAGCCAGCCAACCCCCAGGCACATGAGAAAGCTCAGCCAAGATCACAGAGCCACCAACTTGACCTAGATCTGACCGCAAATGTGTACATAAACACAGCGAAAATAAAGCCATCCTATAGACTCGTGAGCAATAATAAATGGTTGGTTTTTACACCACTGAGTTTTGGGGTGATTTGTTATGCAGCATTATTGTAGCAATAGATAATTGATTTATATAGGCTAGTAATTTTTTAAAATTTTTTCCCTCCCTCTCCAGCACTCCCCTGGTATTTTTTTTGGCAAGTGTATTGTGTGGCACACTTAGGCCCCAAGCAGGAGCCAGGCTATGAGAGGTTTTCCAGAGAGGGTACTTTCTACGTCCTGTCTGGGGTGTCTAAGCCTGACTAACTATCTGAGATCTGAATAAAAGGAAGGGCCTGGGATACTGCCCAACAGTGTGCAGACTTCCAAATAATTGTCCTGTTTCCAGCACAGTGCCACCACCCTTAACTGGATTTTATGTCCTTCCAGAGTCCAATCAATATTTCTAGAGTAAAAACCTCCTACCCTCCACTGGGGGTCTAGCTGGTTCTTATGGAGATATTTAACAAATCTGCTTACTTTCAGCTGCACTTGCCTCCCAGTTCCAGAGGTGCCTGGTTACACCAATGCCTTCGCATTTGTGGGGGGCTCTTGTTCTGACTTGAGTTGGTTTTCAGCTTTCTCTACTGCCAGGTCATAGTTCTCTGGTCAGATGAGGCAAGAACCTTAAGACAGAGCAAACCGTCAGCCTTCCTTCCAGAAAGCACTGGGCATCTGCACAAGGTCAGGGGGTGGGGGGCCTGGGTTTCCCAAGGTCATGGGCAAGGATGACGCACAGGCCAAAAGAGGATTGATTGCACTTGGAGTTTTCCTTACACTGAAGCAATCTAAGGAAAAATAACAATGGAAGAGATAGAGTCTTTCAATTTAGCTTCAGCAGCATTTTCAGTGACTAGCAGAAAAAATGCTAAAATGAAGCTGATGAACAAAGGCCTACTTTGATGAAACTTCTCAACCATTCACAGCTTATATTTTCCCAATTCTATCCCAGAGGCCTAAAGTTCACTTATGCCCTAAAACTATCAAAGTGTATTTTGGTGAGTTTTTCCAAAAGTTAGGCATGGTTAGATTCCATGTAGGGACTATGACCTGCTTAGTATTTTCATTAAGTATTATTCTTGCTTGTGGTTTTCTTAGTCTTTCTTCAAAACTGTTTCCTGAGTACTGTGCTGGAAAACAACCAACCAACCAACCAAACAAACAAACAAACAAAAAAACAAAGAAAAATGTTCATGGTCATTGCAAAGTATAAATAAGTCCCTAACTCTCTCTTTCTTGTCATTCTTCCCCCAGACTTCTTTCCCCACTGAATTTGGTTTCTCAAATAATCGTTTTAAAGTAAATGGGGCTGCGCACAGTGGCTCGTGCCTGTAATCCTAGCACTCTGGGAGGCTGAGGCAGGAGGATCACTTGAGCCCAGGAGTTTGAGGTTGCAGTGAGCTATGATGATGCCATGGCACTCTACCTGGGGTGACAGAGCAAGACTCTGTTTCAAAAAAAAAAAAAAAGTAAATGGTATACAAACAGGAAAATATGTATCACAATAAGATAATCAGACCACCTCTTGAAAGAGAGACAAATTGTTTGGGATCAATTATGCAATGTTATTATAGTCGATGCACTCTTGATGTTCCATAGATTTTTGCTTAGTTGTCCAAGAGACCTACAACGCCACAAGGTCTGATGAGACTTTTTCCCCTAACCACTCTCTATATGCACAGTCCTGTGACCTCATTGCAGTGTTTTCTTAGGTAGGTAGAAATGTTTTCCTGCTCATTTTGCTTTTTTATACATTTGGCAAATACTACTATCTTGTCTTCCTCAGTGATCTGTGTCTGGGTCCTCCCTCAGCTTGTAAGCAGAACTGTCATTTTAATTGTCCTTGTAAATTCTAACCCCATTTCAGAATGCAGGCTACACATGATTCGTTTTGTACTTTTTCTTTTATTAAAGATGAGTGAGGGGTGGTTTGATAAAATTTTTCAAGATTGGGGTGATTAAAATGCTTATGCTATATTTCCTCCCTGCCTTAATACATAAAATATTCTAGATGGCTCCTTAGATTTACTGAGAAGAAATAGATATAAAACTTAAAACTCAGGGCTTGCAAAAATGCACATGGAGGCCAGGCGCCATGGCTCATGCCTGTAATCCTAGCACTCTGGGAGGCCGAGGTGTGAGGGTTGCTTGAGCCCAGGAGTTTGAGGTTGCAGTGAGCTGTGATGATCCCACTGCACTCTACCCAGTGTGACAGAGCAAAATTCTGTCTCAAAAAAAAAAAAAAAATGCACATGGACAAAACCAGGGGGAAAATAGAAAAAAAATTATACAGGCTCCACTCCTAAGATGAACCAAAAATTTGGCTCTAAGCTTTCTGATGGCCCACTCAAAAAAGGAAAATATAGTCAAGTGTTGGATTCATGTTGTCTAAGAAATAAAGCCTGCCAGTAATTCTGAGGAAGTAAAGTTTCTCCTAGCACATAGATCTAAAAGAACATTTCCATGCAGGTCTTCACATGGAGCACATCTTTATCACTTCTAGAATAAATGTGATTGCTGCTGTGCTAGAGGCATTTATTCAAAGAGCCCTCTGTCTGAAGCTAACAAGGGTGAATATCAATGTACTTCCCAGCAAAAGCAATTTTTCACATGGGCATCCAATAATGTGATCTAAATATTCAGCTCTCCAGTGGCCCACCAGGAATAAAATGTGGAGTGTCCAGAGATGAATAGTCACCTCATCCTTAAAATAAAATTCCATTAGTATTTCTTTCAACAGAGTTTTGTCTCTTCATCATAATGCTCTGGAGCAGGGAATATCAGTAGATGGCTCTGCAAAGGCTAAATAAAAGGAAATCAGCTTAATTTCCAATGTGAATCTTTCAGGTTTGTTAAAGAGAATGTCAGGAGAGTGAGAACTGACTCTCACAGTGGATTCCTATGAGAATAGAGTCTTTTAAAATATAGTTTTGTCTTGATAAGTCCTAAAGGATGGAAAAATCTGCATAAGGTTCTTCCCAACCCTATGATATGATGATTGTGACAATTCATTTCCATTTTGTGGAAACATAAGACTATTTTGCGATGAACCTTGACTCTTCCTGGGAGTGTAAAGGAGGGAAAGGAAACACATTAGAAAAGGTGGCTCCTGGCCAACCCAGAGGTAAATTTCATTTGGGGGCTGGCTCAAGTTCCATAAGCCAAGAATCAAACTTGCAACCATCTCTTTGAGGTTTTGTGGGAACCAAGAATTCCAGAGCCCAGGGAGACAGGAGATCATCCTGGAAATAGACTCTTCACTGAGTCTTGTTTCCATTCCATAATGGAGAGTTCCCTAGGGCTCCCTTTCCTTGTGATTTTAGAGCTGGAGGAGGAGCTTAATAAGCACCTTTGGAGTTCAAACTTGGACATTTCGTGGCCCTTTCCCACAGAAGAGCTAACCCTTGGAACAAGATTTTTGGACATTCCATATATGCCTCCAGAGACCAAATGGCCCAAAACAAATGCAATAGATCTCTCTAATGACCACATTGAATCTACCAATTATTTCCAACCTCAACAAAACCGAAGTGCATATTACACCAACAATTCTGGCTAGATAAAAGAAGACCAACCATCTCCCAATTTCTCTTGCCTACAATCTCTACCACCTGGAATCAATCTATATGAGATCGAATTACCAACTAGGCAAAGAAATCTTCAAAATTATAGGTGGGACGTGACAACTGTGCATATAAATCTTAAAGCAATGTGGAAAATGGGCTGCCCAAATCTGGCCAGGGTGACTTGCTGAGAATATTCTTACTATACACCCAGCCTCACATTGTTCATCCATAAGATGAATATCTTTGAGGTGAACTTGTTAATTGTCTTGGGTCAGGTTCCCCAGAAGCGGAGCCTAAGATGGTAGTTCTTGGGTAAATAATTTACTGGGAGCTGCTTGCAGGAGAAATCTGTAAGGCAGTGAGGAAAGTTAGGCCTGGGAGAAAGCAAGGGTGTGGTTTCAGAAGAAGTCAGGGAACTCTGGAGCATAAACAGCATAGCAGAATCCGAACCATCTTGAGGCAAGGGGGCTTTGGTAGCCTGCACTGATCAATCGTTGGCCCCCAGCCGCCCTGCATGTGTGTCGGTAGGAGGACCCCAAGCATCTCCAGCTGAAGCAGCTCCGGTTGCCCAAGGATGGCCGAGGGAGCAATTTCAGGTGTGAGCTCTTAGCTACAGCAGCTGTAGCAGTTGAATGAAAGAAACCCCAGAGTATCAGGCAAGACACCAACAGCAGCTGCTAAACCAGCACTTCTCAAACTTGAGTGAGCACCAGAATCCTCCAGAGCACTTGTTAAATACAAATTGTTGCACTTCACCCCCAGAGTTCCCAATTCAGTAGGTCTGGGAGGAGGCCTAAAAATTTGCATTTTCCAGGCGATACCGATGGCACTGATGGCGCTGGTGTAGGAACATGTTGATGAGCCAGAACGTGAATGCCAGATTCTTTCTCCCCATCTGAAAAGAGTCAGAAAAAAGCAACAACACCTGAAAACACTTTTTTGAGTTTCCTTTGCATTACGAAAAGAGGAAGCAAAAAGAGTCATTGCTCTCATGGTAGATGCTCTCCGTCATCTGATACGATCACAGTTCCTGGAATCTTGTGAAGTGGAATCATCAATTGCGAGGCTGACTCGGAGGGCCTGACAGATCACAAGACTGGGGCACCCCCCATTCACTGCAGGGCTTTATTTTAATCCTCTGGGACTTCACATGGAAATCTTAATGGTTTCTTCAAAGCCGTATGGTCTATTGTATGAAAGCATACTTGGAAATCCCTAATGAGTGGATTAGGCACACAATGGACTGCATCACATAAATGGAGGCACTCCTGTTTAAAAATTAATAAACTGCGTAATTGAGAAGAAGCGCTGCAGTGCAGACCTTGAAGGTCCCCATGAAACAGAAACTACTATGCATCCAATCCCTTTATTCTTCATGTTGATGAAGGAAAGTCACACGATGTGCATGGAATGCAGATTTTTTCTTTATTTAGCCATTCGGTTGGACCTCAATTTGTGTGTGTGTGTGTGTGTGTGTGTGTGTGTGTGTGTTCGGGGAAACAAATAGTGACAATAAATGTCTGTTATGTGCTATGTGAAAACAGCCATGTGCAAAGTGTGATGAAGAAAAAGAAAGCAGGGTAAGGAGAAGCAGGCTTGGAGAGGGGCGGAGAGCATTGGAGGCCAAGGCAGGAAGGAGTTGTTCTCTTATGTGAGCGAGTGCATCAAGCAGGACCTTCAGATACGATGAACTTTGAGCAGACCCCTAAAGGCAGTGAGGGGTGAACTCTGTGGCTATAAGGAGGGACAGTGTTCCAGGCAGAAGGGACAGCAGTATGCAGCCAGTGGAGTCCTCAAAACACAGTGAGGAGGCCTGGTGCCTGGGGGCTAGAGCAGGGTGAGTGGGGGGGTGGAGGGGTGAGAGGACAGCAGAGCAGATGGTGGAAGGAAGGAGGATAGAACATGCTGGAGCTTCACTCTAAGTGAGGAGCCCCTGTAGGGTTTGGGGCACAAGAGTGATGTGACCTAATGCTCTTATGCTCTCTTTTTTTTTTCTTTAGAGACAGGGTCTCACTCTGTCACCTAAGCTGGATGCACCATCATAGCTCACTGCAGCCTCAACCTCCCAGGCTCAGGGGATCCTCCTGCCTCAGCCTCCCGAGTAGCTGGGGCTACAGGTGCACACCACCATGCCCAACTAATTTTTTTTTTTTATTTTTTGTAGAGATGGAGTGTTGCTATGATGCCCAGGCTGGTCTCAGATTCCTGGCCTCAAGCAGTCCTCCCACCTTGACCTCCCAAAGTGCTGGCATTACAGGTGTGAGCCACAGCACCCAGCCTGATGCTTTGTTGAAAGGATTCTATGTGGAGAATACATTGTAGAGGGGGAAAGGAGGAAACAGGAGACCAGTGGAAAGACAAGAATCTAGGCTACTAAGATGTTACTTAACTGGCTGGGACCCTTGGAGGTAAAGAGAAGAGTCACCCATATTTTGGAGGTTGCTAATGATCTGACGTAGGATGTGAAAGAAAGAAAAGAATCGAGGATGAATCCAATGTGTTTTGTCTGAACTACTGGAAGAATGAAACTGCCATTTGCTGAGATTTAGGAAACTGAGGGAGCCCAGCATGTGAATGATGGGGTAGAAAACAAGGGTTTGGTCAGGAATATTCTAAATTTGAGATGCCTGTTAGACACCCATGGGGGGGATGTCCATATACATCCGGAATCCAGAAGAGACGTCTAAGTTGGAGACACAATATTGGGTGGCATCAACTACATACTTCACTTTTTCTAAACAATCACATATTCTAAGCTCCAGTGGTAAATAACATGTTCTAGCCAGGAAGATCTAGATTTGTAACAGTAAATTTTTCTAACATGAAGATAATCTATAAACCAGTAATATATAAAAGCATGATGGTTTTAAATAAACCATCTTCAAAGAAAATTGTGGGGGCAATTTTTCAGCCAGGACAAGCGTACCCCAATAATATTGTGAAGGTCAAATTAGGCAGTTGGTAAGCTAGACCCAGGAATAACTAGCCTCCTTCACCCATACCTCCATGCCTTTGTGTAAGAAAGGATCCGTGAAATTGGACTTCATCAAAATTAAAAACTTTTGTTTATTAAAGGACATTTATTAAGAAAGTGAAAAGACAACCTATAGGATAGAAGAAAAATTTACAAATCATATATCTGGTAAGAGTCTAGAATCCAGAATATATAAAGAACTCTTTCTTATAGCTCAACAAAAAAAGACAAGCAGCCCAACTAAAAAATGGACAAAGGACTTAAATAGACATTTCTTCAAAGATATAAAAATGGTAGCAAGCACCTGAAAAGATGCTCAACATCATTAGGGAAATGGAAATCAAAACCATAATGAGATACTACTTCAAACACACTGGGATGACTGTAATCAAAAGAATGAAAAATAACAAGTGCCGGTAAGGATGTGGAGAAATTGGAACCCTTGTGCATTACTTTTAAGAATGCAAAATGGTATGGCCAACAAGGAAAACAATTTGACAGTTCCTGAAAAAGTTAAACGCAGAATTACCTTATGACCCAGCAATTCTACTCCTGAGTTTATACTCAAAAGAATGAAAAACAGCGACTCAAAGAGATACATGCACAACAATGTTTATAGTACCACTATTCACAATATCCAAAAGCTGGAAACAATCCAAATGTCTATTAAAAGATGAATGGATAAACAAAATGTGGTATGCACATATGATAAATATTATTCAAGCTGTAAAAGGAATGAAGTACTGACACATGCTACAACATGGATGAACCTTGCAAGCATTGTGCTATGTGAAAATAGTCAGACACAAAATATCACATATCATATGATCCCACTTATATGAAATATCCAGAACAGGTAAATTCACAGAGACAGAAAAAAAAGAATGGTTTTTGCCAGGGGTTAGGGGAGAGGGAAAAATACGGAGTGACTGCTTAATGGGTATAAGGGTTTTTTTGGGGGTGATGAAAATATTTTGGAACTAGATAGAGGTGCTGGTTATACAGTATCATGAAGGCTCTAAATGTCACTGAATTGTTCACTTTAAAATGGTTAATTTTATATTATGTGAATTTCATCTCAATTTTTAAAAAAAAAAAACCTAAAAATTAGAAAGGATCAATGAAAAAAAGAGCTTTGAAAAGCAAATGTCACAGGGAAGACCTGCCTCTGCAGCAGGGAGCTATTCTTCCATAAGTGCTCAGAAATAAGTCCTGGGCATCTCTGATACAGACTCTAAGTGAATAGAACAATCTTCTTTATGCCAGAAGAGCCAACATTTTCCAAAAATGCAAGCATGGAAAAAAGGTGATTGTTTCCCTGATTTCCATCTATTGCATTTATATATTTCATTGCTTCCCATGGTTGAAGTGTTTTGAAAATAACTTATAACCAACTAAACAGAATAGCCTGATTCCTTGTTTACCAGGAAGAGAATGAAGGGGACTGAAAGGCAGAACTGAGCAAACTGTGCCTTTGAAAGCACAGACTGTACAGGGAGGGACGTGGCTGCTATTTTCAGCCTTGTGTGGGTGTGAGGATAACAGGCCTCTGGAAACAGCTGTTTAACAACAGACTGTGAGAGTCTCCCAGGATTCAAAGACCCACCCTCTCCAGTGAACCAAGGGAAAGTTCATGAGAGCTAGGGGAGTTCAATGCATTTTGAAAAAACTGAAATGGGGATTCAACACCGGGCTTTGAATGAGCTGCAGGATTTAGCAAGGCTTTGCCGCCTCTGTTCAAAAGAACAACTCCAGGAAACTGAAAAGCCAAACCAGAAACAGACATGATGTACTTTCCGGAAGAATGACTACCCTCAAAGCCACTTCTGCAGGGATCCAACCTCCCTCTGGGGGCCTGACAAACTGCCTGCTTCTGGAAGAAAACAGGCTTGGGTGGAGGGACAGTTGACTCCTGTGCAAACTTTTGTTTCAGCATCCAGCATCAAAAGCAAACTCTTTGTTACGATGAAGGAAAGAAGATGGTTTGAAGACTGAACTTGCTTTCCTTTTTGTTTTAATGAATCTTGATACACACTTTTCAAAGCTTGTCCCCATGCATTGGAAAGTAAAAACAACCCATTTCCACTCAGCTACACAGAACACACTATAAATAGGACCCAAATGGTGGTTCACAAAAAGCTGGGTGACAAGTTGAACTGTATCTTTTTGTTTTTCCTACAAAAACCTTATGTCCTAGACATAATGAGAGTAAGGAAGACAACTTGTAATTTAAGGTATAATTAAGAGTGCTATATATTTAGGTATATTCTGATGAACATTTTTAGTATTTATTCATCCTATCATTCATTCAACACATATACATATGTATTTATTGCTTACAGCGTGCTAGGCATCATGCTAGGTGGGGGAATACAGTGGTGAGCAAAGCAGACACCTCTGCCTCAGGGAGCAGATGACACACCAAAGAATATACACAACTATTTACCCAGTTTCGGGCTAAGAAGGAAGGGGACATTTTCCATCAATCAAGTTCAAAGTCTCATTCTCCAATCTTTCTTTTCTGTTCTAAAATTAAACTCTATCCATGATTAAATACAGTTGGGACCACTCCCTAGAAACATGGGTCCCCAAAATCATCAGAAGAAAATATTCTAATTACACATTTTCCAAGGTCAGGAAAATTCAGAGTTAAGTAATGGCAATGGTCCAGGCTGAACTAGAACTCAGACTTTCAGGTTCTTATTACATTCTCAGGTTCTCCACCCTGGATCTCCTGCAAACAGCTCCTAGAACAAGAACACACACGGATCCTCCCAAACAAACAATAACTTACAGTTAAATTTAATGAGAAAATTAGCAGCTGATTCCCTAGAAAACTGTGAAGTCTGCAGAGAACTAGCCCTGCTAAAAAAAAGCACTCAAATTATATAACTAAAATGCATGCAAATTATACAATCAAATGGGAATCCGGGGAGTTCCCAGTAAAGTCTAGTTTCTTGACCACAGTTAAAGCCTTGTTCAAAAACAACAGGTACCACTTTTCCTTTTGTATAACTAAAGGAATAGTTTTCTCAAAACAAAGGGATAGTTTGCCTCAAATGCAAATCCACATCTCTCAGGTAGCAAAATACATCCCCCAACATCTAGCCACCCATTTTCTCAGTATTTGCTCTTTGAGTTTCCCCAAAGCTGTAATTAAAGTCCAGTCCTAACCAGGATCACCTTGTCATACTGGTTTACAAAATTTGCGGGTGGTGCAAAGCGAAGAGTGGGTTGGGGGCATGATCAAAATAAACCTTGACAAGCTGGATTCAGGCACCAATGCTACTCGGATGACAGAAAACTGCCAGCTCAGGGTCCTTCGCTTCAGCTGGAAAATATCAACCTCAAAGGGATCAGACTGCTAAGCTGTCTCTTAGCAACCATGCTTAAGACTTGAGGTCTAAATTGACAGTAAATTCCATATGAAAAAACAACTTAATGGAAAGGCCACAACTTTTAGGCTTGCAAAATAGGGCTCCCATCCTCTTCTAACCTTTCTCATATTCAGTTTCTTCAAACAACATTATCATAGCCATTTGAGGGCATTTTTCTCTCTCTTTAACACTTGAGAAGTAGAAAGCATTTTTTACATCTTAGTATTAAATTAAAATATTGAATATTTGGGACAGGGTGATGGAGAGGCCAGTTGAGCAACGGCCAAATAGTTTACCACAGTAAACAAGTGACCTTCCTAAATGTAGATTTCGGAACTCTAGGAGAGCCCTGGGACAGGGTAGCATGGGCTGCAGAGCCCTCAATAAAAACAATTTGTGTAGAAAAAAAAAATCAACAGGAGAGACATTCAAGATACAATCTTATTTTTACAACAGGCAATAAATATGTATGATTGTCTTATTGACTTTCACTGAAAATAGAGCATTTATGTTTTAGAATTGTTGGGGCCAAGGGAAAACTGCCCTCAGAAGTTTCACTGGAAAATCTACTCACGATACAGCAGATTAATGAGACAAAAGCTATCCATATTTATTGTAACGTGTATACACGGGAACACTCAGAAATGAAGATTCAAGTCCTCAGTGAGGTACAGAGGTTTGTAAAGAATGGAGGCTTGAAAGCAGAAAAGTAGGTTTGGGAAGGAGACAGGAAGAAGCTTGAGCAGCCAGCAAAGGTGGCTTTGTTATGTAAGTGAAACCCTACAGGTAGCAGCCTCCAAGAGAATAGACGCTAAACGTTTCTTTGCAGACCTTTAAAGGCATCGGGGCTGACTCTCCGTGAATCTCTTCTACATGGGAAAGGATAGCCCTGGCTGCATTCTCTACACACGCAAATTGCCCCCCACAACAGACAGCTTTGCAGCGTTACTTCCGTCTGTGAGACTCCTGGCAGCCACCTCAAAATACGTCAAAGAAACACATTTTGGGGTAAAATATTCCTAATTTCCTTCAGAATTTAGTTATATAAAGTTCCATTAGTAATCGATGGATGTCAGCTCTGAACCCAGAAATGCACACACACTCTCCTGTTCTTTTAAAAAGAACATAGAATATGCCAGTGTCCAGGGTTTTCTCCTTCATCATTCTCCTCCTCCTCCCTCTCCTCTTCTTCCTTCTTCTTCTAATGAAATCCAACCCAAACAAGGACCTTGCATTTGCTGCATTTGTACTCTGCAACGGATACTTGGCCTTTGTTGCAGAGCCCGTTTAGGGAAGTTTGCAAGTAGGGAGCAGAGAGCAGAATGGGGCACTGGGGAATCACCTGAACGACACCTCACCGGGATGCCAGACAGCTTGGGGCCATTAATCTCCTTGAAGCCGCCCAGCAAGACAAGAATGATGGCTGACCATTTACATACCTGGCAGCCTTCCCGTCTGGGTCGTCAGCCTGGATTTATTCCCGGTTGTAAGAAACCCCAGAGGAGGCGATCTCCATCCGATTTATCATGGACAACTGTTCAGGTCACCCAGGCAGCCTTCTCGATTTCTCCTCGGCTGGAGGCATGATGATGATCAAAGACAAAACGGGTGTGCGCAGAGTGACCTCCACTCTGTCCCTAATGGGATGATCCTGATGATTAGGGTCAGGCCTCCAAGAGGTCATGGGGCACCTTTGATAAATTCGCCTTTGATGCCTGGACATCCACAATTTTCAGAGATGACAAGTCAGCTCTGATGAAACAAGGGCTGGCACTGTGAAACAAAAATGGGTGACATTGTTACAGCAAGTGTTACAGCGAGTGGTCCCGAGGATAAACCGAGCGGCACACGGAGAGTTGGAGAATCAAGGTTTATGCGCCGGCGGGCTCAGAGGGGTCTCGCCACCAAATTCTGAGCTCCGTCTACCCAATGTTTCCCATTTTTATTAAGTTGGGGTGATCCAAGGGGTGGGGTGACCCAAGGGGTGGGGTCTCAGGTGACTAATGCCTGCCAGATAATAGGTTAGGTTAGTTGCTGCACCAGGTAATAGGTTTAGTGTTATGCTGATGTGCCAGGTGTTAGGTTAGTAATATGCTAATGTGTTAGGTTAGTATTATGCTGATGCGGGTCTTCCGTGAGAGGTGGGGGTCTCAGGTGGCTGCTGTGCTAATAGATGGGGGTTTTCCTTATCATTATGGCAGTGCCACATCAGTGACCATGCAGAGGGACAGAGTCAGGAAACACTCCCAGTTCCTAAAATCCTGATGCCAGATCTGCTGCTGGCAAGAGCTTTCTGATAAAGCAATTAACAGTTCGGTGCATGCATTTCTTCACCAACTCCATAATCACACCACCTATTTGTCCCAGAGGAGTGATGTCAGGTTAACCCCACAAACATATCTTATTTTAACACTACTTTTTTATGCTCATAAAGACCTTGTAAGATCTGTACTGGGCAAATCCAAGGCTGTCTAACTACTGAATTATGAAACTGCATTCCCCCTTGTAGGGTCTCCTAGACCTTAAATGACCCTATTACATTACCCGTGATTTACCAAGCACTTTACTTTTAAAATAATTCTCATTTAACTTCCTCAACAAACTTGAGTGGAAGGTCTTTTTAACACCAGTTAACAGATAAGTATAGTAAGGTTTACAAAGGCCCACCCAGTGAATGTAGAGCTGAGATCCAAACCTAATTGGCCCGACCCCAAAGCCTCCAAGACCATAAGGCAAGCCTCCCCCTCGTTTTAATGAAGGGGAGTCTACTTTACCCTCTTCTGTGGACAAGGACCATAACTCAAAGGGGCCCCACCACCCAGGAAAAGAGATCATTGATCCTCACCACCCAGAATAAAAGGCAGGATTCTCGGGTCACACAGTGTCTTCATTATGACTGTGAAGGAGCTCAGGAAATTTCACCCCAAAATATGACTCCTTGGTATAAAGAGTATTTTGAATTCAAGGCCCTTAGTGATCAACAGGCCTTTGGAAGGGACCTTCTCTCTATCTGCATAAACCAGACTGACCCATCAAAAAGAACAATTAATTTCTCTTTCCCCTCCCCTTTATCTCAATATATGACAGGAAAGAAAATCAAGAATGCAACCAGACCTGGCTCAAAGCGTTTTAAAATATAATACCTGTCTCTCAAGGTTCATTTAATTTGTGAAGAGAATCACTTACAAGTCAATCTGTTTCCCCGATCAATTCATCCTCCCTAGCAACCATTTACTGCCCCTAAACAGAATTACCTGTGCTCCTCATCTCCTCACTCCCCTCTAAAAGGAGTGTGTAAAAATATCTGGATCCCATTGGGATATCGGGTAATCACTCTGTGATTCTCTCCGTGCACATGGTAAATAAACCTCTTCCTCTTGTTAATCTGCTTTAATTGTGAGTTGATCTTTCAGTGAACTTTCAGGGGAAGGGAGAAGTTTCCACTCACCCCCACGACTGCCACACACTAGCATCCAGGCACAGATATGGCATGAGCTGTCCGTAGAAATTTTTCCCCAAAGTTACCAAGCCTACGTTATGGGCTTGGAGATTGCTGAGGGTCTCTTTAGGCAAAACTTCATATTTGGTTTCTTAAAGGTGGCCTGGGAGAAATCAGAGTACTACACAGAGCCCCCTTCTACTCCCCTGGAGCTAAATCCTCTCAGATCATGTCTTAGCAGGCTTGCTTTTGACCCCTCAAACTCTTTTACTTGAAGTCTTTTAGGTGCAAGACACAGATGCTCCGTCAGCTTGCGAAAATAAGAAAGGTTTGAGATTAGAATACATGTGGATCAGGTAAGCGAGATGGAGATGCCCAGTCTTTATTTGATTCATGGCCAGTGCGATGAGTAAAGAAAAGATGTGCCTTAAAAAAGAAAGGCTGTGCCCTCCCCTCCCCTTTTTCCTTGTCCTTTTCCATGTGGACACAGGCAACAAGCTAAGGTAGCAGAGCAAGTTGGGGAAGAAGCCTGGATCCCTAATTTGTGGAGCTGCAGTACTGAGAGAGAGAGAGAGAGAGGATTCCTGTTAGAGGTTGCTCAATCAATATCCTATCAATTGCAGATATCAATTTAGAAAACATTCACCCGAGAATCTGTGGCCCTATTTTTATTAAAAAGAAAAGTTTTATCTCATTTTTTGAAATGGAGCCATGACATTCATACAAAGGGACAAAATCGAAAGCGGACTGAAACATGCTGAAATTTTCCATATCTAGGAAGCTATCATTCAGTCCACAGACTGAAAATCCAGCCTGTTTTTGCAAATAAAGTTTTAGTGGAGCACAGGCGTGTTTGTTTACGTGTCGTCTGCTGCTGCATTTGCACTACCATTGCAGAGTCGAGTAGCGGCGACAGAGACTTCATGCCTGCAAAGCCTAAACTACTTATTATCCGGTCCTTTACAGAAAAAGTTTATCGACCTCTGTTATAGAGCATTCTGGAGCACACCAGAAGGCTCCCTCATGGCATATAAATGAACTTTATCCATCAAATCTTGGAATTTGGAAGCAAGAATTATTATAGGGAGAGGAATACACAAAGACCATCGCATTTGTCATACGGGCTGGAATCCTCTACCGATTTTCTCCTTGGCTTACAGGGTAGATTTTCTAGCCTCTGTTGATTTTCTCCATCTCTTTGGAGCAATCAAGCGTCTAACAGTATTAGCTTGTCAACAAGTAGCCTGCCAATGCATTGCAGAGCTTCTATTTTTAAAATTGTCTTACGAGAGTGACTAAGAATTACATACAAATGAACAGGAATGAAGAGGGAAACAGATTCCCTAGGCAGCTGCAGTCTTTCCTTTGGTTTATAATTTTGTAATCAGATCCGACTGTGGCCCGGTTCATACATTTCTCTGTTTAGGGTATTTGATCTTCCAGGACATGAAAAATAAGAAGGGAGGCTGAGATTTCGTGAGTTTACCTTGGCCCCATCTCTTATATTTTTCCTATTCATTTGACCTTACAGCATCCATCGCGTAATTTTTTTTGTGCCTTTTGAGCTTTCCTCACCTTCAGTCTATTCCTTGAGTTATATGTAAGTTCTCTAAGATGTCTGCCCTCTTGACAATACCAGGAAAGAGCCAAATAAATCAACCCAACAGCTCAATTGCACCACTTTTTTTCGCCTAGGCAAAAACACGCACACACCCACAATAAATCACCACTGCCCAAGAAGAGCATGACCCAGAGTAACGAGCAGCTTGGCTCTCTGTCCCGAGCACTTCGAGGACATTGGACACGTTGGAATGGCAAGACAGCTCCCCTTAGATGGCAGAGGACAGGTGCTCTCCTCGACCACAAAGGCCTGGAACAGATGCCTCAAATTCTGTAGCGTTTTATCCTGTGCACCACCCCATTTATCCAAATACAGACAACCAGAGGGCCACTGTGATAGCAGAGAGGACAGCCTGGACACACAGGCAGAACCGAGACCGTACTCAACTCACAAAGATGGCCTCTTCCAAAGCCTTATGTTCATGTTTTAAGAACTCCAAAAGCACGCTTATATTGGAAACAATGATTTAATCGGTAGTAGGGCCTCAGCCTAATTCTCCAGTCTATTCATTCTGGTCCCAAGCTAAAATACTCAAGCCAGAATAAAATAATGATGTTCCTGATATCTCATAAACTTTAAGAAGCAAGACTTTCTTGGCTAGCCAGGGAAGCAAATGATACTGTGTGCCACTGTTTCGATGGGCAATCAGAGGGCAGTAAGACGTGAGCACAGAGGGCAGTGAGCTTCTTCCTCTTCCTCCCGGAAGCCACAGCCTCAGTCCTGGGCTGAGCAGGTGGAGAGTTTGAGGAAGGTGTGGATATGAGGGTTGCATAGAAGGGGAAGCTGGGGCCCCACCATACCCCTAGTGCTCTCTGACCTCACTTCCAACTGCCACTATCTCAGCTCTGCCTGTTGCTGTCTTTGGTGGTCCAAGCCTGCCCACCCACAGCAAACCAGAAGTGCCAGAAAATAACTCCATCACAGAAGTAGTCTTCAGCTATGACCGACCTCCCTCAACCTGTAGGAGGGAGAAGTTTAGGCACATATTCTATAATGGTACCCTGAGTTACCCAGTGGGACTGAACCCCTGTTGCCCACCATAAAACCTACTTGATAAAGCTCTATTTATTGGCTTCCTTCCCTTACCTATCTCATTTTCCCACTCCCAAATCGAGTGCTTCCTGGCATCACCCCTCAAATAAGTGACTTGCATCCAAATCCATGGCACAGGGGCTTCTGAGGAAACGCAAACCAAGGTTGGAGGGGGCCTATGAAGGTACTAGTCCCACGGGATGTGGGCCGATAGCCAACTCCTCCAGCATCCAGGCGCCTCTAGTCTTCACGCATGAACCTACATCCCCACCCATCTCAGCAAGGGTCTTCCAACGCTTCAGTGCTACTTGGCAGAGCACTAAACTGCAGTAACTAAAGCAGGAAGCCATTGAAGAAATGTGCTTGACTAGATGTTGTGAATAAGGTAGTGGGACTAAAGAGAGCCTACGACTGCTACTTTTTGGCAATTACACAATGCATTGGAAATGCAAATTGAGTGCAATAAATGATTGGAGTTGCCTAGTTACTCTCACCCGGTTAAGGAATTCTAATACCACTTTTTAATTTTCTCTCTTTCTCCCCAGCCCCCCCTTTTTTTAAAGGCGGGGTCTATTCTATGTTGCCCAGGCTGCTCTTGAACTCCTGGGCTCCAGCGATCCTGCACTTGGCTTCTCTCTCTCTATATCTTTCAGACAAGGAAGCCATACTATTCTTGCTTCAACAAGAGAAGTGCCAGTTCCCTCCACGGCCCTCACTCAGGTATTAGGGGTTTGTCGGCTGCGATGAGCACTTTTATGCACTCCACTTCTCAGCTCCCCTCCTACCTCCAAATCTGTGCTCTACCATTCCTGCGTGACCTCGGACAAGTTACTTAAACTCTCTCTGCCTCAATTTCCCCATCTGTACATCAGGGATAGTAATCATACCTTCCTCATAGGGTAATTGCAAGATATAAATGACTGTATAGTGCTTAGCGCAGGGCTTGGTGGACAATAAGCCCTTGATAAATGTTACCAGTTGTTATTACAAACTCTCTGCTTGCTTCTTTCTCTTCAAGATGGAACTCGTTCTCGACATTTCCATTCTCTTTAGTAGAAGCTCTCTCCCCTACTGACAATAGTTAGGCTTGCCCTAGGTCCTTTCCCCATCATGACCACCCTCAGGGCATAATAATGCCCAGAAAATTTAGAGTAGAGAAGCCACATTCTGGGCTACTCAGAAAACCCTTTGAAACCCCTGTCAGTGGAAGTAAAGCCACTCCCTCATTCTTCCTGCAGCGTTCCAGTTTCCTATGAGTCACTTCTGCTTGGTGGACATGCATGCAAAAATTAGGGAGCCTCAATCCACTAGGAGACAATTGAATTTGGTTCTCTCACCCACAATGGAAATGGCAACATATTCTATTACTATACAGAAGGTGGGTTCCCTGTTCTCATCCTCCTGCTTCTAGACTGTTGATAAGGGCATCTTAGTACCGAGGAAACAGAGCCTATATATAGTAGTGCCACTTCAAACAGCAGAGGCATTTGCCTTTAATTTCTACTTTTCAAAATTAATTATACAAAGGCTTGGCACAAGATTTGAATCAAATGCTTTTCTTTACCTTGGACCAGAAAAAAGTTCATAGGTAGGCTCCCACCCCCTTCTAGTTTCTGTAAAGAACAGGGAAAAGTACAGAGATTTATTTTACCTTTGTCCAGAGCAAGGAGCAGGGATGGCTCTTCCAGTTATAGTCATTCAACACATGTTAATCAGGCACCTATATTATGTAAATGCTGGGCACTGAATGGGAATCAAAAATGTGTAAATTTGGTCCTATCTCTAAATAGATTATAATCTCATGGGGGGCAAGGGAAAATGCTGAAGAGGAACAAAGGGAGAAAAAGGGTGGCGACCTGATCACCACTTTGTACCACCCAGTGAGTAATTGGTTTGGGTTTTTTGGTTTTTTTTTTTTTTTGAGACAGAGTCTCGCTGTGTTGCCCGGGCTAGAGTGAGTGCCGTGGCGTCAGCCTAGCTCACAGCAACCTCAAACTCCTGGGCTTAAGCAATCCTCCTGCCTCAGCCTCCCGAGTAGCTGGGACTGTAGATATGTACCACCATGCCCGGCTAATTTTTTCTATATATATTTTTAGTTGGCCAGATAATTTTTTCTATTTTTAGTAGAGACGGGGTCTCGCTCTTGCTCAGGCTGGTATTAAACTCCTGACCTCGAACTATCCTCCTGCCTCGGCCTCCCAGAGTGTTAGGATTACAGGCGTGAGCCACCGCGCCTGGCCAAGTAATTGATTTTTGGTAGCAACGTTTAAAATATGGTTTGGAAAAAAGTTGAAGAAGATTGGGGCAAGCCTAGTGTATGTTAACAATCCATTCAGAACCCAGAATTCATCTTACCTACGGTTTCCAAAAACCATCCACTATGTTATGGGCTTTTCCTTTACATACTTCTTCAGTCTGCACATACCTAATAAGGTCTACAGTACACACGTGCATCCTAGGTAGATCGTCTATGCTGCCCCACGATTCCTCCAAGACCCTGATCTACTTGTCAACTGCCATCCAGCATCTGAACAGGTTTGAGACAAGAGTTTTTAAGAATGGCTAGTGTTTTTAGGAAAACATTTTGAAGTAAGAGGTGGAATGGACAATTCTCACAGGACATGGCCACCACCCTGGTACATTTGTCACCAGTTAGCAGATGCTGTCAATATAAGAAAGAGAATGCCAGGCAGTCCCAGGGGAGAGAACGCTGCCAGAAAGCATTTCTCATGTGGTGTCTCTCCAAATTAAAGAAAGGGTTTTATTTTTTATTTTTTTTAAAAACATGTCATCTTTTATTAAGATATTGTGTTGCATTCAAATACATTACAGAAAGATGTAGCATCATTTACCTTGTCTGGCTCTAATGTGTTAGAACAAGCCAAGTACATCCTTTGAGTACCTACCTCTTCCTCTCTCTCCCCACGTGTCATTTGCAAATGAATTGCATACCTAACATTTGCTTTGTGCAAGTCAATTTTAAACCCAGGAAACAACACAGTATATTTCAGTATATTATAGCAATAGGCTTCAAGTTTAATGAGCTTTGGATCTAAGGTATTAATAACAATTTGGAAGTCTCTTCAAACTTATAAAAATGAGATTCTACCCAGGTGTATAAGCAGGTACAATAATATTTGGAATGTAACCATGTCATATATCCGATAGGCTTTTTATTCCTGTATGTAAAGCAAATTGGCTATGTAATACTCCTCTAAAGAAAGGGTTTTAAATGAATAGTGATAAATATTAATACACACCCTGCTCCGATTGGTAACTTTCACCACTAAACCCGTAAGTTGAAAGGCATTTGAGCCAAAACACACGATCCTCTCAACCTTGGGGGTATGAGGCACCAAAGCAATTCTCATGTTTCTCCAGGCAGGAAGGCAGGACACTTTCCAAAAAAGGTTGTGGTTTTTCTGTTTCCTTGGCTCCCTTCACACATAGCCCAGCCATGACCACATGCGTGACAAGCAGGAACCTATTGCCTTATTAGGGAATCCTGTAGCCCTCTTTGTGGGGAGGAGGGCAGACTGAAAGTTCAGATAGAAACCACAATAGCTCACAAAAATAAAGGGAATCAGACAAAGGAAGTAGGCATTTTATCTAGAATAAATATAAAAAAACCGCCTGATCCAAGGAATAAACCTTTCCATAGCTATGGCTTTTTAAAGGTCTCCTAGGAAAATATTTAGAATCTTCCATTTTTCTGTAAGAATTTCTCCTATTCTCCTTCTAACCATAATGCTGACTGTCTACATTCCCCAGCTGCTGCAAGGATAGCTATTCTGTTGCGGGGAGAGTGTGTGGGTTACATTCACCCATGATTCTTTAAACTGATGTTTCTCAAGTATCCCTCTTCTGACCCCGGCATGTGCTGTGTGACATTCATTACCCCATGCTGACAGCAGGAGCAGTGTCAGCCCTAAACAAGGAGCTTGCACAATGAGACATGCAGGCTAAGGGTGTGACTGCTCTGCATTTTACAGCTTCCTGTCCCCTTTCCCTTAGGGGGAGATAATTGAGGGGCTGGACCCAACACAAATCTCAACCACCCATTTAGGCCTCCACAGAGAAAGAAGCAAGACTTCTAGCCCTTTCTGGAGCACCGAAAGCTGTCCAGAAAACAGTGCATTCCTCTGCTCAGGTATTCCTTGTTGGGCTCAAGACTGCTGCCAGCAACCACTCCTTTTATTCTGTGGTTTTCCAAATAGGAGGTCATCCAGCTCGGACAGAAAAGGAAAGTGGCCCAAGAGAGGGAGAGGATGAAACAGTAATGGGTGTGTCATCTCAAACTGGAACATGTATCCATTGTCAACCCCCAGAAACCCAGAAAAACAAAATCCTTCCTGCGGGTGGCGAGGCTGTCAACAGCATAATAGAGGGAAGGGCGCCATCTGCTGTCGCCTGTGATTTTTGGTTTTTCATTGCAAAGGAAACGTTCAAGCTCCGTGGAAGACATTTAAGAAACATCGTGCTCATTAAATAGGGAAGCCAACTTGGGATTTCGACTGTTTAAAGCAGGCTGTGTTCTGTATCGGATGAGAGAGACTTAAGGGAAGGCACAGGTGGCCGTCACAATTCCATGGCACGTGGCCGCTGAGAGAAAACAGGCTTGGGAGGGGGCCTGTGAGCTTTTATGTCCAGGACAGTTTACCTGGAAATAAAACCATTTCTTGCAATCAGGGTCCTCCTTGGGTGGCAACATACTCTGGCCAGCATCTCCATTTACTTTCCTGTCCTTTCCCAGTAAACCAGTTTGGGCTGGTTATTCCATTCCTCAGTTTGTTTCTTTGGGAAAGAAAAACAAATGCAGTTCTCACATTGGGAATTGAAAGGCAATGGCTTTGCTTACAAGGATTGCATGAAGATAAGAATTTAAAATAAGTAAATACAAGTGCTTGACTCTGATGAAAGATTAGTTACATAATTTGATGTGTTTTCCTAGGAATGTGTGAATTAACTGAGATATAAGGTAATTGACCCAGACATTCACCTTAGAGTTAATCCAAATGCAATCTATTTAATACAAGGCAAATTTAATCACGGTTATAATTAATATTTTGCAGATGGAAATGACTGCAAATGAAAGGCTACAAACAGCATCCATGTTAATGCTTCAATATTTGCTCTCTCCCTAGTTTTCACTTTCCAAGGTGATTTTTTTTTCCCCATATTTTAGAAGCCTCCCAGAAATTACACATCACAGTACAAGTTTCTTTTACCTGTTTGAGAAAACGCAGCTGTTTGAAATTCCACAAATGGTCTTTCAATGAGAGGGAGAAATGACTGAGTGGTGGGGGGGGGACCAGCCTTTCCTCATCATCTTCATCATCATCTACAAATGTCACACCTTGTACTTTGTAAGATGTTTTGCTACATAGTCTCTTTATAGCTGAATTCATCCCACTCTCAAGGGTCATAGTTGGAGTATTTACATACTTAGATTTTTCTAAACATTTCTGATTTCAAATATGTGTCACTTGAACCCATCTGGACTCAAGTAAAGAATTCAACTTGCTCCAAGGAAGACTTACCAGCTCATGTAAATCAGCATTAAGGTCAGAAGTGAAGCTAGACCTCAGAGAGAACAGGAACCAAGAACCTGAATTTCATCAAAGTTTTCTCCATCTTTCATCAGTGCTAATTTCATTCTGTTTTTTCTTGACGTTGATGTTTCCCATGAGAAAGAAACCACGGTTGCTGGCCGCTCTTGGGTTCACGTTTCCCCATCTCCACCTTCCAAAGGAAAGAGGGTGCCTTCTCTTAAACTCTGTTTTAAAAATCCCAAGGAAAGTTTCTGATTGCCCCTGCCTGGATCATGAGTTCACATATGTGGCCAGGGTGAGTGGGGTATTAAGATGGATAATCAGAAGAAAGTCGAACTGGGTGGGCAAAAGAGTTTTTCTTAATTGGGGTTTTCTTGTGTGTCAGGCACTGCACTAAGCATTTTTTCATTTTTCATGCATAATTTCCAGAGCAACCCTACAAGGTAGTTGTTATTATTAGATTCTGGAATTGAGGTTCAGAGAGGTTTAGCAACTTGTTTAAAATTGCACAGCTGGTAAGTTGCAGAACTAAACCCAGAACATTTTGATTCCAGAGCCCACCATATCAACTACTATCCTATATTTCATCCCATTTGTCTGATTATGTGTGTTGATTTTTGCTTCAGAAAAATTAGTCCCTGGAATTCTGGTCAATGCTACATGTAAATTTGTACTCAAATACTGAATATAAAAATTTTCTTTTTTGAATCAAGGACAAATAAACTGTGACCCATGTTTTCTTCAGTATAAGAGCTGAATTTTGTTCAGTTTTGTCTTCCTTTTAACATCTCATCTAAGGCCTTGGATATAGTAGTTGCTAAGTAAAAATGAGTTGTACGATATAGTGACAGGCCTTCTAACTACAACTCAAAATGCAAGTGTAATAAGAGAAAAGATCGATACATTTGACTACATAAAAATTAAAATATTTTTTGCACAGTAAAAAACAATGTAAGCAAAATCAAAAGACAAGTGGCAAGCTGGAAGAAACTATTTGCAACCTATCTCATAGCTAAGAAGCTAACATACCCACCATGCAAAGAGCATTTTGCAGTTGAGTTTAAAAAGACCAAATATGCAACAGAAAAATGTGCAAAAGACATGAGCAGACAATTCACAAATAAAAAGATGTAAAAATGACTCTTAAACTTACAAAAAGATGTTCAGCTTCATTCGTAATAAAAGAAACCCAAACTAAAACTACACTGAGATATGACTCTTAGCCACCAAGAGTGGCAACAATTCGAGAGCTTGACAACATGTTCTGTTGGTAAACCTTGGAGAAATGAGCACTCTCATTGCTAGAAGAAATACAAAACCATACAACATCTATGTAGGGAACTCTAGCAAAATCTGACAAAACTGATGTCGGGGGTGTAGGGAGAGGTTCCCAATGAAGGGAGGAAAACCCCCTGAGCTTGCCAAGTGGGTTCTTGGCTTCACGCAGGAAAGAATTCATGGGCAAGCCAACTAGCAACAGGAGAGTTTATTAAGACAGAGACAGACAACAGATCCTACCCCACAGACAGAGTAGGCGGTCCTCTCTGGAGCAGGAGGGGGACAATGGGACAATGGTAATGTTTTTAAATGTTCAAAAACCCTGCTAGGAAACAGCCGTACTGGACCAGCGTTGTCTCGTGGTAGGCCATAAAGGTTAACCATAAACTGCTGTCACAGAAAGGTGAGACAAACAGTTTGTAAAGCATCTGGTTTAGTAATTCATCCACCTTTGGGGATCACAGGCTGGTGATTTGCTGTCGACTTCCTTGTTCAGGGTGGTTAGGGTCTGGTGTCAGGCAAAATGGCTGCACGCAGTCTCTCTCCACTTCCTTTTCTGCCTTATACCTACATAAAAATCATATCTCCATTTACCCTTTGACCTATCAGCACCACCTGTGGGAATTTGCCCTGAAATACACTTCTAACAATATTTAATACATATGCAAATGTTATTCACCTATAGCATTATTTGTCCAAGTACAGGAGAATGATTAATAAACTATGGGGCATCCACAGAATGGAATACTATGCAGTTAAATTAAAATCACCAGTGAAGGGCAGATGGCTACCATATGCCTCCAGATGTGCTACTCTGGGAAGGACATGACATCACCTATATGATACTCTGTCCAAGAATGCACAATATTTTCGGATTTGCCTACCTGTGAATACAACACCCTCCCTTCCCCATGAATCCCAAAGCAGTTCCTGGAAGGCTTAGGGAAGGGCACCTTATATTCATGTACAAAAGAGAACCTGCTTCTCTTGTAGTCTTTCCTCATCGCAGCAAAAGGCAACTTTCAGCTTCTAGTTGTTCAGACCAAAAGCTTCTGCTTCTCAAGTTTCAATATCCCCTTCTTGATAAACTGTAAGAAAAATATTTTTACATCAACATTTGTCTCAGAGGCCCTCTGCTCAGACACCTCAGGTTTGGAGGAAATAGGAAGAACATCTGAGGATGGGTAGATAACACCTACCCCAGTCCAAATGTTGAGACTTTCAACGCTGTATAGCTGGTACCCCTTACAAATATCGTGATGTCTTAATAAATTGGTTATTAGTTAGAGCCCTAGAAACTAGAAACTCCTCGTTCATTTCTCGGTGATATTTGTAGAGCCAGAAGCACAGTTAGGTTAGGTAGTGATAG
This sequence comes from Lemur catta, assembly GCF_020740605.2. Lineage (NCBI taxonomy): Eukaryota > Metazoa > Chordata > Mammalia > Primates > Lemuridae > Lemur > Lemur catta. The sequence goes on along the minus strand of NC_059155.1, from coordinate 63,854,255 downwards.
AGGCCACACTCACCCTCACCTTCCACTCACTGGCTCTCGGTCACATGGCCACACTGCAAAGGAGGCTGGGAGTTGTAGTCTAGTCTTGTACCCAGGAGGAGAAAGAAAATGGCTTGCTGAACAACTAGCCAGTCTCTGCCACCTTGGTGGTAGTACAAAGAACGTCTTCCCTTTTACTGCTACGAGTCTGTTATTATTAGATATTAAAATGTATTCTTTATACTTTTCAAATTATGATGATTTGATTTTTTTTAAGATGAATTAAATGGATAACCTGCAGGAAATTCCTGATAGTGTAGAAAACCCATTAAGTAGACTATGGATGCCAAACTTCTCACTAAAGTTGTATCAAGACATTTCTCAAAAATATTCCAAGGATGGCAATTAAGAGACTCAAAAAAGTAGGCTGGTGCTTCCGTGAAGAGTAAAATTAAGTGTTGCTGAAGCAATTCTCAAGTGCTAGCTGATAACCACTGCATACCAGCTGTTCCCATTTTATAACAGTTTTCCATAAAGTCCCAGATTTTAACTTTTGTTATTTTTTTATCCTCTTCCCTCTACAAAGGAATTTTTATATTTAACCTGTATGATGGCTCAAAAGTGAGCAAAGTAAAAAGAAGGGATGCTAAGATTGGGAAAAAAATAAGAAGAAAAAATGAAAAATCATGGGCATTGAGAAGTGCCAGGTAGTACTTGTCCTTTCTAAAGCAACACCGAGCTCCGGTTGGAGTACAGTTCACATGACTTTGCCATTGGCCATTTGCTTTCCTTGATCTTCCACTGTGGTCTTTTTCAAATTGCATTCATTTATTCTGAATGTTCTTGACTCTGCTGGGAAGCCTTAAATCAGAGATCCTGATTTAATTGGTCTGCCCCGGTGGGGAGGGCATAGGGTTTTAGGCGTCAGTATTATTCAAAAACTCCCCAGTTTTGAACAACTGGTATTGTTCAAAGATTCTCATGTACATAAGAGGTGAAAACCACTGATTTCCCTCTCTGCATTGCTGTTTGGTTGACTAATTTGGGGTACTTGACCATACTACCTCTGATGAAATTGACTCAAATGAAATTGAAAGTTAATTCATTTAAAACATGTGAAGAAAAGAAACAGTAATCCCTCACTTACCCAGGGCATAGTTAAAATTGTGATATGTACTAAAAACAATCTCTGGGTAGCCAAAAATAGTGATCACAAAATCCCTACCCTGAAGTTCATCTGATTTCTTCTCACAGGAAGTTCTGAAGAGTAGATGCTTCTGAATTATCCACTTTCCTCAGTTATGTCTTTGAACAACTTTGTAGAAAGTTGGGACAGAACTCATCACCAATTTAAATGACTTGGGTACCTGATCAGGCAGACCATTTGGAGACCCTCCTGGCCTTGTCAGTGCAAAGTTTGCTGGTTCTTCACAAATACAAGCAGGACAGATGGTCACCTGAGTTGGAATGAGTGTCCTGCCATTGTTTATGAAGGCTGTTTTGCAGGTGGAACCCAGACGTTAGGCAGATTGTGCTAAGACTTCCAATCAAATCCTGTTGAACAACATTCACATAGGCCATGCTTTCTCAGCCTTGGCATCACTGACATTCGCGGCTGGATCGCTCCTCGCTGTAGGGGCTATCCTACGTGTTGTGAGATGTTTAGCAGCATCCTTGATTTCTACTCACTAGATGCCAGTAGCATCCCCAGGCCCTGGTTGTGACAACTAAAAATGTCTCCAGACATTGCCAAATGTCCCCTTGTGAGCCAAAATTGTTCCTGGTTGAGAACCACTAATATAGACCCGCTCTTAGTTTGTCAACTAAAAAAAAAAACAACCGGTGCTGTTATTTTGCAATTTCTCAGTTTCAAAAGAATCAGTTGAGAAGGGCTTCCTTCCAAAATTCTTCTCCAACTGTCCGCTTCCTGCTAGTCCTTGTGCTTTCATCATGCCCATGCACACCAGCAGTAAAAGGGAGCATTGCTCTGGGACAGTGGTTCTCACCCAGAGGCGATTTTGCTCCCCAAGGGATATTTGGCAACCCTGGAGACATTTTTGTTTATCAATACGGAGGATGGGGGGAGGTGCAACTGGCATTTAGTAGGTGGAGGCCAGGGCTGCTGCCCAGCATCCTGCAGTGCACAGGACAGTCCCCACATACACAAGAAAGAATTGTTGGGACTACGATATCAATAGTGCTGAGGTTGAGAAACCTTGATCAAAGACAACCATATCCACGAAGTCCAAAGTGAAGAACCATTTGGGGGAACCTTTAATAATATACATTAATGGTTCTCAACTGGGGGTGATTTTTGCCCTCCAGGGACATTTGGCAATGTCAGCAGATACTTTTCCGTATACAACTGGGGAGGTGCGCTGCTACTAGCAGCTAATGGCTAGAGGCCAGGGCTGCTGCTAAACCTCCTACAATGCACCAAACAGACTCCCACAACAAAGAAAGACCAAGTCCCAGACAGCAATAGTGCCAAGGTGCAGAAGCCCTGCCCTAGCTTCTCTTCCGTGGTGGCTGTGGGGCCCTCTGGTTTTTCCACTGCCTTTTCACTCTGTGCTTTGGCTCTCAAACTTTGCATCTGCCCTTGTGCTGCCAATCCAGTTTTGGATGTCTAGACCCGATACGGCTTTGGCACAGCAATAGGGTGGCTAAGAAGAAAGCTTGGCACAGAACCCAGGCCTAGAACAGACCAATAGCAGGGCGCAGGCCAGTTTATATCAAAGGTTCAGCCAGGGAAGGGGGCAAGGCAAGCCACAGTCATAATTCAAGATGACAGTCAGCACAAATGGCCCCTGCAAAAGACACTTTGTCCTGCCAGGCTCAGGAACAGAGTAGCTGGGAATCTGGGGCAGTAAAGACTTTTACTATAAAATCAGGCTATTTCTGTAAAGTCCAGCAATGAGTAAAGCAGCCCCAGCCAGCAAGCTGGGGTTGGGGACAGGGCTAGATCCTGGGGTGGGGCAACTTGCAAGAGTAAGTCAGGACCCTGAGAAAGGAGGGCACATGAGTACTTCACAAGCCAGCTGAAGGGGAATGTGAGAGGGGGACTGAAGCACAGCTGCAAATCAGGGCAGATGGGAGGCTGGGGCTCAGTTTAGGAAAACGGTGTTGAGTATTCATTAGCAGAGTGGAGACGCCCTAGGGGAGGGGAGGTGGTGCCAGGGAAACCCCTGCTGAGTCCAGCACTAGGCAACCAGACAATGCACCTTGGAGCTGAAAGCTAGGACCATTGAATCTGCAACAAAGACCAACTCTCCCTTCTCCTAACACCACACACACACACACACACACGTATGCATATGAACATGTGTACACACGCACACCACTACCACCACCTCTAACACTACTATGGGACTCACTGAGACAGTTCTTGCCCGTACTCAGGACTGGTTGGCAGGACCAGGGGAAGCAAAAGTTGCTCAGTGAACAAAGAAGCAGCAAAATAGTTGAGGCCAAAACTGTAATCAAATTTTTTATTGTATTTTTCTGTTTTGAATAGTATTAGCTCTATTTTTTAAGTTATGGTTTTTTTTAAAAATTGTAAAAATGACATGCACTCCTTATGGAAAATATGGAACTTACAGAAAAATAAAAAGAGAAAAAATGACCCACATCCCCATAATACCTCCATTAATATTCTCTATTAATGCCTCTACTAATATTCTTCTAATCTTTTTTCTTTGTGAAGATTTGATTTCTTTTTACACAGAGAGGAAATATTTTTCTCTCTGTCGCTTTGTATCCTTAACATTATGACAAATCATTTCCCTTGCTATTATAAACTCTACGTGAATAAGTTTGGTGCCATTTTTTGCTTTTGTCTAAAGTCAACCCATTGTCACTGTAGAAAATTTGGAAAATACAGAAAAGTGTAAAAAAATGTAGTTATCCCAATAATAATCACTTTAAAGATGTTGGTGGGGTTTTTTCCAGTCCTTTTTTGCTTTGATGGCACCTTTGATTCCAGTAGTCATTAACTGATATTCACCTCATAGCTTACTTGACATATGGCAATAATCCAGGCAAATAGCATCCTTCCAGAATTTTTCTGTGGCCAGAGCCTTGTCACATTTGAATCCATAAGAAAATGTTAACTTTTTTCCTTCAGATGGATCCTAGATTTATACATCACTTTAGACTCCTCCAGGTAATAAACCCCCAACCCAAGAAGAGTGGTTGCCTGCCTTTCCCTGTACACCTCAATTCTTGCAAGGCATACTGTCCTCCTCTTCTCAGGGGCAATGTTCTGCAATATGTTAGGTTTGGTGGTGTGGATAAGACAATTGAAAAATGCATGTGAATCTGGAGCTAGAATCTCAGCAAGGATTTTGGTGATCACTGGTTTGCATAATCCAAACCTTATTTTATACATGCAAATACACCCACAAACAAGACATTTTCCCCAAGCAAAATTGAAGTTTGCCTCTAAAACTCTTAGGAAAGGGGATATTTGTCCAAACGTAACACAAGGTGTTGGTAAGAACAATTAGACTTAAAGTCAGAAGGCCAAAGTTTGATTTGTCCTTGGCTACCCAGTCATGGAAACTTAGCAAACTGCCTATGTTCCCTGAGCCTCAGTTTCCTTGTCTGTAAAATGGAGATACTAGCAACCTCATAGAGGATTCAGTGACGTAACAAATACAGACAACAGTGCCTGGCATAGAAGAGCCCTTTATTAGATACTGGCAGTGAGTCAAACAAGCTACTGTGTCACAGGCCAGCAAACTATAGCCTAAAGGCCAAATTTGGTATACTTCCTGTTTTTGTAAATAAAGTTTTATTGGAACACAGCCAAACCCATTCACTCCTGTGTTGGCTGTCTTCATGCTGTGCTGACAGAGTTAAGTAGTTGCCACAGAGACTGTGGGGCCCAAAAATCCTAAATACTTACTATCTGGTCCTCCACAGAAAAATTTTTTCCAACCCTTGTGTTAAGTGCTTCTCCCAAAACCCAAGAGGTAAATTCTATTGTCTTTCCATTTCACAGCGGAGGAAGTTGACACATGCAGAGGTTAAGGACTTGCCTACACTGCTCTTATTGAGTTGGATCTTGATCCCAGGTTTATTTCAATTCAAAGCTTGGCAACCTCTCTATAATGTGTCTTCAAAAAATATTTGAGTTAAATCCGAACTCTTGTAGTGTTAACTTCCACTTTGGTCATAACACCTCCCTGTCAACCATTGATAATGGTTGGGCCTTGAATATAGGCATTGGCATCTCTCACATTGATTCCAGCATGCCATTACTTAACTCCTCCAAAAGAAACCATATCTCAACTTCAAACCAATATACCAAACTGGAACTCATGGAGATGGGTGAAACTGTAGCATTGGCAGGGTCAAGAACTGGAAGGATATGAGATTTGACCCTACTAGCAAGCTCCTGAATTAGCCTACCACAATTTCATGGATGCTGGCAAAAGACACGAGACTCCTGGGTCAGAGACAAAGGACTATATTGTTCTCAGAACTGCAAGCAGCATGAGTTTCATATTCACATCAGATCCTTCTTGATTCCCAAGTCCCATAGGGGCTACACAGAGTGGCCCAGGTAGATGCTGTATATGCAGTGGATTTGCATCACAACTGAGTAACCCTGAGCTGAGGGAACCCACATCTCTTACAATGGGCAGTAAGCAAACCTGCCTGACTTTTGCCTCAGAGGGAGATATTATGTTTATTATACTAGACAGCAAACAAATCTGCCTTCTGTTCTGGAGGTAGATGCTATCTCTACCTTTCAAAGGAGGCTATACAAACATCTGTGACCAAAAAAAGTCGAGAACAAAACCTGTCAGAACCTTGGCCTGCAAGATAAAACTGGAGAGATCCATGGAGAGCTGTTTCCCAATGGTCATTAACAAAAGCTCTATGTTGTTGTTTTCTGTGTGTTGAGGGATTTTTACTTTCTATAGGTTCTCAAGTAGTAAATATTAAATTTGCTTCTTCACAAACCAGTGCACTTGTCTTTATGATTAGTAACCAATAATTTTACTGTATTTCGTCCTTATGTGCTCTCTTCTTACAAAGATAAGCACTTTCTTCTTTTAACTCATGAAATATGACAGTGAATATCCTAAGGCTTATTATTCTGACAGTCTTGCCCAGGCTGAAAATTTCAGACCAGTACCTACGCCCCAACTGTCAGTTCCAAGTCTTCATCTCTTCTCCCTGCAGTTGAATCTCTTAGAATCCAGGAAAAGCAGGCAGAGGGAGTGTCATTTAAGGCAGGGAGATAATCAGTCTTGCTAAAGCTGAGATGGGTGTAGGTGCAGGACAGAGGCAGCACCAGGCAGGTGGGAACACTGAAAGCAGGTCCTGTATTTACAAAACCTCATCTGAGTAGCCAAGTAGTGGCATTAATGTGGCATCTGACACCAAGTGAAGACAATGCCACATAACTACCTTTTCAATATGACAAATCATTTCTATCTTTTGAAATGCTTGATGCCACCAGATGTCATGAGAACAAACTGACATGATGTTTAAACCCAACATTAAAAGATGGGTATCAAAGGAAAACACATGGACTGTCTATTTGCCTGACTGTAAGCAAAGAAAAACAAAAACATACACATTCCACATTGTCACAAAAAAAGGCAGCAGCATATCTTTATTCAAAATAAATATTGCCAGCAGGTGCAAAACACACATACGTTTACTATCCACACTTGCTGATGAGACTGCCAAGTAAACACACATGTAAACTTATAACTGAGGATGGCAAACAGAAGTGTACATCTGTCAAGAGAACAGACTTTGCTCCTGTCTTCTCCACTGGATGGCTCTCTTCCAAGGGGGCTCTTCTTCCAGCCACTACTGCTTCAGGGTTCGTGTCTACACAAGGATTTGAAACAGGCTTATTTTCTGTATATTTTAGGGAACTGGATGGCCCCATTTAAAGGCCAGACTGAATGCTTTCAATTATACCAGGCTAATTATCATCCCAATGTAGACATTGTAATTGACTAGTCATTGACAGGTCTAGAGAGTAGCCATTTTCACATGAAATTTAGGTCCTAGAGACAAAGTTTGCTTATTTGTTCTTTCATGGTTAATGTTTCTTAATACAACTATATGTCTTTGAAAGCCACCTTGAATTCTTTCTCAGACGAGGCAACATCCAAAAAAACAAAAAAAAAAAAAAAGGAAAAGATGGAATACCCACTTTCAGGGATATGTAACTTAATTAAGTAGACTATAATATTAAAAAATAAGCTGGGCACAGTGGCGTACATCTGTAGTCCCAGCTATTTGGGAGGCTGCGGCAGGAAGATCCCTTGAGTCTTGAAGCCCAGGGGTTCAAGATTAGCCTGGGCAACATAGTGAGACTCTGTCTCTGGAAAAAAAAAAAAAAAGTCTAAGCCCCATGAAAGAGGTACAGTGCACAAGGGCCAAAGAATTCATATGTGGAAAGAAATCAGAGAATAGTTCTTAGAGGAGATGTGTTTGAGATGGACTCTTAACAGATTGGCAGGATCCAGAAAGGTAGAAGGGAGGCAAGGAGATTCAACCTGAGAAGCAGTGAGAAGTGAAAAAATGAAGACTAAGCTGAGGAAAGAAGTAAGATGCTGAGTTACAAGAGAGGATAACGAAGACTGCCTCATTGCCAAGGTCCCTGAGGGTCAGGCTGAGGCATTTGAATGAACTTGGGAGGACTTTTGAAAAGCAAAGACAGTGGTTTTCTATTCCCTACAGGGCTCTTCTACCCAGACCTTGTTGGCTTCTGATAATGGCAGTGAAAAAGGGCTGCTCAGAGACCTGCAGCTGTGTGGAGGGAACACAGTACAAAAAAATTCCGACAATCAGGCCTCAGCGGATATGTTAACTACTAATTCCTGAGGACCTACAACCACTCCGGGTTTCAGGGGGTTTACAAAGTCACTTGAAGCCCTCTTTACCTCTGAAGAGCTGGTAGAGAAAGCAAGACACCAAAAAAGGACATTTATAAATAGGTATATAAAATGGAAAAATGAAGATCACATTAGTAGGGAAAATTAACCAGCAATGTGGAAGGCCATAAAACAGAAACTAAGCCCTATGTAAATGAAGAAAGCACATCAAAATAGAACAATATCAAAATAGAGATGTCATTTGTAAAGATACTGATACGGTTTGGATGTTTGTCTCCCCCAAATCTCACGTTGAAATTTGATCCCCAGTGTTGGAGATGGGCCTAGTGGGCGGTGTTTGGATCATGGGGGCGGATCCCTCATGAATGGCTTGGTGCCCTCCCTACAGTAATGAGTGAGTTCTTACTTTATTAGTTCACGGGAGAGCTGGGTGTTTAAAAGAGCCTGGCATCCCTGCTTCTTGCTCTTGCTCCCTCTCTCACCGTGTGACACACCTGCTCCCCCACTGCCTTCTGCCTTGATAGGAAGCTCCCTGAATCCCTCACCAGAAGCAGATGCCAGTGTCATGCTTCTTGTACAGCCTACTGAAAGGGGAGCCAAATAAACCTCTTTTCTTTATAAATTGCCCAGCTTTGGGTATTCTTTTATAGCAATGCAAAACAGACTGGTATGAATACTATGGACAAAATTGGTCCTGGCTGCTGAAGCACACAAAACATGTGCTTTTCTGTAAACCATTTATGTAGAGTTGTGCTGTTCAATAGCTGTGGTTATTTCAATTTCAATTTTGATTAATTAAATTTCAAGTACAGTTCTGTAGTCACCGTAGCCATGTTCCAATGTTCAATAGCTAGTGGCTGCCATATTGGCAGATTGACAACACAGACATAGAGCATTTGTCATCATCACAGAAAGTTCTGTTAGCGCTATTTGAGAGTTGTGGTTATTAAATTTGGGGGAGAAGGTCATGAACCCTTTAAGAAACTGACAAAAGCCATGCATGATGCTGTCAAAAAACAAAATTACAACAAATTTAATTTAAAGATATAATTGGCTTTTCCTTGCAATTCTAGAATCAGGCAACACTTCATTCTATAAAATAGAATGAGTTTTCCAATGAGCTGAGCAGGGGAGGCTGGCTTTATAGGCAGAAAAGGGCTGAAGAAAGCAGAAACAGAACAAAAACAGATTGGTCATTTCGAAGGTACTTTCTGTATAGGGTTGAGCCAGGGGGGACTTCCTTATTACTCTGACTCAGGTAGACTGGAATCTCCTGTTTTTTGCAAAACTGTTCTGTTTCAAAGTTCAGTTTAATTAGGTGGCACTTAGCACAAGGGACTTCATTCTGATTTGGTCTGGTCTGCTGGGGCCTAGTGCAAAACAATGGCCTCCCATAAACTTTGTTTAACAGATCCTTTTCTGATAAAATGTGCAAACACATATACACATGCTATTTTGTATATAATTTCAGGTTTTTGTGGTTCCCTGAAGCCTATTTAGAGGTCATTCACAGATTCATGACCTCCAAGTTAAGAAACCCCAGAACACTTTTAAATACTTTGGTTTCTCGCTCTTAATCTTAGTGAAGAACACTAAATCCTATCATATTCCCAGAAGTCTTTAACATTTAAGTGAATGTCACATCGCAAATCCTGCCTCTAATTTCCTTGTTCTCTTCATCTCCAATGACCTTCTCTTCTACTCCCTCCTGGCCACATAATCACTTCCTAGACTTGGCCTTCATCTGAAAAAACACCTGCTGTCAGCTGTGAAATCATAAACTCAAACAAATAGCACTCTGACTACATTGTCAGAAGCCATGATAACTCCTTTCTGGCCAAGCTCTGCTCATCCCTCAGGTCTGGGTTTGAACTTCATGTCCTCTAAGAAGCACTGACTCATCCAGGTCTGAGTTACATGCCACAAGTTCTTGGAGCACTCTCAACCTCTGCTATCCTTGCACTTTTTGCACATTGTCATAATTGTTGGTTTACTTGTCTGTTCCCTGCTATAATATAAGCTCACTGGGGACAGTGATCCTGAATGCTGTGTGCATTCCTATATCCCTCCAGTGCTGGCCACCATGTTGGCAGCCAATAAAAATGTGCTTGAATGAACAGAACAATGAATTAACCCAGTAAAAGGACATGTCAATTTTTACAACACTTGGAGTGTTTCACTGCTGAAGAATGAGTCTAGTTTCTGGCCAGATGAAATACTTCTCCTATTGATATCTTCTAAGTATAAATGGGTGATTTTTTTTTCATAAGATCCACATCCCTGGCCTTGAACTGATTGCTTTTATTATCATATTATAGATCACAGGATGGCATCAGTCCAACCACCTGCATCATGTAGCATATGGGCATGTTGATAACTGTCTTTTTTAAAAAAATCAAACTCCACACAGCTAATAACACTAGCAAAAAACTTACTGAGTACCTGCTGAGAGGCAGGGACAGTTATAAGTGTTGTGGGGCAGGTACTATTATTTTTCCCATATTCCATATGAGGAAACTGAGGTGCAGAGAGAGGTAACATACCTTGCCAAGGTTGTATACCGTGGTGGAGATTGGCTAGATGCTCACCAAACCCACTTTTTCACTCTAGGCATATAGCCAAACCACATTTCCCAAATCTACAGCATGTGGATGGGTCATGTGACTGCTTCTCACCGATGGCTTGAGATCACACAGGGCAGCTCACAATCCCTTTCCCTGTCTACTGGATGGATGAATGACATTAGGGGCAAATATGGCAAAATATGGCATTGAAAGATGCCGGGCTGTGTGAAGAACAGCACTTCCTCCTCCGGGAGGGAAGAATGAAATAAACTATAGTGTAAACCATTGACATTAGCCATTGAGATTGGGGGCTGTTTGTTACTACAGGTGGATGCACATCTCTGGTTTATTCTCACCAATAGAGAAAGATTTGAACTCAGGTAGTCTAGCTCCAGGTGGTGTATTCTTAACCATGGAGCTATACCAGCTTTGTGAGTATGAGCGTACCTTCCAAAGACTAAGACAGCATCAGAATGCTCATTGGAATATTTGCTTCTGTACAGATCCTTGAGTATGTGGAGTTATATTATAATAGCTTATGTGTCAGATAAGACTTTCTAGGCCAATCTGTTAAACAATCTATCATTAGAAACAACTGGACTTAAATAGTAACTGAGTCAAGATAAATTTTAAAATAGGCTCCCTTATGGAAACCAGGATGACAGTGGATCTTTGATTAGACAAGCCCCATTGATGCTTTTGAATAGCTAGACCAGCATTCGAACCCTCAAGAGTGGATTCCCTCTCGTGTAGCTGTGCAGCTATTCCGTGGGCATGTACTTTCTTTTCCAAGGGTTCATGTGTTCTCAGGAAATAATAATTCACTTTCTGACCTTCAAATATTAAAAAAAACCCCTATGCACTAACTCCAACTTCTTATTCACTCTTTTCTGTAATTCTTAAGTGTAAAAATAGAATGGGGACAATTAACATCTGGAAAGAAAGGCAGAGGCAGCCAGCAAGGGAGGAAGGCAAATTCAGGCTTGATTTACGTTCTTCCTTTTGCTTGCTCGGTACAGATGGAGCCAGGTTGGCTGTGATCCCAGGTACTTACAGCCCTTAGAGGCACACACTCCCCATTCTTGTGCATTCTCATCCATCCCCTGCTACCACACTACTTTTTGATGCCAGCATAAGCTCCTCTTATGAGCAGAAAGCTTCATGTCTGACTCAATGTACCATTGACATAGCAGGTCCCAGTCTTCCCTGAACAGCAATGGTTGGCCAAAGTGGGAGGCAGCAGAGAAAGCCCAGGCTTCAGAGTAAGAAGGGCTGGGTTTAAGTCCTGCTCCATCTCTTTCTGGCTCAGAAGCCTCTGGTAAATTATTATACCTGTGGCACTTCAGTATCCTTATCTATGAAAGAGGGATGGCAATATTTATGGCGGCTGTGTAAAATTTTAAATAAAGTAATAGTAAAGTGTTTCATACAGTTTCTGGCACACATAATAGATGTTCAGTAAACAACAGCTGTGATTGTTATTATTGATCCCATCATAATATAATCCCTTCAAATGAAGAGGAACTTGCAGTCCCTGGGAATATGTGCCACGCTGAACTGCAAACTGTGACCACAGCTTGCATTTGTAGAGGGCCATTCATTCTCTGTTTCCCATAACAGTAGGGTCATGAAGGCAGGTACGGCTACTGTCATTTTCCAAATGAGGAAAACAGGGCTCAGGGAAATCAGGTCACTCACTCAAAGTCACACAGGTTGTAAGTTCAGAGCTGGAACCCAATTCTGACTCAGAGTCCTGTGTTCTTCTCACCACACCAGAATGAATCAAGTATTACCTTAGTTCCTGCTGCTGAAAGCTGCAGCATCTTATAAAGATCTGCTGCTAATAAGCAGATTTGAAGCAGTGAATAAACAACTTGAGGGTGGGGGAGAGAAGGAAGGTGGTTTATTGGGGCATCACTTGGGGATTACAGAGCCAAAGCAGGAGAGGGCCTTGGCCATCACGGAGCCAGGCTTCCTCACCCTCAGCGCTCTGGGCATTGTGAGCCAGATCATGCTTCTCTAAGATGGGCTGAGCTGGCCCCAGCTTTTCCTTCAACAGCTGAGGTGCTGGGGGGGATGCATCTGCGTGTGTATGGGGGGTGGCCAGTGGCTCCCAGCAGAGTTCCAAGATCATTCTGTTCTTCCGCAACGCTTCTCCATGACTCCATAAGGCATCTTCAATAAATGTGGCTGACAAATGGGCAGGAAATGATATCTGGCAGGTCACTTACACATAAAAAGAGAAAGTACTTGAATCTAACCCAGGGTGCAAGATGGCTGTCAGTTTAAAGAGTAAAGAGATGGGAAGAAGAGAAAGAGCAAAGTGAAAATCTGATTAGGAGGCTGCTTTTTATTTCAGTCATTTTTTAAGTGATCTGATATGGCCAAGCCTTCTATTCTGCTTCACACAAACTGGAAGTAATCAAAACAGAATGTGTTCAACAACATTATAAAAGGCATTTAACTAGCCTTGGCAACATATCAAGACACCGTCCCTTAAAAAATGAAAAAAAAATTAGCTGGCCATGATGGCATGCACCTGTAGTCCCAGCTACTCGGGAGGCTGAGGCAGGAGGATCACTTGAGTCCAGGAGTCCAAGGTTACAGAGAGCTATGATCAGGCCACTGCACTCCAGCCTGGGTGACAGAGCAAGACCATATCTCTCTAAAAAAAAAGGAAAAAAGTAGCATTACGAAGGGGGCAAATGCTTTAAAATCTGCTTTGAAATGGATTTGTAATATGACTACAAGGCTGTCAGAAGACATGTGTTGTTACTTTCAGCTCTCAGTTTTCTCATCTGTATAATTGGGGGTTTGGATGGGACAACCTCTGAGGTTCCCATAGCTGTAGAATTCTGTACAATCTGACAGGTGAAAGAAATAGTGCCTGTAGCTAATTTTCATTAAACATTTACTCTATTGGGAGTTATAGAATTGATCTTTCCTGACTCTTCCATGTGGGTTTCACAAAGGATCCAAACGTATATTGAGAAGCACAGGCTGACTAAAAAGTTTTCAGAGTTATTTTCTTATAATATGTTTTGAAAATATCCCAATTATGTAATTGCTGCATTATTATGAGGTTTTATTTTTCCCACTAGACTGTGCAAACAAAGAAAGAGCTCAGCTTTGTTTAGAACTTAGAAATTTAAAGATCCAAGGTGAAGGCCATAGAAACTGCTGATACACAAGCCCGACTTTATTAGACCCTTACACGTAGACTTTGCAGGCCACACAGTTTCTGTCACAATTACTCAGCTCTGCCATTATAGCATGAAAACAGCCATAGACAATATGTAAATGATGTGTGTGGCTGTGTGCCAATAAAACTTTATTTACAAAAACAGGCAGAGGGCTGGATTTGGCCCTCTAGCCATAGATGACCCCTGAACTAGAGGGTTAACACTTGGTTCCCCCCCCCGGGGGGGGACCTCCAGGACCCAAATCCCATGCTGTGGCTTCCACCCATTCTCATTGGCTGGTGCTCTGACTCGACCAGTTGTTACACATTTTGAATTTCAGCTCTGGTGGGGTTGGGAGGGGGAGGGAGTGAAACAACTCAAACTTGTTAGTTGATGGTCTCTTAGCCTCTTCAGTTTTAGTCTCTTGCATGATCCACTATCTTTCACATCTCTTCTGTCTCACCTTGCCCCTTTCTAAAATGGTGCCTGGGCACATGGTAGCCTGCTTGATGACCTGTGGCAGTGAGGGAAAGAGGACTTCAGGTCCATTGGTGTACTCTGGATTCTTGATCTCTGCTCAGGAGTGGCTGAGCCCAGGTTCTAGTCTGATGCACAGGAAGCTGGGACTGGTGCCTCCTGGACAGACAGCTGGGCAGTGCTAGCGTTCATGTCTGGAGTCCATCGCCATTCTGTGGCAGCTTTAGGTCTCTGCTGGTCCACAGAGCGTTCAGTTCCTCCTTGACCCTGACTGAAGCACTCAGGGACATCTGGATCCCATGCAGGCCATCTGCAGGCCAAGGACCTGGAGCACTCCCATCTGGGCACTCCTTGGAGTCCCAGCATCCAAAGCCTGTGAGATACGGCCACACGTGCATCTTCTCCCACTGCTCCGACTTCCCTAAGCCAGGCCCAGGAGGTGATCCCGTTAGCCTCACATGAGGTTTTCACTCGTGTCCCAAGTCTATGAAATGTAGCCACACAAGAATCTTTCCCCGGTGCTCAGGCTCCCTTCAGTCTGCCTAGGAAGGGACTCCACTAGCCCTAGCCAGTGTCCTTTGGTCCCCACACCCAATAGCATGCTTCCCTGGGCCACCCTGCCACTCCCCAGGTTCACCCCAGTGCCCCTGAGACCTGCCTCTTCACCAGCCCTCAGTCTCTCACCTCTTTTTAAAATTCAACCTCATGGGAGAGAAAGGCTTTCTAGGTCTCCTATCCCTCTCATAAGGACTTCCGCTTTGTCACATTGTTCCATAGTGAGCAGGTAGATGGCAAACCTACTCCAAAAGGCCGAGGGAGCTGAGAGGCTGAAGAAAGAGGCCTAAAAATCCAGTTTCTCAGAAAGAAACATTGAATAGGGACTTACAAACAGAAGCCATGTCTTGGGTGGCCATGAGATGGCGGATCCCTGCACCTGCCCTCCAGAAGGTATCCTTTATATAGCAAACTTTTAGGGTAAAGACGTGTAGCTGGTCATGCCTCAAAATTTCTTGCAAAACTCATGACCGCTGGGGAGGTTAGATAAACATCTTTATGAGAGGTTATCTATGCTATAGGAACACGTTGGTATGCAGGAGTCAAACATCGGTCATCATGGCAGTTTTGCTTCAAGATGGCGCCACTCTTGCTATGCAACAGGCTGTTTCCCTGCACACATTCTTCCACCTTCCTGAGCTGTTATTTTCCCCGCTCCCTTTGTGGAACCATAATTATGGGTGAAATACTGTGAATAAAACTGGCTCACCAATAAATGAACCTAAATCGAGAGTAAGTTGAAGAACATTATGTCTCTTTTATATAAATAAAAGTATAATTGAGGTTTCTCTCTTATAATAGTATGATTGTACTGTTAGAGCCGGTTCCCCTCGGCCCCAGGAACAGAGAGGCAGAGTCACCAAGGCTGCAAAAGGCAAAGGAGTTTACTGGCTAGCTCAAGCCAGGGTCCAAGTCCCAGAGCACCAACGCAGTGGCCTCTCCACAAACTAGGACCCCGCCCTAGGGTAAGAATTAAGCTTTTATACTTTTCAGCAGGTTACATGCACTGGGCATACCATCCCCCCTCCCTCCCTTAGTTCATTTGCTCCTTCAAAAGTGGCTGATCATCTTGGCTCCTGATTGGTTGGTTTCTAAGTCATGGGACTGGCTTCTGATTGGTTGGTTTCCAAGCCATGGGTCTGGCTCCTGATTGGTTGGTTTCCAAGCCGCGGGACTGGGAACATACGCCATGCACAAGCTGTTCATGCGCTGATCATGCCTTGCCCTTCTTATCTGATTAGTTGGTTGGAGGGCCCCGGGACTCTCCAGCCCTTTATCAGGAAGTAACTTGCGGTTATCTCCCCGGGGCCTTGTTTTTCTTAACTTTAGTGAAGCCTGTCATGGCTCCACTTAAGCTAAGGGCCAGCAAGCCATATTTACAGAAGCAAATAGCATCAGTTAGAATTAAAGAGAGCACACATTTTCCTACTATCAATTCCTGTTCTTCAGTACAAGGGGCATTTTTTCCATATTACCTTTTCTGTTTGCATTTAGAGCTATACAACATCATCCTTTTAGTGAATATGCCAGAAGAGAATTAAAACAACCAGGGCCAGGGGGCCTTGGCAGTACCCAGTCCTCAGGCTCACCCAGTCCCCCATCCTCAAGCTGAAGTTGCCCTGACAAGAGGACCTCTGCTGTGTCTTCTGTGGGCCGCACACCCAGGACAGAGTGGTCTCACTAACATTTTGAAAATACCCCTTGATTATGTAAAAATCAATGGTTCCCAGTGGGGGAGGGGGCAATTTTGCCCCCTGGTAATATATGGAGACATTTTTAGGTTGTTATAACTGCAGGGGGACCATTACTGGCATCTAGTGGGTAGAAGCCAGGCAGGCCGTTAAACATCCTGCAATGCACAGGACAGCCCCCATGGCAATAGCGCCAAGGTTGAGAAATCCTGGTCAAAAGCAACCACATGCACAAAGGGATGAAGCATAATAAGCAGAACAAATAAAGCAATCATTTTTTTCAATTGCTCATTTCTTGCTATTTCCCAGTAGGCTGATGCCTGGCATGGCAGCAGATTCCTGCAGAGTTCCGGGACCACTTGGGCTCCACTCCTCCATGATTATGTTGATTAAGGCCCCCACCTTCCTTCCCAACTTTGTTGTATTTGAGAATAATTCAACTGCAAAGTTTCCCTAAAGTCCTCCTGCAAGACTGATGGCCCTTGACATTTTAATAATCAAGCACTATTATAAATACAATTACCTAGCAACTAACTGAGCAAGGTAAACATCCTTGATTTTTGAATTGTTGAATTGGGGAGGCCTGATTTGCAATCCCAGACAAGAAAAGGACTTAAAAACTTCTCGCATTCAGAGATCAGAACCACTTGAACCATTTTGGTCTCCAGTAGTGGTTCTCGAAGCCTGGTCTGTGGCCCAGGAGCACCAAGCATCACATAGGGGCTTCTAAGAAATGCAAATTCTCAGGCCCCACTCCAGACTTGTGGCTTCAGAAACTGTGGGGGTGGAGCCCAGCCACCTGCATTTTAACAAGCCCTCTAGGTGATGTTGATGCACAAGAAATGGCCTGAGGGGGGCCTGTTTCTGTATATAAAGTTTTATTGGCACACAGCAACACCCACAATTTACAGATTGTCTTTGGCAACTTTCACACTACAATGGCAGAGTTCGTATGCCCTCAAAGCCTAAAATATTACAATCTGGCCTTTTATAGAAAAAGTTTACTGACTTCTTATCTAGAGTATTGAGAAAAATAAATTACAAGGCTTTTCATCATTATGAGAAGAAATTCTGAGATGCATTATTTGTTAGTTTTCAAATCCCTTCCAGCTTTTCCTCCATATGTTATATCAGACTCAGTATAGCAGGCCATGTGCAGTATACTTAAAGGGATTACAGGTGTTACTTCTTGAAATCAGACAGCCTGGGTTCTTCATTTTGGCCCAGTCATCAACTGGCTTTATGATTTTAGGTGAGCTATTCAAGACCTTTGGCCTTCAGTTTCCTTATCTGTAGAATGGGTATAACAACAGGACCTACCTCACAAGATTGTTGGCAGAATTCTGTGAGTTGGTACATGTACTTAGCACTTAGTACTAAGCACTTGAACTAGTGCCTAGCACATAGTAAGCCTCCAGTCTGCGTTAGCTATGCCACTTCTGGCTATAAGTGCAAAAGAGCTGCACAATAAATGTTAGCTCTTGTGATTATTTAAGCTGCATCAAGACACTTGGGGACATTTTGAAAGGAAGGATGGCTTTTCTTGAGATCCCTGCTTTCTCCTTTATTATTCAATGATTGAGGAAGATCTGAAGGTCCAAGGAGTCTTAGAAATTGCAGAGATACCAGAAATGTATTGTCCAGGCAGCCCCTTCCTCTAGGGAGCTAAATGTAGAGGAACCGAGGTAACCCTCCCGCCCCTGCACCCCGCCCAACTCTCCTCCCATCTCCTAGCCTTTACTGAAGAGGAGGAAAATGAGAAGGTGGGGTCTGTATGTGCGTCCCTAAAGTCTAACTTAGCACCCTTTTAATTTAAGTCACTTTCCTCTCAGTCCCTCTCCAGTGGGGGTGAAACATGGCCCAGGAGCCATTTGTAGGCTCCAAAGTCCCCTGCAAGCTCTACCTTCTAGAGCTGAGAGCTGGGCGCATTCTCTTAGCACCTTTCACCTAGGACCTGCTTCCAGGGCATGTGACCTGTGCAGTCACACAAATCCCCTCATTTTCATTTTACACCAACCCCAGCAAATTATGTAGTTGGCCGTTCCTTCCTCCTCTGTAGAAACCTGATTGTAACCTCAGCCCCCTGCCTAAGCCTTGCACTCTACTGAGGACTCTGTGTAAGCATGAGAACATATTTTTAAAATAAATAGCAACAGTAAAAACAACAAAAAAAGGGCTTAATTTTTAAGAAGGGACATGTCTTTGGCACTTTCCGAAGTGAAGATGTCTGATCCTGGCCACCAGATGTCACTCTTGCTACATGGCAAAAAAGGGGCTTTTCCCAGGCCAGCGCATACTTACAGATTTTTGAGCCTTTAAGGAGGAATGCCTCAAAGGAGTTGATCTAAGAACTGTTATTATGACACTTTGCTTTCTTCTGATGGGGTGCCATCACAAAGAACTGACCAAATCCAAGTGGAAGAACTGCAAATAATAATTGTAACAAGGTATTTAACTCAGTTAAATTAAAGAATTAATAATGCAACTAAGAGCAACTTCTTCAGATAGGTTGGCATATCATTTTAAAACTGGCTTGTCCTCTCAAAGTGGTGGTTAACACAGTACCCACAGTAATGACATTTTCTCAGTGTGTTCCCTATTGTCCTGTGAAGGGTTGAATTTGTTGAGTAAATTAGCAAAACGATAAGGAAAACCCCCATCTATTACTTAGCACAGCAGCCACCTGAGACCCCCACCCCTCACGGAAGACCCGCATCAGCATAATACTAACCTAACACCTGGCCCATCAACTAACCTATTACCTGGTGCATCAGCATAACACTAAACCTATTACCTGGTGCATCAGCATAATACTAAATCTATTACCTGGTGCATCAGCATAACACTAAATCTATTACCTGGTGCATCAGCATAAGACTAAACCTATTACCTGGTGCATCAGCATAACACTAAACCTATTACCTGGTGCATCAGCATAACACTAAACCTATGGCCTGCTGCAGCAACTAACCTAACCTATTACCTGGCGAGCATTAGTCACCTGAGACCCCACCCCTTGGATCACCCCAACTTAATAAAAGTGGGAAAAATTGGTTAGACGGGGCTCAGAATTTGGTGGCTAGACCCCTCTGAGCCCGCCGGCGAATAAACCTTGATTCTCCGACTCTCCGTGTGCCGCTCGGTTTGTCCTCGGGACCACTTGCTGTAACAAAAGGTTAAAAGTCAAGCAGAGATTCAATGCCTTTTATTCCAGCACTCATAGTGAAATGAATGGCAGAGTGAATCTAAGTTTTCCCTTGGATGTGTTTCCTAATTTGCTGGAAGGTCCCAGCTGAACATATATTCCCTGTTTGAGCTACATCATCCCTGTGTAAACAGACAGTGATAAAGTAAAATGAATAGTTAATAGAAAAGCTATCAGTTGCTAAGACCAAGCTCCATTCTCAGGTAATGGGGTCAGTCTTTCCCCTATGAAAATGTTACTAGTACTAAAAGTAATAATTCATCATAGAAAGATATTGGAATAGCTCTCACAGTCTCCCAAATGAGTTATTTTATGTGGTGAAAGATTAAAAAGCATTCTTTCAACTTTCAGTGGAATTCATTAGTGTATGTAACATTGCAAGCTCAACAAATTGCGGAACATAAAGCAAATACACCTTAAAACAGTGATGCAAAAGCAAAATGATAATGCCTGGGTTTCATTAAAGCAAATGGTCTTGGTTGGTCCATCACGATCCAACAATATCTAAGTCAGCAGCCTGGGAAGCTAAACTTCCAAGTTTCTGGGCCCAGACCAGTCGTCCAAGATATATGTGCAATGAGCACATATTAATAACTTATCATATGTTATTTTGTCAAAGCCAAACAAATTAATTATACTTACAAGAGGATGCTTGATACACAACTGTATTACATCAATAAAAGATGAAAGTAGGAATAGGCTTGTTACAGCAAGTGTTACAGCCTTATAAATGATGACTCTCAACTCTGCATCTCCAGCCTTAGCACTCTTGCAGATTAATATATCCCGCTGCCTGCTTAGAAAGTTCCATGTGAATTTCCTTTAGCCAGCTCAAGCTCAATATGTCCAAATCTGGACTCAGCAAGTTCCCCCTGGAACTGCTCCTCCTGGCTTTAGTCAGCACATCACGATCCATCAACCCCAGAGCCAGAAACTTGAGAGTCCTCCCTGATTTTCTTCTCATTGTCGGGCAACACCTCCTGCAGACTCCGTTTCCTAGCTGTGATAAGCGCATCTGGATTGACTACCTAATATGGATCACGTGCACTGGTGGTTTTATGGGTTGCCCCATCGAATCTCCAGGACACCCATACACCGTAGGTATTATTATCCTCATTGAACAGGTGAGGCTCAAAGCAGTTGTGTAATTTTCTCAGTCACACAGCCAATAAGTGATAAAGGCTAAGCCAGTAGCAGATCCCAAGACTGTCTGTCGTCTTTACTTTCACCACCAGTTCTCTAACAAGGGTTTTGTGGTGGATGGACACCAGGTTGTCCACCCAACACCCAATCCTTTCATCCCACATTCTGTAATAGCCATGCCGTTTGGGAGCTTGCCTCTTCCCCTAATTCTAAGAATGGTCCTAATTGTTATTTATTTATTTGTATTGAGGTGAAATTCACATAACATGAAATTAACTATTTTGAAGGGTACAGTTCAGTGGCATTTAGTACATTCACAATATTGTGCAACTATCACCTCTATTTAGTTCCAAAGCATTTTCATCACTTCATACCCATTAAGCAGTCATTACCCATTTCTCTCAGCCCTAACTGTTGAAACCCCATCAAAATAACCTCTCTTGGGACTCAGTCTAAGCCAAGTAGAGCACGGACATCTCATGGCTAAAGAAATTGGTTCTGGAATGAACATGGTGGCAGGCCAGAGCCGGGACTTTATACCAAAAACATGAGTAGAATGTCTAAGTAACTAAGTTATAACATTAATATCAAGCAGCACAATGTCTTTTTATAGTCATAGCGTTAACACCCTGACCTCCAGCCTAAAATGATCTGAGAAGGAAGGGAAACTCAATTTCTGAGTTCCTCTGCCCTGGTGGTCTCTTCCTTCACAGGGTCTTCTGAGACCCCCAAGTTCAAGTGCATCTCTGTGAGAAAAGCACCAAGAAGGTACATCTACTCTCCCACCATGTCTCCTTAACCCCGTGAATATGCCTCACAGTGCTCGGTTTGTTTGTTCTATAGAAAACCAAGCAGAAGTCAAGGAACCTGAGTGATCATTTTCTCTAATCCTATTACCTTCACTAGACCTATCTCCAGGCCTAGATGAGCCTCTAACCTAATTTGATCCAATGAGGTCTGAAGGGACGTCTGCTGGGGACTCCTAGAAAAGCAGAATCCTCTCTAAATAAAGTAGTTGAATCCATCTACACTGCAATAGACTGATTAAACATACTGCTTTGGCCGTTTATCTTCATTAGCTGTTCTTCTGCCTGTTGGGATCACCTCCACTCTGATAGATTCTGGACACTTTCCACATGAATGAGTCAACAAATAATCAACTTCCCTTCTGAGAGGGCCCCAATGCAGTCTTAGGTTATATGAAATCTGAGATATGTCCCAAGTGAAGGGTTTTCTGTGTTCTAATTTTTCTACAATAGATACGCAATTATTCTTATAATCATAAAAAAAAGACAACTGTATGAGAAGTAGGTTCAAATCCACACTACTCCTTCCACTATTGTGAACCTTAGTTCCCCATCAGTAATATGAGAGGCTTGAACTATGTGATCACTAAATTCATTCCAAACCTGACAAACCAGAATTCTAGGGATCTAATGAAATGGCAGTCAAGACTGAGGAGGAGCCACTTATAGTAATGGTAATAATGCAGCCATAAACTTATACGTGTTGGCATGGAATGTTCTCAAAGCAAATTAAATTTTTAAAAGGGTGGGTGTAGAATGTTGTGTAGTTGTCGTGTGTACACAAAGAGCATATATTGAGGATATGCAAGAAATGCATTACAGTAATTCCCCTGAGTTAGGGGAGTAGGGACTGGCTGGAATTTTGGCAAGCTGTGCTGTATTGCTTTCTCAAATCAAAAGAAAAGAAGTGGTAATATGCTATATCAACCTCCTGCCATGTAACCTCACAAACATCTAGAGCATTTACTATTTGCTAGGTATTTTTTTCCTTTCTTTTTTTTTTCTTATAATCTTCTCCCTTAAATTTTACCTCAGCTGCCAATTGTCGTCTCCATTTTGACAGACACTTCTGAGAAGTTAAATGATATTCTAGAGTTGTTCAGTTTGTGAGGAGCAAAGCTAAGATTTGGGCTTGAATCTATCTGACTCCAGAAAAATGTGTTTCTGCTTCAAGAGTGTTTGCATACAGGCAGATGTTGGCTATGGGTTCTAGACGATCCTTATTTAGAGTGATGAAAACAGCACATGCTAATGAGCCAGTGGTGCAGAATGTGTAGCAGAGGGTTTTGTGGCCTGGGTAGCAGTTGCTGCCCCCCCTCTGAGCCCTCCTCTCTACAGGCTGTTTCCTGTGAATATGTGAATACCTGGGTTTCTCAGCCTGAAGTCTTTTTTTTTTTCTGGTTGCATGAAGATGTTTGGCCAGCGCACCGGCAAGCCGCAGTGTCGGGAAGAGAACGCTCCCAGAAGCAGCATTCAACCTAATGACAGACGGGGTGGACAGGACCCCCAGCTCCCCTGCCGCCTTGGTTAGGGTAACACAGAACATGTCCTACACTGGCCCCCAGACACCCCCAACAGGACTGAGCCCAAGTTGCCCACAGCAACTTATCTTCCTTCCCTTCCCAGCGGCTCATTCCTGATCCTCCATTACCGTTTCTGACATCACCTCCCAAACAAACTGGTACCTGTGTTCGCATTCTTGCCTCAAGGACTGCTTCTGGAAACCCCAGACTGTGACTTCAGGGAAAGCACCATAAGGGGATGACTCCAAGAGAGGAGAATCAGACCCATCGTTTTGTATTAGATTGAAAAAAAATGTCACTCAT
Source organism: Lemur catta (assembly GCF_020740605.2). Taxonomy (NCBI): domain Eukaryota; kingdom Metazoa; phylum Chordata; class Mammalia; order Primates; family Lemuridae; genus Lemur; species Lemur catta. The sequence continues at coordinate 63,830,959 of NC_059155.1, read as the reverse complement.
TCTATTTCGTGTGCACATTTGATTTCTTATCCACAGACCGGTGTGCTCCTGCACTCTCACGTGGCGTTTTGAGAATGAGCCCAAGAAGCCTGCGTTTTCCATCAGAACACATGAGACGAGAGGAACAGCTCTTGAACATCTCTCCAGACCACAGACGGCCTGGCCACTGGGAAATTGTACAGAGAGACCCCGTCTCCGCCCTCTGCCCTCTCCCGGTGATGAAGTGTTGAGCCACGAGGCAGCTGTCGATGCCAAGGACCAAGGAGAGAGGAATGGTGCATGCTCAGGTGCACTGTCGCTGTGTTGGTGCCACACATAGATGGAGCTCTCCCTCTCTCCCTCTCGCTCTCTATCCCTCCCCCTGCCACCTCAGGCTTTGCCAGAAACCCTCCCACTTCTTATTAATTTTGAAAGAGATTCTTTCTGCTGTTCTTAGCAAAATGTGACCACACATGTCCGGGCATTGCTTACTTGAGTAACAGAGCAACTCAGAAAAATACAAATGCCCGGTAAATCTCGCCTTATTGACACGGTTCCCACAGTTAGGCAGCATTTTGCAAGGAAAGAAACGAAATGAGGAGACTGGGACATATGCAAGGTAAGAGGGAGAGGGAAGGCTGCTGTCAGTTTAAGGCAACATTGTCTTCAAGTGGTTGGTAATTATGGAGAGAAATATTGTTGCCTTTTTTTTATCTTTTTGGTTACTGTCTCCCATCATGCATGAAATCAATCCCTGATCAGGGGATTTGTCCTTCAAAGCGCCTTCTAAGTCACATTTTCCTTTCCATTTCTGCTGCCTCTGCCTGGGGGTGGGCCCTCGCTCACATGGATCCATTAACCACTCTGTTTACCACTGCAACCTGTGCCCACCCTCTCACCCGCTCCCCACACCATGAATTCTTTTTACCCTGCTCTAATTTTCTTTTTCCCATAGCACTTACAGCCTGCTAAGATAATATCTAATTTACATATGTATTATGTTTATTCTTATCTTTCCCCCTCCTATACCTTACTTGAAGGCAGAGCTTGCAAGGTTCTATTCACTGATGTAACCCTAGTACCTAGAATAGTGTCTGACATATAGTAAGCGCTCAAGAAATGTTTGATGATCATTCTTTGGTTAGAAATCTTCAGTGACTCTCCAGGGCCTATAGAATAAGGTCAAAGCCATACAATTCTTAAGACCCCACCCCCACCCCAACAGGCTCTCTCTGCCTTCAAATCTACCTTTTGCTTCTTGTTTTCTTCCTATCCACACCCTCCCCTTTCAGCCAAACTCACCTGCCCACTATCTCTGCCTTTACTTGCATCCTTCACTGAAAATACTTCCATGGCCATCTTGGCACAGGAAAACCTGGCATACTCATTCTGCTCTTGCCTCATCCATGAAGACTTTGTTAAGGTCCCTTCAGCAAGAAGAGATTTTGTCCTTCTGTGAACTTGCACAGCACCTGCACACCCCTATCGTTCACACTTTACTTATATTGCCTTTAAAATTAAGCACATACATATGGACTACAAGCTTGTTGATGACAAAGAACCCCTCACAAATCTAATTCAATTCACAAACATGTATCTAGCACCTACTAAATGGCAGTCACCTGGTTAACAGGGATACAAAAAATGGGGGTACAATATGAGTAAGGAAAGTTCTCAACCCTCAATGTTTTGTGCGGAGGAGATATGTAGCCATGGGGTAAACAGCAGAGGAAGATGAGCCTGGGAAGGCGGGGAGACCTAGCAGCTAAAGAGGAAGACAGAAAGACAGACAGAGGCAGGTGGGAAGCCATGGAAGGAAGGTAACCCGAAAGACGGGTGGTCAACAGTGAGCAAGACCACAGGGGGGTCAGGACAGAGGACAGCTGAAGGGCAGCCACTGTGTTGGCAGTGGGGAGGTCACCGTAACCATGGAAGATTCCATCAGGATGCTCTGGTCACGTTTCCAGGGCACATAGGCAGCCCACATTTCCCAGCCTTCTTTGTAGTTAGATTGGGGCTATGTGACTGGCTGCTGACCAATGGGAGACAGGAGGAAATGACGTATGCCTAGTCATAAAACTCCCTGCACAATCCTATACTGCCGCTCAGAGCTCGTTGACTGCCTGAGTACAAAGGATCCAGCCCAGAACTTTGAGAGAGCCCTAGGGGAAGACAGGGACACAAAATGGAAGGAACCTGTACCCTTGAGTCACCACTTGGAAAACAGCTGCCCAAGAGCACCACTCAGCCTGCATTGTACTAGGACAGGAGCAAGAAATAAATGTTTATTGTGTTAAGCCCCTGAGAACTAGAGGTTGTTTGTTATCACAGCTAGTGTTAGTCCCCCTAATCTAGTGGCATGACATAGGGGAATTTTAACAGAGCAGAGGAGATGGCAGCTAGACTGTTGTGGGCTCCGAAGTAAAAAGAGGGGGCAAAGAAGTGGAGACACCGGCTTGAGATTGGTCTTTTGGCAGAACATGGAAGAAGAGAAATAAGATAGTAACTTGAGGAGGAGGCAGCAGCATGGGACAGTTTTTCCAGAAGAGGGAGACTTGAACTTTTTACATCTGAGCACAGAGCATGGTACATAGGACAGGTTATAGATAACTGCTGAATTAATGAACAAATGTATGAACAAGTGGATGAAAATGTGGGATGTATCTTACCACTTCCGATGTAAATCTCAGGAATATTTTATTAGGGAAAGAAGAAACCCCAGGAATTTAATGCAAAGAAATCTTTGATGAGGGCAAGCAGATGATACATGAAAGGAGACTGAGTTTTGGGCAGAGGTCAAGAAAGAAATTTGGCAGCAAAATGAGAGGCACCTCTGAGCTAGGGGATCATTTGTGTTCTCAGTGGACAGGTCTGAACATGAGATTTGGGCATTGGTTGGGATTGGTGTCCTCCTCTAAGGAGAGACTGTAGGTTCCTGGTCTTTTCCACAGCAAGCTGGGAGGGGGACCTCCTGGGATGCTTCTCCTGGGCCCAGCCACACAAGAGTAACTCTGGCTTGCACTCGATTTCTCATACTTTCCAGAATTACAGGCTGCTTTTCAAGATAAGGAGAAGCACTCTCAAAAGAATAAAAAAAAATACTGACATCTTGATGGATGTATAGACTCCTCACGGGCTCTCAAAGTGTAAAGGAAGGGAAGTTAAAGCATTGACACAGGTTATTAGAGCCTTTCCCCCCTCCTCTCTAATACAAATGGTATCATGTGGTACACACTGACATACACCTTGCTTTTTGCATCTAAACATCATCACAGGTTGCTTACTTTTAGATGAAGATATGCGTGCAGGAAATTCATTGGCAAGAGCTTTGAAGATCAAGACATCTGGGAGAGTAAAGGAAGTAGGATTGGGCAGAGGGAGGATTTGGGCTTCAGAACAGTGACAACAAACACTCAGGCACTCCCAGGAGAATTCTGGACTTGAGAGGGCCCTGAAAAGTTGTCTCAAATTGGGGCAAAGAAGCTAGGCCTTTATACCTCCACATTGACCAGTCATTAGAGGCAGGTCACCCAAGAAAGAGGTTGTGAACTTGGAGAGGTGGCTTTCTTTAGTCAAGGACAATCTTTAGAGGGGAACTCAGCCATAAAGTGTCATTTGCCAACATTTCCAGCAGCTGAAGGAATGAGTATGTCAGTCTTGGGGAGGTGGGGGTGAGGCCACAGCTTGGAGTCCTTACCTTATGGATATATAAAGAGCTGCCCCATTCTTTTTCACAGATGTGTAGTATTCCATTGTATGAATGTACAATAGTTCATTAACTAGTTATTTATCAATCAATGAATTTAGATTGTTTTAAATCCTTTGCTATTCCAAATAACGCTATAATGTATAACTTGGAATTTACCAAGTTCACATGTGTAGGAATTTATCTGGATAAATTCTAGGATAAATTCCCAGAAATGGCATTTCTGGGTCAAAGAGTATATAGAAGTGAACATCTTTTCAGCAAAACACAAGAGAAGACTGAAGTGTGAGCAGTGACTCATGTAAGGCCCCGTAGACTGCGTCAGGGACCTTGGCACTCACTAAATGTGCAGTGAGAAAATATTGATGGATTTGAAGTAGAAGAGAGAAATGATCCCATTTATTTTTTCCAATGAGGTCACCTAGATTGAAGGCAAAGAACAGAGGGCCCAAGAATCCCAATATTTAAAGGTTGAAAAAAAGAAAACAAGCCAGTGAAAAAGATGGAGAATGATCAAAAGAGAGAGAGAGAGAGAGAAAGAACTTTTATTGAGAAGTTTTCCTATGAGTCAAAACAGAGAAAATTCTCAATAATCAAGTCTGTGTTCCAAAATAAAGCAGTTTTCCTGAGCAGAATTTGGAGCACATGCTGCAAATTGCCTGGGTGGGCCCTGGCAAGAGGGAGAAGCCTGTGCATTCTTTCGGCATGTAGTTTCCATACCATAGGTGGTCTGTTAGCAAACATGAGGTCCAACCAATATTTTGCACATCAGTTTATCAAAACTTCAATACCAAGCATTTTAAGACTCACAGTCCTGATTTTTCTAAGTTCTAAAAGCAGTACTCCCAATGGAGGGCTGACAACAGTCCCATGAAACTGATTTATTTGAATCACCAAAAGAATGTTACATTTCTAAATTTTTGCCAATGTCTATATTCAGTTCATGCAGGGCTTGCTTAATATTTAATTGAGGCCTGAAGAGAACTGCATGGAGAAGGCTTTGCTGGGGGTGGGAGTCAGGATGCTGCAGTAGGGTTGAAGTTCTTAATTTCTTTTACCATTTCATGGCTTTATTTTAGGAAATGTTTTGTAACCCACTGACACATCTGTTGGCCACATGAAGGTCAAATCCAGATCAGTATGAATTAGAATAATTTTGCATCTATCTTGGGAAATTAGGTAATTAAAGACAAACTTTAGGAAAAAAATTCTCTCTGTCCTTAGAGATATATATTAGTAGTAGTGTCTGATTAATGCGCCTCAGATCTGAGTCCGAGGCCCTTGTGTGTTCTCCGCTCTCACCAGCATGCTGCTTCCTGTGGGAAACACAGAGAGCTCAAACCCCTTGTGGTTCAAAATAATCTCACATGTGTTAGGGAACCAACACTTTGATTTTTAACTGCTGTAGTGGAGACCACCCAAGCATGTGAGAACTGGTGGGGTCCAGCTTTTCAGCTGTGGGTTATAATTATTTAGAGGATATTTGCATTCATTTTCTTCTTAGTTTTATGAAGTTAACTTGATATGTGATCTGATGATTGTTACTTTGAGCCATCACGAGCAGCCACTGTCCAGGCCTGGTTCAGGTGATGCCATCTTGGGGACATGCAACCAGTGTCCCCTCTTTCAATCCGGTGTATGTGTGGGGAGGTGGGCTGGCTGAGTAGAGCTCAATTACTTCTCCCTCTCATAGGCTCTTGAAGCAGAGGGGTGATGCCATTCACTTTCTGCAAAAACAGCTTGACGTGCAATCGGAGGGTGCTCCAAATATCAGGTGTGGGGGAACCTGGCAGGGGGATCTTTTCTTCTTCACCCACGACTTCCCTCCTAGGGAGAAGTAGGGGCGCTATCTGGTATATCCCCGGCTGAACTAAGATACCAGTTAACCTATTCAACTAAGTTCAATCTCTAGCTGGTCACCCTGCTACAGAATTCACTACCAATCCCTACATGCCTAGAATGATAACAGGTAGGATTGTCTCAGGGGGCGAACCATGAGTTAACCAAGATATTAAGATAATAAGATGAAGCAGTGATCAAAAATGTTGGGGGACCACCACTCTAGGGGAACCTCAGTGTTTCTTATACTCTTTCTCTCCATACTTGTGGGCGGTCAAGGACAAAATGTGTCCTTCAGGGGATTTGGGGGCTGTGAAGCTGGGACTGGAGTCATCAATGTGACGAGTTCAGCTCTCCAAATGCTGTGGTATCTCAATGGCTCCAACCTCTGGATTCACTCTTTGCTTTGGAGTCACCGTCATTGACGGTGGAGGCAGTATTGCAGAGGAGGCAGGGCCTTCCATTCCCTGAGATCCATAGAGAAACCCAGGTGTGGGCCTGAGGTGAACAGCATGGCCAGACACTGCCAATCGCAGGGAAAACCATTCTTTCTCTTGGAGAACTTCCATGTGGATTGCCATCGCTCACCAAAAGAGTACTATGGCAAACAAAAGGGATGTATCTAGGATGTCAGCCAAGAGAAAAGAGACCAAGGAAGTAGTTGTAAATTATTCCTTAGGCCTGTCTGTGGCCTGAGCAAAAGAAGTCCTACCAGCATACACATGGCCTAGCACAGAAGTAGTCAAACTGTGGCCTGTAGCCAAATCTGGCCCACCACCTGTGTTTATAATAAAGTTTTATTGGAACACAGTCATGATCATTTGTTTACGTATTGTCTATAGCTGCCTTTGTCCTACTATGGCAGAGCTGAATAGTTGCAACAGAGACTATCTGGTTTGCACAGCCTCAAATGTTTACTAACTGGCCCTTTACATATGAACTTTCCAGACACCTGTAGCATAGCAAACCAGGAGACTGGGGGAATGGAGAGTTGGGGACAAAAGCACCAGCCTGGAAGACCATTTTGCTGTATCTCCTTTTCAAACTTGTGGCAGCATCGAGTATAGGACTCTTGAGATCCAGCCGTCTCTCTCCTCTTTCCTTCTTTGCCTTGGCCACAGCTAACATACTTCATCACAGCTTCCCTTGGACATTGAGTGATTTTCTACCCATCAGTAGAGGATGATGTAGGAGTGCTATGGTCGTATCAGCTCCCTGACAACTGTTTGGTCCAACAACTGCTGCCATGCTTGTCATGTCCTGACCTCAACCCCAAACCCGAGTGAAGCACCACTTCAGTACTGTATGAATGACTCATTTACTCAGAATGCCTTTTGGGTCATGAAAAGAAAGTTATGGGAACACTTTCCCTTCCAAACTTTCACAGCAAGACAGAGAGTCACTGGAACTTTTTAAGATAATAACTTATGTTAAATCACATTCCATATAACCACCACCTGCTGAACCCTTATTCTAGAAGCTGCAAACTTGGGTCAAGAAGCATGAAATATGCTTGCATTATAAGCAAACCAGATCCCACAAATCTTTATGTCCCATCCCAGGGGCCGAGACCTGAAAGAATGCCTTCCCAGGCCAATGGGACCGCTAAAACTCTTAGCATGAGAGTGCTAACTGCACTTACCTGTAATAAGCAAATGAAAAATGCCATCACATCCTGGCCCACAAATACAGTCACTGCCCTCCCACCTTCTCCATACCCAGGCAAATAGTAAATGAAGAAAAACTCAGTCTACCACTTTACAAAAGTTATTGGTCTGTTTTCAATGATATTTCCCTATGACGGCATCATCTTTAGCTTCACTCGGGGGCAGAATGGTGACTCTTATTGCTACTAGAATCGAATTTGGAATGCTTGCTTAATATTGCATAAATAACATCAGACTGTGTGATAGTGAGTCCCAGATGTTAAACCAGAGATAGTCGAGAATGGCAGAATTTCCCCAGTGCCAGAAAGGTGTGTGATCATGGTACCACAAGCCAGGAACCTCAAGAGGCCTTGAAGTTGGAAACAAGAGCAGTGACCGGAATGCACAAGGACTGAAGACCAGAGAAAAATGAGGCCAGCTCAGTGAGCACAAAGAAGAAGAGAAACAACACGAGAATGATCCCTGTGCAGCACCCTCCCCCGGGGTAGACCCAGTCTAAGGAAGGGAACAAGAAGGAGCACAAGACAGCAGAGTGAGTTTCCAGCCTCTAAGGAAAAAGGACCTTGGGGGGTTAAATTGTGTTACTTGAAATTCCATTCAGATATTAAGACTCATACTTGGTTTCCTGGAGAAGAGAAGTTGGAATGGCTAGATGGGGAGGAGAACTGTCTTCTTTTTAGTGATGTGATGAAGTCAGTCCTTTCCTGAGTATAAACAACCAGGCCCACCAATGGCAAGCCACAACAGAAGGAGGAGAAAAATAGAGAGTGCTAAGAAAGAAGAAGCAGGGACTGAGAATGAAGTGCAGTGCTTAGTGTGTGCCAGATGCAAGAGCAGAAGCCAGAGGAGGGAGAGGAAAGGGGTATCCCAGCAACAAGGAGGAACCTGCAGGATCTATTTGTAACTCACGGCCATAGTTCAAATGAGCTTCTGTTCTAATTCAATGTCCCTGGACTCAATAATACTCAGCCTTGAGAACAACCAGTTCACACGGCTTTGATGTCACTCATGATTGGATGTACCCCATGATTGACGTCAGAAAATGTTTCTCAAAGCATGTCCTCAAGAGCCCTAGTTGTGTGAAACATCCCTAAAGAATGGCTTGCATGTTTTTATGATTTGGGAAAATGCTATCACAGCAAATTCTCCCTTGTAACTTGGCAATGGATAGTAGTATATTCAAGTCTCTGAGAAGTCCTGCAAAATTCTGGACTGTGTTTAATGCAAAACTTTTCAGATTTATTTGATCATGGAGCTCTTAAAAATTTTTTTCTGGTGGATAGAGGGTGGGGATGCTTCTAGTGTTGTCATGTTTGACTGTTTACATGTTGAAATAAATTTTATTATCAATTACTTTCATTTTATTCCTTTTTGTATTATTATTAGAGCATCATATCAATTTGGGGGGAAAGTATATAAAGGTAGTTTATATTGTCTATGAATTTCATGTAAAAATAGGAAAGTGGGCACTATAAACTTTTTGTTATAAAAAGAGGGTATGGGCTGGGTGTGGTGGCTTGTGCCTGTAATCCCAGCTACTCGGGAAGCTGAGGTGACAGGATCACTTGAGCCCAGGACTTTAAGACCAGCCTGGGCAGCATAGCAAGACCCCATCACACACACAAAAGGAGTGTATAAGTCCAATCAGGCAGAAAACCACTGTTGAGCAGTGTGTCGTGGCATGAAGGGAGAATGATCACCTAGGCTATGTCCTCCACCAGAGATGAACAAGGAGAGATGTGGAATCCTGTTGAGGTTGAGGTATGGCAAAGCTGAGCTAGAAGCCACCCTGGCTGCCTCTAATCTTACCTCTCACTTTACAGACAAGGAAACTGGGATTCAGCAAGGTAATGTGGCTTGCCCAAGGGCTTCACAGGCACCACAGAACATGAAGGGCCTTCTACTATGGCCTGGTCATACTGCATTTCTGGAGTGGGTGAACAGAAAGTTCCAGAAGCAAATATTGAACCATCATATTGATTCCATAGAATTTACTGTATTGGTTCATGTTCACAAATCCCTGAAGAGCAATGGAGCAATAACATGTTAGACATGTTTCCCTGCAAATCCTCCATTCCCTTGAACTGCATTTACCCCAAAGCAGAAAGCTTAAACTGTCCTCCTGGAGATTGTGTGATATTTTGGAAAGAGAATGACCAAGGAACCATCATACCAAAAAAAAAAAAAAAAAATCAGCCTTATTCTTAAGAATAACACTTTCTACATTTTCTTAACCATAAAAATATCACTCATTTCATTGACTAGACTTTGTTGAAATGAAATGTGACTCTTTTGAGCAATAAAATCAACCCTGAGAGGATCAAGGTTTGCTCTGACTGAGTATCTTCCAAAGTGAGAAGTTAAGAGGTCCAGAAGCCTGGCTTTTGCCAGGCTAATTACATGTGCTTGAGATTGTCACTTCACTTTTCTGTTTTCTCCATCTTTTGAATCGGGATGGCAATGTATTTTCAGTTTTTCTCAAGGTTGTTTTGAAATTAACATAATACAAGGGATATGAAAGCTCTTTTAAGATTTATAAAGCTTCACAAATATAAGGTTATGACATGTGCACATAGCTTTTCTAACCTGAAATGAATGTGAATATTTCAGGAGATGCCTGTGCTGGGTCTCAGACTAATTCAGATTCTAAATTGGATAACTGGAGTGACTTGCTGATTAGTCCAAAGCAGTCTGGCTTTCTCCCTCTGGATGAAACTAGCAGAAAAGCCGGATATTTCTGGAAGTTCCATCCAGATGTGTTCAATATGTTTTCCAATTTGCACTCAAGTGCAATGGTATTTCTTCATTTCCCAAAAGAATCAGGAAATAGAAACGTTTCGGCGTCCAGCGTTGGATTCTCTCAGTCTCAGCAAACATGCACCTTGACTTGGGAAGATTTCTGGATGCTTGGAGCATTCTTTCTCAGACAGACAGGGACTGTTAGCCTTTGAGATTTCTTTTCTCATTTTCCTTTCTTTGTTTTTTATCTTGTCGAAGACGCCCAACCCAGGACCACCAGGAGCACACCTGCAGTTGAACATGTTGGGTTTATTGCTGTTTGCAACGAGGGAGACCACGCACCTTGGGGAACAACTGGGCATCTCATTAAGAGGATTTTAGAATGGACTTATTTTAAGGTGTGGGCCTGTGTTAGGTGATTTGAGGGAAGGTTTAAAGAAGTGGGGTTTGCTTTAGCATAGATGCTGTTAAGAAGTGGGGGTAATTCTATTATTGGGCATCTTAAACCTTATTTATAAGGCAAAAGGACTACTAAATTGAGGCAAAAGCTATAATTGGTAGAAGCAGCATTCATTTATATTAGCCAGAAGAGGGACACGTTTGGTCATTTTTATGACCTTACAATGCTCATGTTTTGTCTTCTGTAGTCACACACGATTACAGAACAGTCTTGTTTTTGTCTTTAGCCATCACAGTCACAGAGTGGCCTCGACTGACGCTGATGGTTTTTAAAATATTTCTTTTCAACGGAAAAACATCAAGACCCAACTGCAAGTACCATTAAGCTTCTAGCAATATCAAGGCCGAGCTGATAGTGCCAGGCTCCCAGGGGCTGCTCTTCTCTTTCTCAGTCTTTACCATGAAATAAAATCCTGACACAAATACCTACACACAACAAAGGCCTAGATAATGAATTTTTATGAGATAAACACCCTTGTAACCACCATGCAGGTCCAGAAATAGAGCTCTGCCAGCCATCACGGAAGCCCCCCAGGTGTCCTGTCTCAGTCACAGCCCCAAATGCAGCCACTACACTGACGTCCACAGTCATCGCCTCCTTGTGTTTCTTTATCATTGTGTCACACAGTCTCTCTCCCCTAGACGTTGGGGTTTGGTCTGGCCTATTTTTAAAACCTTGATATATCATTGGAATCTTCCTTGAATCCATAGGTTTCCCCCCATCTCTTTCTTTTCTTATAATTTATCTGTTGAAAAAAACCAAGGCCATTTGACCTGTAAAATTTCTCAACATCTGGATTTTGCTATTTCCTATTCATGGGCAGTTCAACCCTGACCTTTGTCCTCTTTCTTTCCTCCCACTGACATCTGGATCCAGAAGTCTAAATGGACTCAAGTTCAATCACTTTGGCAAGTCTGTAGGTGGTGTTGTGTTCTTTCCTCAGGAGGCATATTACATCTCATTGCTCCTTGAGCTATTTGTATAAGAAAAAATGTATGCTGTCTGTTTTCAGGTGTGAAATGCTGACTTAAACAGCATATCCTCAACCCCTGAGGAGACCAGCTGTGATTAGGTAATCCTGCCCAGAGGAAACCTAGAAAACATTGTTGAGGAAGGCTTCTTGGAGCACAAAGGATTGCGGATGTGAACTTGTGATTGTGCTAAATGTCTCCTTTCCTAGTGAAAATTTTCCTTTTCCACTAGTTTTATATGTGGTGTGGAAATGCCTGCCATCCAGAAAAACTTTAAATAGAGCATTGTGACATTGGCACAGATCACACTTCTTTGTGATATGATGAAAAATGCATGGGCTGTTATAATGGAAGACATGTGCACTGAAACTATTAGCATTAGACCATAGGTTTCTGAGTTTGCAGCTCACAGTGCACAAAATACCCAATGGTCACTTCTTCATGGATTCAATGAAATAAGCAGGGAAAGTACAGCTCAGGATAAGGAAGGAATGCTGCCACCATTGACAATGGTGTCAATCCCTCCATAGTCAATAGAGCTTCATGTCACCTATTCTAAAAGCTAAAAAGATCAACTAACAAAGAGGTCATTAATGTCTTACTCATATGAGCAAATATCATGACCTTTTACCAATCTTCAATGTCATACTCCCTATTTCAGTCAGAGTCCCATCAGGAAAACAGAACCCATACCCGTTAGTTTAACAGAGTGAATTTTTTTTTTTTTTTTTTTTTGAGACAGAGTCTTGCTCTGTCATCCTGGCTAGAGTGCCGTGGCGTCAGCCTAGCTCACAGCAACCTCAAACTCCTGGGCTCAAACAATCCTTCTTCCTCAGCCTCCCAAGTAGCTGGGACTACAGGCGTGTGCCACCATGCCCGGCTAATTTTTTTCTATATATATATTTTAGATGTCCATATAACTTCTTTCTATTTTTTTTTTTTTTTAGTAGAGACGAGGTTGCACTCTTGCTCGGGCTGGTCTTGAACTCCTGACCTTGAGCGATCCTCCCACCTCGGCCTCCCAGAGTGCTAGGATTACAGGCGTGAGCCACCGTGCCCGGCCCAGAGTGGATTTAATATAAGGAATTGGTTAAGCTGGGAGAGAAGGACTGAAAACAAGTGAAGAGAACCCTGAGTTATCTCAGAGGTCATAACTGTGGGAAGCAGCCACTACCCCTAGGGCTTGGTGGAAACAGGGGAGAGAGGTTGGAGTCATGTGAACCTAGATTGGTTGTTCTAGGAGGGTCTTCATGGAGCTGCCACCCAGAGCTCCGTCTGAGTGAGGAAACCCCCTGATGGTTCTGATGTGGTTGAGTGGGTGGGATGAGGCTGGTTTCGATGATGTTGGGGAAAAAGCAGGAATCGAAATCAGCTGCTGGGGAGAGCCATTACCTGGGCAGACAATAACAGGAGCCACAATGAACAAGAAGGAACACACCTTTCTCTCCCCTACAGTCTTCCTGCGTCCCTCGAGTGTCCCTTCATGGCAGAGCCTAACAAGGAGCAACTGGCAAAGCAAAAATGTAGAAGAATGATTTGGGGGCTGAGAGACAAGAGCTTAATAAGTGGCACACTTCCCTCTGTTCTTCTGGACAGACACTTGTGATTTCCCTTGTTTTCAATGGAAAGTATCAATTTAATCTTTTGAAGCTTATTTATAAATATCAAGTAATTCTTAAATAATGAGGTGGAGTGTGATGGGGGTCCTGAGTACACTCAGCTCTAAAAAGCAGCCCATCATTTTGAGTGCTAAGGAACCAGAACATGCGGCTGAAGTCCCTGCTAGTGAGCGTTCTCCTCTTCCTTTGCAATAAAGTTCTTAGAAATGCCAATGTCTCCGTTTAAATTCTTGAGCCTGTGGTCCATTTTCCATACCACCATAAATTACTTCCCAAGACATTTTATGTCCAGCCTCAGGTTTTTAATGATGAGGAGCCCTGGGCATGTGGTTACTGGGGCTTTTGACTTTTTCCAAAGGGATGAGTCCTAAAGTCTATCCCTTCCCTTTCTGTGCTATTATCATCAAAAGGCTGAAATGAGGCTTCTGCTCTATAGCATGAGCTTGGATCCAAACTTGGCAGGATCTTTCCAAATATGGGGTGATGAAAGAATCCTGGGCATGCTGGGGGGTTATGCGTGATCTAAGAGCTCCTCATTATTGAGTAGTATCTAGGGAAATTCTTTTGGGAAGAGTTAACAAGTACGGATATACATGGTACTGCCTAGGACAAAGGAGACACTCAATGACAGCTTATTCATTAATTTATTGACTAATTTAGTAAATATTTATTGAACACCTATTATGCGCCAAGCACTGTTTTAAACCTTGGTGATATTGCAGTGACAAAACAGATGATATCCTGCCCTTATGGGGTTTGTTTTCTAGTGGATGAAACATATAATAAACAAATGACTATGTAATATGATATCAGGACATGGTAGGTGCTATACAGAAAACATAAAGCAGAGGAAGGGGTAGCAAGTGGCATCAGGGGTTATTCTAGAGAGGGAACATCTAAGCAGAGACCTGATGGAGATGGCAGTGTCAAGAGACAATTCCCCATGGGTCTTTTGCATTTCTGTCCATCTTTTGGACAAAGGCATTGACAACTTTTGCTCCAGATTATCTTTCCAATGATGTTTGCATAGCAACCAGTCTTGGGAGATAGAGATAGTGTCTCTCCGAGGCAGAAGGTAGATTCATTTCCTGATCAGGATACTGAGGATAATGTCGGCTGGGTGCGGTGGCTCACGCCTGCAATTCCAACACTTTGGGAGGCTGAGGCAGGAGGATCCCTCAGGTCCAGGAGTTGGAGACCAGCCTGGGCAACATAATAAGACCTGTCTCTACAGATAATAGACAAACTAGCTGGGCGTGGTGGCACACACCTGTAGTCCCAGCTACTCGGGAGACTGAGGCAGGAGGATCGCTTGAGCCTAGGAGTTGGAGGCTGCTGTGAGCTGCGATCCTACCTCTGCACTTCAGCCTGGGTGACAGAGCGAGACCCTGTCTCAAAAAATAAAAAAAAGATAATGTCTCCCTCCGGGGCAAAGATTGGGCAGGTTTGCTTGCAATTGGGATTGTCCTAAGCTCAGGATTCCTGGGTTCCACTACATGCACAGCATCTGCCTGGGCCCCCCTTTGCATCACCCCATGAGGCTCAGGGGTGCAAGAGAAACTGATGCAGACAGGAAGTTCATGCTGCCTGCCATGATGTAACAGAGTCCACTGTCTCTGACCCAGGAGTTTTCGTATTCTGCCCACTGCTAGGAAACTGGCAGGCCATCTTGTTGGCTTGGAATAGGGTGGCAACTCAGACCATTCACAGTTTTGACAGTTGGCTTAATCTCAAAGACACTGAAGGGGGCCTTTGTTTATCAGGAGAGGCACAACTGCTCTTTGGTTCACGGTGACCTGGATTTAAAGTGTAAACTTTCTGGATCTGGAAAAAAAATGCACATATGATTATTAAGGCAGTTCTCTAAAGGCCATCAGTTAATCAAGTCAAATATGACTCTCTGAGGTGCTGCCAGTTTCAACTAAAACTGGACTTAGAGCAGAGGTTGGCAAACTATGACCCGCAGGCCAAATCTGGCCTGCTTCCTGTTTGGTAAATAAAGTTTTATTGGCACACAGCCACGCTCACTCATTTATATATGATTAATATCTATGGCTGCATTCACACTACAATGGAAAAGTTGAGTAATTGCAGCAAAACTGTCTGGCCTGTTTGCCAGCCCCTGCCCAAGAGTGAACAATAAAGGTAGCCACATAAGGATTGAAGGCAGCTGGAATCCAACAGTGCCAAATCCAAGGAGAGTGCAGGAGGACTGGGCAGGCAGGACAGCTAATAAGGACAGACAATAATGGTGTGTCTTAGTTGGTGTAGGCTAGCTGCTGTAACAGATAGACTCAAAAATGTACAATGGGCCGGGCACGGTAGCTCATGCCTATAATCCCAGCACTTTGGGAGGCCAAAGCAGGGGGATCACTTGAGGCCAGAAGTTCAAGACTGTGATGAGCTATGATCAAGCCACTACACTCCAGCCTGGGCCCCAAAGCGAGACCCTATCTCTAAAAAAAAAAAAAAAAAATTATAATGGTTTATGCACACCAAAAATGTATGTCTCTTCCTATAATAGTCCAGAACGGGTGAGCAGCTACACAGCCTGTGCTATTTTCAACATGTAGCTTCCAAGGCCTTCCTAGAGGTCGTCTCCATTCAAGCCAACTGGAAGAACATGGAGAAACTGTTATGGGCCAAGCCTGGAAGCAATGTTCATCACTTCTGCTCCCATTCCCATAGCTCAAACTTACCCTGACGGCCACACCTAACTGCAAGGAAAGCTGGAAAATGTATCCATGTGCCCAAATTTAAAGTTTCACTATGTCCCCAGAGAGAAGGGGGAAAATGGAGACTCTGGTGTTCAGCTAGCATTCCCTGCCACAAAGTGCTCCCACATAATATGCTTGCTATGTACTTTGTAATTATTCACTCACTTATCCTCCCTGCAACAAGCCCCCCAAGGCAGGTGCTGTCAGTATCCCCATTTTTACATATGAGGCAACCACACAACTGGTTGGGGTTGGAACCCTGGCAGGTGAGCACCATGGGTCACACTCTCAGCAGTTGTCCTGTGCGGTCTTTCTGCATAGTTAAGAAGGCAAGATAGAGGCAGAGGACAGAAGCCACCAAGCTGGACCAGCAGAGACTCAAGGCCAGAGGGGCAATTCTGGGGATACATGGAGGATCAGAAAGAGAATGAAGGGCTCCTAGCTAACACAAGAAGAAAATACCCAACAGACCTTCCAGAAATTTGCCATTTTTTGTTTGGGATGTTTTCAAAAGCCAGGGCAAGTGAGGGAGAAGGGGAAGGGCTGGCTGAGCTGAGGCCAAGGGCTAACACTTGGCTTTCTCTCAGGGAAAGAGAGACTGGGTCAGAGCTGAGATTCTGCATTCCTAACAAGCTCCCAGGAGGTCTGACCCTGCTAGTCCATGTAACACCCTTTGAATAGCAAGGGACCTCACTAGTTAATAAGAGCAAAATAGATTTTAAATGGCAGTTTATGGCTTCCAAGGCAGCCTTACTAGGGGAAGACCCTCCAGGCCTCGAATGGGGCATAGCTATAGATGGGATAGGATTCTTGGGTAGGAGGTTCTAGAATCAGCCTCCCAACAAAGCATAAGCAGCAACCCAGTGGCCAGAAAGTCTCTATGCTGGAGACTGTGTCCCCACAACAAAGACCTTGAACCAGCTGCCAAGGCTTGCTCTGATGATTTCTAGACGTCCAGGAGAACATGGAGGGTTCACGTCTGGAGGAGAATGAGGAAGCCTGATCTGGACGTTGCGGCCATTCCATACGTACATGTTCACACACGCACACACAGTCAATGTTTGTTGAACTAACTTTATTGAGCAGTTACTATGTGCAAAGCACTATTTCTTAAAGCTATTAATATATATACAGTCTATAAGGATACATCAAATAGTTAACAGTGATTGTCTCTGGGTCATGGGATTTGAGACAAAAAGTTTCTTTTGATTTTCTATATTAGACAGTTCTGTGTGGTTCTGAGTCATTATAATAAGCATACTCTACATACTGAGGGGTGGAATATACCACTTGGCCTGCTCCAAATACACGAAGCTTCTCCTGCTTCTATCCCTTTGGACAAATACTTCTGCCCAGAATTTCCTTGCCCACCTGAGAAATTCCTTTTCTGCTTCCAGGTCCAGCTCCCATGCTGCCTCCTCCAGGAAGCCCCTCCTTGGTGAAATGCGATGCTGAATCCAGGCTCCACAATCACAGTGTCCCATTCACTCTATTATGATAGTCTTACCACAGTCTGTTGCCATATTTGCATCTTTTCTGGTATTTCTTCCACTGGATGGTGAGAACTTGAAGACAGAGGTTTTGTTTCATTCTTTTCTGCATCTTGAGCTCCCAGCTTAGGGCCTGGTGTAAAGCAACCACCTAATCCATGGTTTTAATGAATCACTGTGTTGACGCATACACACTGTCATGCACTGTGGGTCTAGTTTTTGGCTGCTACCATCTGATTTTGGGGTTTAGGGGCCATGCTGTGATCCAGCCCAGGGCTGCAAAATGTGGTCATGATGGTTTACTACAGCTTGTGTTCTGGGCCAAGTTGCTAATTGGGCATAAGACCACCAGAGTAGCCATTTGCAGAGCATTAAAGTGACGTAGTGAGCAAACTCATATTTAGGGCCCTGCATTTGATTTTCAGCAGTCATGTAGCTATGGCTGGAGTTAAACTCAAAGTAGCTGCTGTCACCCCCACAATTTGTTCAGGACCTCACTTTGCCAGTGACCTACATTCCCCATCTGTAAGTAATTTACATTCACCTGGCGTTCTGTTTGGAGAAGGTAGCGCAGTCACAGTCGTGTTAAGGCAGACTGCCCCAGCCCTCGCCTCTGGAGAGATGCCTCAGCAAATCCTCCCCAGGGGACTAGCCCTCATGCTCTCTGAGCTAAGCCGCAGGGTAGAGTGCTGGCTTTCTGTGCAAGAAGCAGGCCAGGAAGAAAGAAAACAAGTGTGTTTGCAGAGGAGCAACGTATAGCAAAAATGGCAGAGAAAGACAAGCTGAAGCACAGACACACTTGTTTTGAGTGATACAAATCTGCAGGGACCACAGCCTTAGACATATAGGAAGTAGCTAAGAAATACTTACCAAGCAGGCCTAGCATTTTACATGTCTGCGAGCCAAATCGCATTCTATTATCCTCACTAAATTGTCTTCTAAGACTGCACTGTCCAACACAGTAGCTACTACCCTCATGTGGTGATTTACATTTAAATTAATTTAAATGAAATAAAGTCAAATATTTGGTTCCTCTGTTGCACTAGCCACATTTCGAGTGCTCAGTAGCCACATGTGGCTAATGGCTACCATATTGGACAGTGCAGATAAAGAACATCGTAGAATGTTCTATCATATAGCCCTGGTCTAAGAGTGAGTGATGTTTTGTGCTCTGTCCTCATCACTAGATGTGCCCCTGGAGCCTTCTTTCTGATCATTTTCCCAAACCTCTGTGGGGGCCTTGCCTACGAAGACTGGTTCTCTGAATGGAAGGGAAGGGAACTGGAAACAACTAAGCAGGCAAACCCTGTTGTGTAAGTTCATCACTGTCAAGTTCTGTTATTTCCAGCAGAACAGACCCTCCCACCCCGCCACCTTCACCACGGGCTCGCAGGGTCTCACAGCCCCGATCAGTCTCACTCACGCTGTTTCCACCAGGATGCATTTCACACAAATGAAAGCAGGATTTCCAGAGTGAAGGAAAACACTTCTGGGATGGGGTTTTAACAGCCTTCCCAGATGTGAGGCTTACACCATTCCTCTGAATCTCAGATGGTATGGTTTCCAGCATTTTGAAGGCAGCTTTAAATACCTCTGGATATTTTATAGGCTGAGGAAATTGAGACCTCGTTTTATAGCATATTATAAAGGATCTCCCCAGAGTGGAGTAAAAAATAAGTCCAGATTCAAAGCAGATTTTCCTAGAGTGGCCATTCTCTCATTTTTAAAGAAAGTATGTGCACCATCACCATAGTCAGAGTACAGTCAAGAGTGAGGAGAAGGAATGAAGAATTGATAAAGAGGAAGGGCTCCTTTTTAATGTCATTTTTCTTAAAACACAGTTTATATAACATGTGTGTGTGTGTGTGTGTGTGTGTATGTGTGTGTTGTATATGCAAAACTTGTAAGCTTTTTGTTTGTTTCTGGGCTCCCCATAATACCAAGAAGGCACTAGAGATGATGATGAATCAGACTTCAGCTAGAGCCCTGGAAATCTACAAAGAATGGTCAGTTTGGATGCGGCTGAGCAGATAGATCTGAGTTACTCCAGATTTAAAAGGCATTAAGGTGCCCCACTTCCCTAAGTGATCCTCTTTTGGGAAGCCCTAGATGAAAACCCCTTGGAAAAACCACTGACTAAAGTAAACGCATATCAAACCGCACTCCCCCCACCAACAGTCAGCCATGTTCTTTTTAAATTACCAAGCATTTTATCAGTACATCTAGAAAACAGTAGTGTCCATCTGTCATCTTTTGTTTGTTTATACCATGCTATCTTCTAAGAATGGATCTAAGACAAATATAAAACATTGCATACTTTTAAAATTCATCAATTGCTATAAATTTATCAGTCATTACAAATATATCAATTGCTACATGTGTGCTTTTTATACATTGTATCGAATGTATTGATTGCTACAAGTGTACTTTTTTGGGCCTGCCATGGTGGCTCACGCCTGTAATCCTAGCACTCTGGGAGGCCGAGGCGGGAGGATCGCTTGAGGTCAGGAGTTTGAGACCAGTGAGCAAGAGCAAGACCCCGTCTCTACTAAAAAATAGAAAGAACTTAACCAGACAGCTAAAAATATATAGAAAAAGTTAGCCAGGCATGGTGGCCCATGCCTGTAGTCCCAGCTACTCAGGAGGCTGAGGCAGGAGGATTGCTTGAGCCCAGGAGTTTGAGGTTGCTGTGAGCTAGGCTGACACCATGGCACTCTAGCCCAGGCACAGAGTGATACCCTGTCTCAAAAACTGTACTTTTTTTCTTTTTTTTGAGACAGAGTCATCACTCTGTTGCCTAGGCTAAGGTGCAGGGGCCTGATCATAGCTCACTGTGGCTTTGAACTCCTGGGCTCAGCATCTGGAGTAGCTAGGACTACAGGTGCACTCCACCATGCACAGCTAATCTTTAAAAAAAAATTTTGTAGTGATGGAGTCTCACTATGTTGCACAGGCTGATCTAGAACTCCTGACCTCAAGCAATCCTCCCTCCTCAGGCTCCCAAAGTGCTGATATTATAGGCGTGAGCCATCCCTGGCCCAAATGTACTTTTAAATGTATTGATTGGAACAATGTTTTTAAAAAGAGATAAGGTTACATTAAAAAGTAAGTGAAGAAATTAGGCAAAGGAAAATAGAAGAAAAATAAGAAGTAGCCATGAGTGAACTGCTCAATGTGCATACTGTGGCCACAATTGTCATTCTGAGCTTTCAAGCAGCCAACACAAGGAGAGAAACACAGGCAGTCAAATGATTCAGTGTCCATAAAGCACAAACTAATTCTTAGGGAGAAGTTCTGTTCTCTCCTTGTCCTGGCAAAGAGAACAGGGTAAAAGTGGTGGACAAGGACCTCATCAGTGATCCTGTGAAAAACAGATAAGTTTGATACATTTATTGATCTAGTAAGGCCCATGGAAATGTGCGACTCTGAAAGTTTCAAAAAGCAATCCTTAGGCAAAGGGCTTGGGGATCAATATATTTTTGCCCAGTTAAGCAGCTTTCTGATGGATTGTTTAGTCCAGAGATAAATCGCAGAGCTGTGATTCTCGATGTAGGCAGGAAAATGAGGAGCTTATTTGAATCAACTGGAGAGCTTTATCAAACTGCATAAGCACCACTCCCTCCCCATTGCCAGCCTCCCCTGAGAGTTGATAGAAGTCCAGGATGTTTGTCCCCACATGTATTAACAATGAGCCTGCAGTGAATTCCTCACGTGCCTCATGGAGAATGGAGGCTTTGGTAAGAGGGTAACCAGGTGCAGGCATAAGAGCCACCTAGGGAGCTTTCTCCAAGTTCATCTGTCTAGACGCCACCCTAGACCTAAGAATCAATGTGTCTTGAATGGGGGCATGGCACATGTATTCTTAATGCCGTTACCAGATGGTTCTGATGCAAAACTCCCTTGAGAAGCGCTAACCTAGAGCAATGGATGGACCATGGACAAGCTTCCCTAAATATTTTCCTCAAGAAAATTTTTCAGAAGAAATAAATTCCAAATTATAATCTCCAATGAGCACACCTGGAGTGTCACTCTGTCTTTCCAGTTAATCAGCCCTGTGATGCATTTAACAGTGAGCTCACCCCAACATGGCAGACAGGGCTGCAGATTAAAGTAGGGGCAGCCAACAAGAGGCGTTTCTAACAGTCTCTCTCCTCTGCCTACCCACGTGTCTCTAGACACAGGTAAAATATTCTACTGGTCAGAATCCAAATCCCATCTGTTTCTTTAGGTCTTTGACCTTTTTAGGTACCCTGTGGTTTGAGAAGCTGCTTCTGAACATGTAAGCCCTGCTCAAAATGACTTTGGTGGAGAGATAGTTTTGGCATTTACTGAATTTATTTGAGTTAAATACATATATAGTAACAACATAATAATAATGATATGAGTGACATGCACTCTTATCCGGTAATACAGATATGGAAACTACCCACCTGGCCCTGGTCATTTCTAGATTCCTGAACCAACACAAAATAATAAAATCTCATTTCTACAATACAAAAAGAGGAGGAGGAAGAGAAAAGAAAGACCACAAAGCCCTCAGGTGGTGGCTGTAGAGGCAACATAGGTTTGGATCTCTCCTGACAGATGCATAAAATAGCTCCAGAAATTTCTTCTACTTCACAGTCTGGCGCAGCCTCTGAGTATCCCAGAGATACTTTTGTTAAGGCTCTTCTTCCTTTCTTGCCACTCAGTCATGAAAACATTATTCCTGAGCCAGGCAGTGGTGCGTGCCTGTAGTCCCAGCTATGGGAGGCTGGGGTGGGAGGATTGCTTAAGCCCGGGAGCTAGAGAGCAGTCTGCCTTGACTGACAGGAAGATGATCAGAAACTGGTTTCTCTCTACCAAAAATGAGCAGGGCCCAACTTGTATGAGCTTGTGGGAAGCTCAAAGATTCCCCATGAGGGCAATTCACTCAGTCACCCAGCAGTAGAAATAACCCTAATTTCCACTATAAAAACAGTTTTCCCTTAAGAAAAAGATCAACTTTTATTTTATTTTGGGCTCAGTTGCATAGCTCAGAAATTACTTAGGATTAGGGTGAGGAATTTTTTTTCTTCCTCTAGAGGTTTATAAGGAAATCTGAAGGCCTATATCTTTTTCTGGGAGGTTCTCTCTGTTAATATTTGGGATAGCCTATTGACAGAGATGGTGGGAAGAGATGGGTTTCATTCTTTCATGCAAGAGGTAGGCTCAGAATTCTGGTACTACAGGCAATAAAAACTCCTTTGATGAAAGATGGATGGAAGGGCATTCCATCACATTCAATTTCCTATTCCTATTTAAAAAACAATAGGCTAGTTTGGGGGAAAATGAGGGTATGTATGCTAATATTCATCATGAGAAATCATTCAAAATTCCTATTTTACTACCTTTAAGAAGGTAGTAAAAGAAGAAACCATAAAAGAGTTGTAAATATGTTGGCCTACACTTATTTAATTTAATTTCATTCCATACTTTTGAAAAATATGACAAAGAAGACCTATTCTCTGGCCCTAATTCATAGTCTTCAAAGGAACTGTGACTTCTGCACCAACTCCAACAAATATCCTTAGGAGGATTTAACCTTGTACCTCAGGATTAGGATTTTTAATTTTTTAAAAATGTTTTCATTGCAAAATAAGACATAGATCCAGAAAATCACATAATGCAAATATATGCCTTGATGGCATAGATTCTAAGTTAAGCACCCTTGTAACCATCTCCAGGTCAAGAAAGAATTTTGCTGGCCACTCCAGAAGGCCCTGCCGCCTGCCCAATGCAAGGGGATGAAAGGGACTATTGCTATAGGCAGGACACTCCCACCATAAGATCTGCAAGCCTCTCAAGGTTTAGGCAAAAAGGACTTTTCTTTTATAGGGAGGAGTGAAAAAGGAAAGGACCAGGGGTGGGGCAGTAGGATGGAGGGGACGACGGGACCGGCCTCCTGGGGCAGCAGATTGAGAAGGCGGAAGCTGGGCCAGAGCACCAGGAGCCTGGGGGAGGAGAGAAGCTGAACCAAAGGTTGGGTAACAAGCATTTGTCCCGATTGACCAGTGGAGACAAAAAAGAGTTCAGCTAGTCATTTTTAAGGCAAAGAATGGGAATTTGGAGAGTCTGTGTCTGGCCTTGCACTAGGTAAACAAGAGGGTTATGTATGGGTCTTATCTAAGTCGTAGGGAGAAAGTGGTTCTTTGCAATAGGTAATTTCTAGAACACAAAAGGGTGGGGAGGATTCCTGAGCTTCCTGCTGTGGGCCAGGTGCACGGGCACAGGTAAAACTCCACATTGTCACTGGAGAGAGAAGGAACAGTACTTTTCATGGTACATCCACTGTGCTTTTTAAATTGTATCTATCAAAAAATAAGTTAAAACTTTAAACAAAACCAAAATGTTTAAATAAATACATTTTAGATGAATAAACAGAAGACCACAAACTCCAGAAACCTTTCTTTCACTACAGTTTAGAATTCTTCCAAAATGGCTTTGGATGTAGAAAGAACGACTTGAGCAGTGTTTACAGAAACTTTGGGGAAAGTGCCGAGAGCTAAGAAACTTTTGCAGTGTTTCACTAACTCGGTTCTGAGTTTCACTCCTACAGATATCAGGGGAGCTGTGTGGGTCAAGCCAGCACATCGCATTGAAGAAACAACCCCTATCGCTCCCTGGGTTTAATTGCACCAGCAGGCATTGTGTCCATTCCCACGAACGTGCTGAGTATTCTGATCTCCACTGCTCATACAAACTAGGAGAACTGGCCATGAAATAAGAGACAAACTCTAGCCCAAATATATGCAAACAGAGCATTCCTAGTCCTCTGCTCAAAGGGAGTCCCCTGAAGCGCTGCAGTTCTACCACACTGAGCCCTTGTAAGGGCAGACCTCTGAGATTAGCAGAGTTGGGCATTTTCTCTCACCACTGGAGTCTAGACTGCATAATTTGGGGATATTCCAGGTTTTCGCCTTTCTAAGTTGCACTGAAGTTATTGAAGAGGGTTAAAGTTGCAGGATTTTTGAAGTAAAGCAATGTATAGATTAAAAATGACCCAAGGCTGGCTGCGGTGGCTCACACCTGTAATCCCAGCACTCTGGGAGGCTGAGGCAGGAGGATCGCTTGAGCCCAAGAGTTTGAGGCCAGCCTGGGCAATATAGCGAGACCCCATCTCTACTAAAAATAGAAAAATCAGCCAAGCATGGTGGTGCACACCTGTAGTCCCAGCTACTCAAGAGGCTTAGGTAAGAG
Source organism: Lemur catta (assembly GCF_020740605.2). Classification (NCBI taxonomy): domain Eukaryota; kingdom Metazoa; phylum Chordata; class Mammalia; order Primates; family Lemuridae; genus Lemur; species Lemur catta. The sequence goes on along the minus strand of NC_059155.1, from coordinate 63,806,554 downwards.
GGTCACTGGAGCCCAGGTGTTTGAGGCTGCAGTGAGCTATGATTGCACCACTGCACTCCAGAACCTGGATGACAGAATGAGACCCTGTCTCTCTCTCTAAAAAAAAAAAAAAAGACCCAAAAAAGTTTTCCCCAGCACAGATGTCACTGGCTCAATTATAATCCAGGTGTCTCCATTCAAATGTACCCACCATCTGTTTTACTACTTAACCTTTTTACACTCACGTGTGTGGGCTACACAAATATAAGTCATATCTCACTTCAGTTCACTGCAAATTACTTTTTTGGAATGGAATTTTGCTACATCAAATATTGGATAATATTAGCGGAAAACAGGCTGTGCTCAAGACCCATGTGTACTTTTGAAAACGAATCATCTCTACAGAGGAAACTGATAATAATATTGTCTCCAGGAAGGGAGATTGAGTGACTAAGGGACAGGAGCAAAGGGGACACTGACTTTTCACTTATCCACCTTTGAAATTTTTGAATTTTATATTGAGGATTTTTCCAAGTTTTTAAACAACACAGAAATGGATTAGCTCATGACAAGCAATCAAACAATGAAAATGTGATTCTCCTTGAATTATTAGATGTCTAGCTTTACTTAGAGATGATTTAATCCTACGCTTGGCCTGGGGCTTGGCCTCTAACTCGATTTACTGACCATCATTTCTCTCCTCCAGTGCCTTTCTTTTTGCAATAATGTAGAATCTAATTCCCACTTTCTGTCTTTACTCATTGGCTCCAGGGAAGGGGAATTCATTTAACCATTTTTGTCTCTAATAATTGTTAGCTTTCAGTAAAGACAGCAAAGTCTTTAGAGAGTCCACATGTATGTATAGGCACAAAAGTACCTCAAAGAGAAATTAACTATCTGTAACCTTACGATGTTCTTCCCATTTAGAAAGTAAAATATCCCTAAATGTCTTTAAAAGTTGATGGCTTTTTAAGGGGAGAAAAGAGAGAGGTCCAACATTTCCAAAGCAACATATGGAAAGTATTATTGACCAAGAGGTGAAAGAGTCCTGAATTACATCCAGGAGATCATGCTGGTTATAATTATAAACACTTATGAAATGAAAGACTAAATTACCAATGTATAAATGCAGCAATATGAGGCCCTCAGCTCTGAGCCAGAGGTGAGCAAAGATTTTTTTTTTCATTCCAAAGCCAGTGATTTATGTTTATAATACTTCCAAGCTGAAACTAGCATTCTCATCATGTTTATTCATGAAAATGATAAACGGTCCCTTTCCTGATGAATGAGAAGACATCCCAGCATTCAGTGGAAAATAAAGGACAAAGAGGGAAAATGTCACTCAGCAAAGCATATCTGTTGCTTTTTTTCTATTCTTCCTGAACTGACAACCAAAAATGGCTTGAAAAATGAGTGTCTCATAGTTGCCTGAGTTTGACCTCATTTCCAGGGCTCCTAAGGGTAGGCTCGCAGGTACAGCAAAGGGAAGAGCCACCGAGCCCCAGCATCTAACTTTCTGCACTGTGGGGGGGGGCAAGCCCTGTGGGAGAGAACGGAGACAGTCTGGAATACTAATCCTTGAAACTAGCATAGGAGGTGATGCCTGTGATGTTACCAGTCCATAGTCATGTGACAGGAACTGCTGCTCTCAGAACCCAGGGTTTCAGCAGAGAGTAAAAATCAGCAGCTCTCCTGGAGTTACGAACTGAATTTACAACTGGTCCTGGTAAAATGAGTCACCTTTCCAAAACTGCAGTCCCTCATCGTTTTTATCAGTGCTGCTTTTGTATTTGTCAGAGTGTCCATGGTTTCATTTCTTCCACAATCTCTGTTCCCTTCTGCAATTTCAAGTCCCTCACACAGTCCCTTGCCCCTCCAATAATGTCCCATCTCTCTCATGATTCTCTCTTTCCCCTCAAAGGGCTACAGTAGTCCCCTTTCATCCGTGGTTTCACTTTCTTCAGGTGAGTTACCCAAGGTTGACCGCAGTTCAAAAATATTAAATGGAAAATTCCAGAAATAGGAAATTCATAAAGTTTTAAATTGTGTGCTGTTCTGAGTCACATGATGAAATCTCACACTGTCCCGCTCTGTCCCACCCAGAAGTTGAACCCTCCCTTTGTCCAGTGTGTCCATGCTGTGTCTGCTGCCCACCAGTAGTCACTCGGTAGTTGTCTCTGCGATTAGACTATCACAGTGTCGTGGTGTGGCAGTATTGTGGTGCTTATGTTCAAGTAACACTTATTTGACTTCATAATGGCCCCACAGCACAATCGCAGTGATGCTGACAGTTGGATATGCCAAACAGAAGCTGTAAAGTGCTTTCTTTAAGTGAAAAGGTGAAAGTTCTCGACTTAATAAGGAGACGGGGGAAAAAATCATATGCTGAGGTTGCTAAAATCTATAATAAGAATGAGTCTTCTATCAGTGAAATTATGAAGAAGGAAAAAGAAATTCATGCTAGCATGCAGAATCAGCAATGTGGATGCTGAAAATTTGCTGAAGGCTTTCAGATTGCACAAACATTAAAGACTAGAACCAGGCCAGTTGCAGTGGTTCAGGCCTGTAATGCTGGCTCTTTGGGAGGCTGAGGCGGGAAGATTGCTTCAGCCCAAGAGTTTGAGGTTGCAGTGAGCTATGATGACAATGCCACTACACTCTAGCCTGGGCAACAGAACAAGACCCTCTCTCAAAAAAAAAAAAAAAAGATAAAATTATGGAATATGATTCTTTGATAGAACACAGCATTAAAGGCTTTCATATGATCACCCAAGGATTACAACCTCAGCGGCAACATTTTAGTGAAAAGAGACAACTTCTGATTATGATGTTCTCCCAAAAGGTTTCAGCAAGAAAACCTTTAACTATCGAGAATCCCAACCATCATCTGCTCCTGACGTCCCATCATCGACAGCGTCATGGCTCAATAATCCAGGATCACCTGAAGCAGATGATTCTCCTTCTGACATACTGTCAGATCAATAGTAGCCTAACGCTATGTCACAAAGCTTACGTCATTCGCCTCACTTCATCTCAACACGTAGGTGTTTTCTCATTTCACATCATCACAAGAAGAGTGAGTACAGTACAATAAGATATTTTGAGAGAAAAAGAGAGACCACATTCACATAACTTTTATCGCAGTATATTGTTATAATTATTCTACTTTATTATTAGTTATTACCGATCTCTTATTGTGCCTAATTTATAAATTAAACTTTATCATAGATGGTGTCTATAGGAAAAAACATAGTACATACAGGGCTTGCTACTCTCTATGGTTTCAGGCATCCACTGCAGGTCTTGGAGTACCCTCCCCTAGGATGGGGGGATACTGGACATTCTTTTCCACAATTATTTGTCTCTTCCACAACTCCCTGTTTCTCCCACAATTCCAGGTGGCTCCCACAATTCTGTGTTCTCTCCCACAGTTCCTTGACTTTCTCATATTTCTTACTGTCTCCCATGACTTCTCTATAGCTCCCATAATTCCATGTTGCTCCCACAACTCTCCCTTCTCTCCCACAATTCTTCAAAGTGAAATGTGAAGCCATAGAAGGATTTTTAAAAAAGAGTTATTTAGGCCGGGCGCGGTGGCTCACGCCTGTAATCCTAGCTCTGGGAGGCCGAGGCGGGTGGGTCACTTGAGGTCAGGAGTTCGAGACCAGCCTCAGCAAGAGCGAGACCCCGTCTCTACTAAAAATAGAAAGAAATTATCTGGCCAACTAAAAATATATATAAAAACAATTAGCCAGGCGTGGTGACGCATGCCTGTAGTCCCAGCTACTCGGGAGGCTGAGGCAGGAGGATCGCTTGAGCCCAGGAGTTTGAGGTTGCTGTGAACTAGGCTGACGCCACGGCACTCACTCTAGCCCGGGCAACAGAGCGAGACTCTGTCTCAAAAAAAAATAAAAAAGAAGAGTTATTTAATATTTTAGCTGACAACAGGGAGAACTTGCGTTTCTCAACTTCACTCTTCACCACTCTCCAATTATGGCTGCAGACCCTCACTTGGCTCCCTGCCATCACTGCCCAGGAACGTCACAGTCTTTGCTGAGGTCTGAATGAACAAAGGTAAGTACCTAAGACACAGCCAGGGACCCTCTTACAGTTCGGTGTGTCATGGAGTCTGCCAGGATTCACATCTGTACTCAGAAGAATCATGTCTATATCAAGGGCCTGAGCTACCTCTCACTCTAAAATAAATGCCACTTTTCTTCAAAGGGCTTTATTGCCAACAAGATTACAGATTGCCAGAGGTTATCATCCTGTTTAATATTTTCAACACCCTTAAAATAACTTCAGAGGAAACATTTCTAATCAATAAGTGCTACTCTTTTTTGTTTTTTAATGATAATTCAGCTTCTCTTCCCATAAACTCCTAAAAAATAAATGGATTTTTATTCACTTTATTATTCAAAGAATGCTCTTTGATTATGGACAACCACCTTTTAATGTGGATCAGTCTCAGCTTCTTATCTGAACCCCAGTTTCATGCCTCTGATGTACACAGGGCACTGCTCTTTGGATAAGTTTCTTTAATTTATAGCTGAACCTATTTAAGACTGAGCTCTTCATATTTTTTCTACAAATGTGAGACCTTTTCTAACTGCTTGCTTTCTATCAGTGGAAAGCTACCAAACAAAGCCTTAGAATCAATCACTTTTGGCTTTTGTTCCCTTTCTATTATCATTTATATCCAGTTTGTTATCAAATGTTGTTGTTTTTTTCTCCTTTGACCTTTTCCCCTCAATTCCTACTGCCAGAACCCTAAAGCCTGCGTTTTTCTAATGAGTCCAATATCTCTATATATATGAACTACAGTCCCTGGACTCTAATTCTGGGAGTAAACAGGACATTTTGATGTGGTCTTCTTAGAACCATTATTGTCTCGTGGACTTCAGGGTGAAATGGTCTGTCCTGTGTTTCTCCATAAGTAAATGCAGAAAAAAATCTCCTCAACTTAAAGCTCTAAACTAAAAATAACATCCTTATGACATATAAAGGATGGGCTGCTGTCTAAACCAATACTTTATTTCAAACAGCAGTCCTGTCTCAGCCAATGCCAAACTCCCTAAAAAACCTTTTAAACTCCCTAAAGTCTAGAAATATAACCTTGCCACCGTGTTTCTCTCCAAATGTATTTTTTCTGGCAATTTAAACCCCAGTGGTTCCTATGAACTGCTTTCAACTGCTTAACTAATTGATTTTGAACATCAGCACTTATAGTATCAGAGGTTGATGTTTGCAAAACCCGTAACTGTAATTTTTATGTCACACAAAACTCATTGTAACACTAAGAGTCACTTTAATATAACTCTTTTTTCAATGACACTAAGGACTGTTTACTGAAATGAAAGTCATCTATTCTGGATGTGCAGTGGGAAAGGCATTTTGACAAGAAACGAAACATTGCCTATGATCCTGATGAGACCCTAATGCTCAGTTCAGTGTTTGGATCAACTTTGGATCAACTACCGTGCTTTGTCTTCGAGGGCTTTCCGCAGGTAAATGTGAAATGGTTTTGGTATTTCCTGTATCTTCTTTCTCTAAAAACTGAGACCAAATGGCTTGTTTATGCAGCGAAGTTTCAATTTCTAGAATATGTTTGTGTTCCGGTTCAAGTTGGAAAAAAATGTGTACATTTTGAATGGCTTCGTTAAACTTTTGGAAATATCTTCCTTCAGTTTGCAGTTTATATTTTTTAATTAAATTTCCACCAAATATTGGCCAATTTGGTCCCACGATTTAACTTCCAAGGGGATTTTAAAGCTCTACCAGTTCTTCCTCCAACAAAGAGAAACTCAACATTATTGAGAACAAAATGGAGTTTTCAGATCATGCATCAAGGCTGGTCTGCTAGGATATGGAAACGTGTGATAGTAGAAACAGAAAGTGTATAAATATAAGCAGGTGGGAGAACTGCTCTTCTCTCTACATCAGGAGTTAGCAAAATATGGTCCATGGAGCAAATCCTGCCCACAGCCTGTTTTTGTACACTCTGGGAGCTAGGAATGGTTTTTACATTTCTAAATGTTTGAAAAACAAAGAAAAAATAATATTTCTTGACACATAAAAACATGAAATTGAAATTTCAAGATCCATAAATAAAAGTTTTATTGGAACACAGCCAATGCTCACTGATTTAAGTATCATCTGTGACTGCTTTTACATTATAACAGCAAAGTTGAGTAGCTGTGACAGACCATGTGGTCTGGAGTCTGAAATATTTACTATCTGGTACTTTACAGACAAGTTTGCCAACCTTTGCTCCACAGGATCTTCTTCTCAGTTACTCTTTTTTCTCTCTTTTAATGCCTATAGCCAGAGTCCCAAGCTGTCTCCATCTCAGAAGATACAAAAAGCACGTTTCGTTGGAGGTTAAATTGAATAGGTCTGCATTAGTATAGGTCTTAGACAGAAAGAGGTCTCAAGGTTTATATATAGCCTAGACCAGCGTAGGAGCTAGCCCTAGACAGTGGTAAAAAGATAAAGCATAGGTTTTTCCTCAGATGCTTGAGTACCCGATTTCTCTCAAGAGAATTGTCAGGGTGAGGGGTCGGGGTGGGGGCAGGCAGCCATGGAAGATATAGGTTTGAAGGTTTGATGATCCTATTGTCTGTTTAGGCCCAACAAGCAGCCTAGCTGAGCCCATGGGTGACAAACAGAAGCTCTCTGGAATAACGTGCATCTTCAGAGGGCAGGGTCTGCCCACCACCAGGTAAAGCTCACATGGGCAGAAGGCTGGTTGGCAGAATCCTCCTTCAGCATGGTGGCATTGGGCAATATTTGCTGTGGAATATGGGGTGAGCATGGTGAGACTAGAGGGTGCTGTGCTTAGCCTGTTGGAGGATATGTACATATGTTTCTGTAGCCCAGATGTCCTCAGATTCTCCAGCTTTCAGGGATACCTCTTCCCTTTCCAAATCACCAAAGAGCAAATCCCCAGCCCTCTTGCATGGCGCAGAGTCCGGCCTTACCAGATGCCCTTCCCAGTGAATCTGAGTCATGGGAGATGCGAAGGAGATCCGCGTGCTCCCGCAGTCCGTCCTGGCCACTGCTCAACTCTGTTGCTTGGGGAGCACAGCTTCAGGCTGCTCTGCTCGGCTCTCACCTCTGCGTTCTGGCTTTCGGATCCTCCATGAAGCTACTGCCCTTTTCACACCTTTGTCCTTATCATGGACAAGTCTTTGTCCCCTTCCCACACAGTAGCAGCTGCTGACAGTGTTCCATCCACATGCCCTTGGCGCCCTTTACATTGGGAGCACGGTGCCTTCTAGCATGCATTCACTCTCAATAGCCTGCACCCGTGTCTGTTTGTGGGTGGACCAGCCTCCAGCTGCCTGAACCCACCTCACCTGCACATGGGAATGTATGCATTGCCCGAGAACAGCCTTCAACCCAAAACTGATGAGTGAGGAGGTATAAAAATCCCAGATCCTCTGCTCCCTGAGTGGGACAACTCTGAGACATGACCTGAGACATGACACTGTCTCCAGAGCTCTCCCAGGGGACTGGGCCACAGAAGCCTTGGTAGTACTTTGCCGAATTTCAAATCCTTGCTTGTGCTTCACCCTTTCCTGGTCCTTCTTCCCACCTCCCTTCTGACTTTCCCTGGTAACACCTCCCAAGAAATCCCTTGTCTTAGAGGATGCTTATAGGAACATGACCTTAGCTGTAGCCTTCCAAATACAACTGCCTTTGGAGTCAGTTTGGCAAGATAAGATAAGGTGATAAGATAGATAGGATAAGGTAAGATGGAAGAGGGGGAGCTGGGGAGATGTTGGTCAAGGACACAAAATGTCACACAGGAGAAATAAGTTCAAGAGAGCTAGTGTACAACATGTTGACTATAGTTAATAACGATATATTCTATACTTAAGAATTGCTAAGACAGTAGATTCTAAGTGTTCTCACCACAAAAAAAGATATGTAAGGTAACAGATATGTTAGTTAGCTTGATTTAGCCATTCCATAGTGTGTACATATTTTAAAACATCATGTTGTACACCATAAATATATATCATTTTTATTTGCCAGTTAAATAAGTAAATAAATGAATTTTCATTTTTTTTTTTAAAAAAAGATAAGGTAAGGAGTGGCAGGAGGCTCTGTCTGCATGTTAGGTAGAAATGGTCCTCACACAGACATTTGTTCTCTCCCATTTTTCTTGAAACCTTTCAGTCTGAGATTTTATCATTCGTTTTCCTACTTTTGGGAACAAACTGGATACGAAGAAATATTTCTCCTCTATAAGCAAAACAGCAATGCAAACTCATTGGTAAGTGACAACTGCCCTCAGCCTGAGCGCTGAGGAGATGACAGAGCCCACAGTGAGGGTGTAGATACAGCAAACATATGTCCAGTCTAGTGGCACAGGCTCTATTCAGCCCCAGGCAACTGGTGCCACGGTACAGTTCAGGTCTCACGTTGTCATATTTTCTGATTTTGAAAGAGAAGCCAAAGGACCAGGTTTGGAGAGAAATTTCTACTGATTTTCTAATGTTGGTTTAAACATGTGGTTTTAGCACTATAACAGCCAAATAAGCCACAGCCACAGGACACATTGGGCAGTTCACAATGATCTTAAACAAAGCCTTGCTCGGTATTTATTAATAATAAAGCTTGACTAAAAGATTGGAGAGCACTGAAGGAAATGATAAAACAGAAGGTGAAAATTTTAAAATCTGATGACCAGATGGAGCTGCTTCTGGAGTCTCCGGAAGCTTCCTCGGGCTTGTCTCCTTCCTTCCCCTCAGTCAGCCACAGGGTGTAGGGATCAGCTCGCCTTTGCGATGGCCTGTGACCAACCCCCAACCAGGGGCCAGGCTCCTCAATCTTCTCAGGAGCCCCTGGGGGGGACCCTCACTTCCAGTCGGCCACGGGCTTCTGGGTCAACACATCCAGGTTGTCCGGGCAGGCCACTTGGCTCCTGTGAAGACAACCGTGTAGACGCTGCACAGAGCAGATTATCTCCTCCAAGACCCAAACATCTTCCTTGCAAAACGGAATGCAAATGATCTATATAAATGGCTTTACCCAGAGTAACAGACTTGGGATAAATTTTCTTTCCTCTTAAATAGGAAAAAACCCTTTGGGCAGCCTTAGAGTAGCTGTTTGTTTTAATAGCTCTCCCTTCCTACTCCCCCTGCATTGTAGAAACTACATCCTACTTTGTAGGATTTCTCACATTTTCCCCACATTCTGGATTTGACTGACTGATCATATCCTTATGGTGTTGCTTAATATTTTCCTCTATTCACCATATTGCCTGTAAACTGCTAGTTAGATCTCAAGTCATGATTGCATTCAGGTTCCATTCTTTTTGAGAGGAGGCAGGAAAACCTCATAGGTGGTGCAATGTACTTCCCTATCGCCCCCTAGGAGGGGGCATATGAGGTCTGCTTGCCCCATCTTCAGTGATTTCCAGATTGAGTCATGGGCTCCAGTGTTGTCAGCCTTTTCCCTCCAGTATAAAATCCCCATTAATTTCACATCAGTGGTTTTAGCATCTATTGATACTCGTTGCCTAGATCCGTTACTTCATTATGGGTTTCAAAATAGCAATTATCTCATTCTATGACTCTGGCATTTATTAGCTGTGATTTGTCTATAAATGTTCCCTCATCCACCATTTGGTAATGCTGAAATATATTCTATACAGGAAATGTTTATGCAGATTAAAAGAAAGTTTGCATAGCAGACAAAAGAAATATGTAGATCTTCTTGGAAATCAACTACCAGAAGACATTTTTCAGACAATTGGGGAGGTTGAAATGCAGATTGACAAACAATATTAAGAATGATTATTAGGCCAGGGACGGTGGCTCACAGCTGTAATCCTAGTACTTTGGGAGGCTGAGATGAGGGGACCACTTGAGGCCAGAAGTTCAAAACCAGCCTGAGCAATGGTGAGACCCCATCTCCACAAAAAATACAAAAATTAGCCAGTGTGGTGGTGTGTGCCATAGTCCCAGCTACTTGGGAGGCTGAGTCAGGAGGATCACTTAAGCCCAGGAGTTTGAGGCTACAGTGAGCTATGATGATGCCACTGTACTCCAGCCTGGGCAACAGAGTAAGACCTTTTCTAAAAAAAAAAAAAAAAAAAAAGGAGAAGAAGGAAAAGAAGAAAAAAGAAGGATTATTAATTTTGTTGGCGCTGGTAATTGAATTACTGTTCTTTTAAAGCTCTTATCAGCTAGAAGATATATACTGAAGTATTTACTGGTGAAAGTACATAATGCCTTCAATTTGTTTTAAAAATTTCCAGCAAAATAAAAATGAAGGGGGCTAATGGTAGAATGACAGTAATAGTTGAAGCTGGGTGGTGGGTTCATGGGGCTTCATTATACTGCTATATCTTCACAAATGTTGAAAATTGAGAAATCAAGTTTTCAGAAACAGAGCAGTCCTCTCTCAAAGCACCTCATTAAATGTTCCTTATATAATACTTTCTATTTGCTATGTCACAGTCCAAGTGCAGGCAGACTGGGGACCTGGTGCTAGCTACTCCAGTGCTTATACAAGACAGAGCTTTTCTGGGATTTCTCAAGACTTCCTAAGAAATAGCCCAGGCTTCTCAAACCCAGAGCACCTCTGACACAGGAGCTGCATGCTTTGAATTATACCATGCAGACTGGTCCAAACTGATCTTTTTACAAAAGGTTCATATCTCCTTGGGGCCCCCAGACACTAGCTTGGAATCCTGGAAATCCCATTCCAGCTCTGCCTGCCAGGTGCATAGCACTAGCATTGATCCTCCAGAAGAGGGGTTTTCCTCTCCTAAGACCATTGTACCAGCTCACAGATGCTGTCTGTTCTTTGGCAATGAGAGTGTTACCAAAAACTCGGCACTTGTCCCCAATGCCACATTAGAAGAATGAGGACAAGTGGTTTGAAGAGAAAGAAAGAGGAGGTTGTTAATTTGCCAGCAAATGAGGAAGATGGAGACTCCTGTCTAAAAATGTCACTGTCCTAATACTAAGCAGAAATACAGTTTTTAAAGGGAGGGTTTTTAGTTCTAGGCTATTATTGTTTATCTACAATTAATGATTCTAATCATTCCATCTCCACAGAAGACAACTGCGTGACCTCTGCCCAGGACCTCAGCCCCAACAGTTCTATTGAGCCATTTCTTGTGGCACAAAGAACAAAGGACACTCCCCTGCCCCTTTCCACCACCAGCCTGAGGTAGGCATGCAGGTCCTAGTTCTCCAAAAGGAGTGGAGGATGTTTTTATAAAGAGAAAGAAGACATTTTTGCTGTTTTATTCAGGGCCTTCCCTCTGTTACAAAAAGAAGGTACAGAAGGAAATGAGGAGGTAAGCTTTGGAACTATAATCTATCTGGATAAACGATGTAAACCTGTAAAGGGGAAATTAACAACACAAGTCACACTTGGCAAATTGGTGGTAGAAATGTCTTCCCTCCTGACCATAAACATGCACCTCTCTCTGATAACCTGAAAAATAACTTAATTCATATTTATCAGGCTGCTGGCATTTTACCCTGATTTCCTTGCTTTCCAGCAAAATGACTTGAGCAAGTTTCTGCATCTCCCTAGACCTCCATTTCCTGATGGGGTAATGGGGATGATAACAATCCCTATGTCATAGCTGTTATGATGATTAAATGCAAAAGTGTTTGCCAAGGGCTTGGAGATAATGGTACAGACGAAATGGCCTGAAAAAAACAGCAAAAATGTTTTATGTCTCTTTAAACCATCCCCCACTGTTTTTGGAGAACTACAACCTACCTGCATCCCTGGCTCAGGCCAGCAGTCAGGAGGGGCAGGGGAATGTCTTTTGTTCTTTGTGCTACAGGAGATGGTTCAGCAGAACTACCAGCCTACCTAGACCTGGTGGAGGAAGGTCCTGGGCAGAGGTCATGAGATTGTCTTAAGTGGAGATGGGACAGCGAAGATGGAATGGGATGATCAGAATCATCAACTGTAGTTTAACAGCAATTGCCTCAAGCTGAGAACCCACTCTTTAAAAGCTCTGTATTTCTGCTTATTATGAGGACAATGGCATTTTAGACAGGAGTTTCCATCCTCCTCATTTGCCAACAAAGTAATAAGCTCCTCTTTCCTTCTCCTCAAACCACTTGTCCTCATTCTTCTGATGTGGCCTCGAAGACACGTGCTGAGCTTTTGGTAATAATTTGGCCCACAGTTAGAGTGCATAGTGAGTGGTTGCTGTTGTCATCCTTCGAGTTGTCTTTCTCCTTCCTTGGAACATAGTCACAGAGTTACTTCCAGCTCTGCCTTCCCACTGTCCCACCCATTGCCTTGATTTACCTAAGTGACACACCAGTACGTTAGAATCACCTCTGGGGATTTTAGTAAAACACTGACACCAGGAAGCCAGGGATTCACCTCAAACCAATTTAATCAAAATCTCTGGAGATCAGTCCTAGAGTCTAACTCATATTTTGGTAACATTTTCCAGATGGTTCTAATGGATAGGCAGGATGTAGGACCACTGCCTGAACCCCTGGAACTACACTAGAAAGCCTCCAAGGGCCTGCCTGCCAAGAGCAATGACCATTTTCTTATCATCTTTGGTCTCATTGGCTTTGTTGACATGGTTGGCCACTTTCAAGAACATGTCCCTTTCCTTCTCCTGTTATGTTCTTTCCTTGCCCAATCTTTCCCACTTAGTATCCCTCACTGTTCCTCTTCCTGTCCTGCCCTCTTAGATATGGCTGTTCTGTGAAACTCACTTTCACACTCTGAGTTCTAGCCCTGGTCTCTCTTGAGAGCCTGCAACTTGCACTTCCAGCTGCCTGTTAAACACTCCAAGAGCCCCTCCAATTTAACCTGGCCCTGGTCTCATGGTCAGAACCCTGGCTCTGCCTTTGATTAGCAGTGAGACCTTGGACCAGTCACTTAACTTCTCTGTGCCTAAGTTTCCTCATCTGCAAAATGGGGAACAGTATCTACCTCTTAGGGTTGCTACAAGGAAAGAGGATTAAATTAGTTAAATCAGGCAAAGGACTTAGACCAGTACCCGCCCCATAGTACTCCACAAATGGGAGCTGGAGCTATTGGTTGTAGTGTTATTATCTGCATTATTGTTGCTAGCCGTTTCACAGCACCCTGCACCTCCCACCCCACTGCCACCAGGATTATTATTTGCTCCTTCAGCAAGAATGGAAGGAGGGAAGTGTGGCTCTGAAACTTCCTCTGAGTTGTAGCATGGCAGGCTTGCTGAGCCATGAACATCTTTGGAGTCCATGTAGTAATTCTCACAACCATCTTGGGAGTCAAGTCGTGTTATCTTCATTAACCTGAGCATGAGAGGTTAAGTAACTAGCCCAAGGCCACACAGCTGGTAAGAAGCAGGGCCAGAATTTCAGCCCAAGTCAGATTCCAAAGGCCATGTGCTTTCTATTATAATACAAAGATCACTGAAAAGTTAATATGATTATATTCAATATCATTAGCCTTTTTTAGTAACTCAGTAATTCAAACCTGAGGTGACCAGCCATCCCTGTCTGCCTCTGACTGAGGGGTTTCCTAGGACAGGAGACTTTCAGTGCTAAACCAAAAAGTCTCAGAAAAACTGAGACCAGTTGGTCATATTATGTAATCAAACCCAAGGCCTCCACACGCACCTCCAAAGAAAGTAATCTTGGTCTCAATTACCTATGAAATTGCCTTGACTTTGTCCACAGGGATATAAAATGGTAGTAAGAATAACTGCTAGACATATCATCTTAGTTGTGTCTAGCTTTTCTGATGAAAAATCAATCTACCACTGTCATTGCCACGTAATTTTTTAATAGCCCTTCCCTGTCAACATGGGTGTTCCTGATATATTCATTTTTAAATTAAATTTCATTATTTCTATTTGAATAAAATTGGGTGGGGGAGATATTGTGTTTGTTCAATTTTAAGAACTCTATTGGAGATAAGTGGAACTAAATTGTGACCAAATAATTGGTTTGGAATCCAGGTTCATGAAAGTAATAAAGACTAGAACAATCGCAACTTGGGGATGTTTTACTTATTAAACCAGTGCTCCACAAATAAAGAAAAACATTATTGTTAAGATATATTTTGTACTACCCATATTTACATTATATATTTCAAACATTTAAACTGTATATCAGTTAGCTCTTATTTTTTTGCTGTTAAAGGACAATTTTCCAAAAAAGGCAAAATCGTGACTCTCATAAAGATATAAGATGAACATGTATTAAAGATTTGACTTAATTTATTACTGAGGGAATTAGTAAGATATTACAACTAGTTCAAAGGAGAAACCAAAGAAGAGATACATACATAGATTAGGAATACTGAAATGAATGTGCAAGTAGAGGTAAAACTGACCTCTCCCACAGTGGGAGAGGGAAGTCACTTGAACCTCCAGAGAACAGGATGTACATGTCTATAGATTAAAAATAATCTTACATTGCTACCAGTCACCTATAACTTGCGGAATTGTAAAATAGTTCAACTACAATGAAAGGCTAGAATCAGAAAACCAGGAAGGATGTGATCTAAGCAAGACATTGCTTTTCATTAAAGCACAAATATTTCCCTACACCACCGTACAATAAAACATGTTTTTAAATGAGTTTTCCCATTGGCATGGTTGTGAGTGTTGGGGACCTTACGTAGCTATGGAATAAAGCCTTAGAGGGTTTATTATAGAACACAAGAGGCTAGATAGGACATGTCTTTTTAATAAGCTTTTTTAGGCTGGGCGTGGTGGCTCATGCCTGTAATCCTAGCACTCTGGGAGGCCAAGGCGGGAGGATCACTTGAGGTCAGGAGTTCGAGACCAGCCTGAGCAAGAGTGAGACCCTGTCTCTACTAAAAATAGAAAGAAATTATTTGGCCAGCTAAAAATATATATAGAAAAAAAATTAGCCGGGCATGGTGGCACATGCCTGTAGTCCCAGCTACTCGGGAGGCTGAGGCAGTAGGATTGCTTAAGTCCAGGAGTTTGAGGTTGCTGTGAGCTAGGCTGATGCCACAACACTCTAGCCAGAGCAAAAGAGCAAGACTCTGTCTCAAAAAAAATTTTTAAAAAATAAGCTTTTTTTATGTTAGAAACCATTAGTGGAATTCTTGCAATAAACACTGACTTCATATTTGTCATCATGCAGAAAATGAAGCCTTTCAAAATGCATATCTCTTTGCTAATCATCAATATAGCTGGGAGATTAACTTCTATTTGACCTCTAAATTCCAAAACTAATGTTATTTTGAAGGTGGGTCAGAATGTGGTGTTGTGGAAAAAGCACTGGACTGAGAGTCTGAAGCCCTGGTTGCTATTTCAATTCTGCCACTCTCTAGTCATAGGGCCTTGGTACATCTCATAAATAATGATTCTTACCCCCAAAACATATAATGCTTAGTGGATGCTTACCTTGTACCAGGTGCTGTTATAAGGGCTGGGTATATATTAGCTCATTTAACTTCACAATGACACTGGGAGGTATCTTATTCCTATTTCACAGCTGAGGAAAGTGAGAAACAGAAATTTAAGTCATCCCATATGATACTGCTAGTAAGAGGTGGGACTTCAACCTTAATTCCACATTTGTGAAAATGACCCAGATCATTTACAAGGTCCCATCTACCTCTAAAATTTTATGTCATAAAACAAAGAAAGTCAAAACAAAAATAAAGATGGAAGATACCAGATAAAAGGGGATCGACCTCTTTAGAAGCTTGTTTTTCAAAGCTTGTCAAATAATTCATCATTTCTTATGCCCATAACCTTTACAAATAAGAATGGGAACTAGAGTTCTTGGCTGGCTTTGAATAAATTTGAGTTGAACAGAAAGG
This sequence comes from Lemur catta, assembly GCF_020740605.2. Taxonomy (NCBI): domain Eukaryota; kingdom Metazoa; phylum Chordata; class Mammalia; order Primates; family Lemuridae; genus Lemur; species Lemur catta. The sequence continues at coordinate 63,790,774 of NC_059155.1, read as the reverse complement.
GAAAGGCAACAGAAGAGAATTATGGCATAATACCATGAGCAGCAGGTTTTGACCCATCTCCTCTAAAGGTGGTGCCTCTAGTCTATTTTCACTTACATTCAAATCAGAATGCAAACTTTCCAAATGTCTTATATCCTAAAAATATCCTCATTGACCCTCTGAGACTGGTGAAGAACTACATCATTAAACGATTCACCTTTACCAAGAATTGGTAGCAGTTTTAGATAAATCACTTGGTTTCTTAGTCTTACAAATCCAGCTATATTTGATCTTATAAATACATGCTTGGGACACTCTAGTTACAGGAAAATAGAACATGCAAAATTTAAGGTGATGAGGTCAGAACTGGGCTTGCACCTCAATAGCATTTTTGTATTCTCAATTACTGAATATATGCAACCATCTAAAACGTTTTTTGATGGTAATGGAACCCAGTAACAAACATAGGGCCTTTTATTTCCATAATCTAAAGACTATCTAACATCAACAAAATACTATTCAGTATTCTTTTTTCTGTTTGGCAAAGATAATGTATCTAGGAAATATATAATTATTAACATATTGTGTTTCTACAGTAAGCTCCCAGTTATATAAATTCACATCCTTGGCATCCAAGCAGTACAATGCATTTGACAAAAGAAGGAAATACTAGAATTTACATACATCATAAATCTGTCATTTAGGGAATTTACAGCGTACTTTGTCGAAAAAATTGCTGGGAACAAAATTTAAAAGGTGTGTTTTCTTCATTTTCACACCATACAAATTTCATACCTACGAAAAAAAAAAACACCACATGTTTACAAGTTCAGTAAAATGAAAGGTGTGGGGCCAAGCAATGAGCTAAGATTGGACTCCTGAGTTTTATCCCCTTGGTTACAGTCATTCTAGAATAAATGGATACGTCATATTGAAATGACCAATTATCCATCTAAAGAGGAGCAAAGTACCCAGCTGTTCTCAAATTGGCCATGGGGAACCTCAGAAATCACACAAACATTTGAATTTAGGTTAAATGGACTTAAAAGGGGATTCCCTTTCCAAATCTGCTATAAGATGTAATTTAAAGTTTGCATGGAAATTATTTTTACCAGAATATAGGTGTCTTGTTTGGGGTTTCCGGGAGGTGAGGAGGTGAGTGCCAGTAGGTTATTTGGAAGGTGATCCCAGGAAATGCCAACAGGGGAACGGGAAGGGAAGGAAGCCCCATAAAGGGGGAATTATGAAGCAAGTTTCCACTGTGGGCACCTGGAACTCATTCCCACTGGGGACCTCTGAGAGCCTATGTACAACATGCCTCACAATTCTCCCAACCAAAGGGTGAGGTGGGTGGGACGTTTTATCTCCAAATCCCTGTCTTCCATTGGTTTAGGGCTGCCATCAGTGACTAGTGTTCAAGGTCAGCACTTGGCAATTAGTGAAGATGCCAGAAAGGTATGGGTGAGGCACTAATCGCATCTGCTATGGCAGGTTTTAAAAGTTCATTTGTATGAAACTGTGTCTGCATATCATTTTCCTGAGGAACATAAACTGGGCTGTCAGGAATAACACTACTCAGGTGCCCTCTTTTTATCCCCATTTCCATATCTTACTACCTTTGCATTTATTTATTTATTTATTTATTTATTTATTTTTCTTTTCTTTCTTTTTCTTTTTCTTTTTTTTTTTTAGAGACAGGATCTCAATCTGTCACCCAGGCTAGAGTGCAGTGACATCATCATAGCTCACTGCAACCTCAAACTCCTGGGCTCAAGAAATCCTCCTGCCTCAGCCTCCCAAGTAGCTAGGACTAAAGGTGTATGCCACCATGCCTGGCTAATTTTTTATTTTATTTTTATGTAGAGATAGGATCTCACTATGTTGTTCAGGCTGGTCTCAAACTCCTGGCCTCAAGCAAACCTCCTGCTTTGGCCTCCCAAAGCGTTAGGATTGTAGGTGTGAGCCACTGTGCCTGGCCTCTTTGTATTTTAAGGCCAACTCCAGGCTGGAGCTGGGACCTCTCTGCATCTGTTTTCTCATTTGTAAAATGAGGGGCCTGAACCACATGGTCTCAAGCATTTTTTCCATCTTAAAATTCTATGTTTGATGCAAATGGACCTCTTCCTTTCTTTACCTGAATGGTCAGTGCAGGCTGGCCAGTGTATGCAAAAAGGTAGGAGGTAGAATGGAACAGTATTTTAGTCAGGACTCCTCTGGATGCAGGAAACAGAAATTCATTCAAACTAACTCAAGTTCAAAGGAAGTATATTAAAAGGATCCAGGGACTCCTATGGAGATGGAGAGCAACAAGTAGATCCAGGCCTTAATGGAACAGAGGAATCATAAAACTAGTGTTGAAATAATGATAGAAAGATAGTGATAGTGATACATACAATGATAGACATAGATATAGCGATAGAGAATGTGGGGACAAGCGTGGCTTTATTTCTAAATGCTAATCTGCCTGACTAACCCTGAGTCCTAGAGTGCCTCCAAAATGTCTAGCTGATGTATTCCTCTTTCTGTGGGAAAACCTATTCACTGTAAGTTTCACCTTTCCTCCAAAACAACCCTTGATGCTGGTGCACTGTGACGCCAGCAGCATATTCTGAGCCACCTACACATTCCTTCCAGAGCATGTATAGATTTTCTCCCAGAAATTAAAACCCTGGGTCTGGGGGGTTGTGGTGCAGAGAACTACCTGTCTTGCAGCCATCCAAGACCACACTTCTGTCTATAAGTCCCACTAAGAAATCATCCTATACTGACACACTAGATTTGCCTGCCTCGTTCTTTGGTTTCTCAGCTCCTTTGACATTTGGGGGTCACTATGCATATATATGGCCCTTTCACATAACAGAGAAACAGAATGATATATATATAGAGAGATGTAGTTATAGCAATAGTGATATAATTATAGATATGCAGGTATAGCAGTGATAATGATATAGGAATATAGATAACTAAGGTATACAGATAGAGATATAATTACACATACAGCAATATAGATATATTGATAGAGGTAGAGTTATAGACATGTAGATAGATACACATATAGTGATAGAGATACAGAAAGATATAGTTAGGGATATAGAGATATAGTTATAAAAAGAAATAATTATACATATATAGATATACTGATAGTGATAGATATATAAAGATTTATAGATATAGATATGGATATAGTTACAGAGATATAATTATAGACATAGAGTTATAGACATGTAGATAGATACATGAATATCTATGTGTATAGATGTATATGTACATATAGACATAGATATATCCGGGGCCACCCAGTTCCTGAGCACTTCCTTCTGACTCACTGATCTTGCTCCTCCTGGTCCCCCATCAGTCCCCTGCCCTAACTTCAGCTTGGACATGCCTTTGACTTGTCCTGCCACAACTCTCCTGCTCCCACCACTGCCTGACTATAGTCCTCAGTGTCCCAATCCATGTTCCTGGAGAAGACCAATATGGTTTTTATATCCACTCTGGTCCAATTGGCTGTGGCCTAGGACAGGTGAGTCATATGGAACAAACCACTATTTAAGCCCACTGCTTCAGTAGGATTTAGGAACCAGTTAACAAAAGCGGAGGGCAGAGGGAGGTCATTCATTGGATCAGCATTCCTTCTTTGCTAAAATCAACCCAACTTTGCTACTTCAAATACAATGTTTTGGGATCATAGCTGATTTTTTTCAACCTTCCTGCCAAAGAAAATGTTAGAATCACAGAACTTTGGAGGAAGACATTTAAGGATCTATAATCCTTTGCCAATACAGTCATACTTCAAAGGTATTGTAGGTTCTGTTCCATACCACTGCAATAAAGCCAGTCGCACAAATTTTGGGGTTTCCCAGTGCATCTAAAAGTTATGTTTACACTACATTGTAGTCTATTAAGCGTGCAACACCATTATGTTTTAAAAATGTACATTAATTTAAAAATACTTTATTGCTAATAAATGCTAATGATAATCTGAACCTTCAGCAAATCATAAACTTTTTGCTCACGGTATCAATGAAGTTTGCTGCATTGATGGACTCTTCATTTTACAAAAGATTTCTCTGTAGCATGTGATGCTGTTTGGCAGCATTTTACCCACAGTAGAACTTCTTTCAAAACTGGAGTCAATCCTCTCAAACCCTGCTGCTGCTTTATCAACTAAGTTGATATAATATTCTAAACCTTTTGTTATCATTTCCACAATGTTAACATCTCAAGAAGTCACTTTCTTTCCTCATCCATAAGAAGCAACTCCTTATCCATTCAAGTTTTATGAGACTGCAGCAATTCAGTCACATCTTCAGGCTCCACTTCTAATTCTGGTTCTCTTGCTATTTTCACCACATCTGCAGTGACTACGTCCACTGAAGTCTGGAAACCCTCAAAGTCATCCCTGAGGGTTAAAATCAGTTTCTTCCAAACACCTGTTAATGTTGATATTTTGATTCCCTCCCATGAATTACGAATGTTCTTGATGGCATCTAGAATGGTGAATCCTTTCCAGAAGGTTTTTGATTTACTTTGCCCAGATCCATCAGAAGAATCACTCTCTGTGGCAGCTATAGCTTTATAAAATGTATTTCTTAAATAATAAGACTTAAAAGTAAAAATTACTCCTTGATCTATGGGCTGCAGAATGGATGTTTTGTTAGCAGGCATGAAAACAACATTATTCTCCTTGTACATCTCCATCAGAGCTCTTGGGTAACCAGATGATTTGTCAACGAGCAGTGACATTTTGAAAGGAATCTTTTTTCCTAAGCAGTAGGTCTCGACAGTGGGCTTAAAATATTCAGTAAACCATGCTGTAAATAGACATGCTGTCATCTAGGTTTTGTTTTTCCATATACAGAGCACATCAGAGTAGATTTAGCATAATTTTTAAGGGCCCTAGGTTTTTTTTGGAATGATAAATGAGCATTGACTTCAACTTAAAGTCACCAGCTGCTTTAGGCTCAAACAAAAGAGCCTGTCCTTGGAAGCTTTGAAACCAGGCATTGATTTCTCCTCTGTAGCTATGAAAGTCTTAGATGGCATCTTCTTCTAATAGAAGGCTATTTCATCTACATTGAAAATTTGTTTAGTTAGTGTAGCTACCTTCATCAGTTATCTTAGATAGATCTTCTGGATAATTTGCTGCAGCTTCTACATCAGTACTTGCTGCTTCACCTTGTACTTTCTGTTATGGAGAGAGCTTTTTTCCTTAAACCACGTAAACCAACCTCTTCTGGCTTCCAACTTTTCTTCTGCACCTTCCTTACCTCTCTCAGCCTTCATAGAATTGAAGAGAGTTAGGGCCTTACTCTGGATTAGGCTTTGGCTTAAAGGAATATTGTGGTTGGTTTGATCTTCTATCTAGACCACTCAAACTTTCTCCGTATCAGCAATAAGGCTGTTTTGGTTTCTTATCATTCATGTGTTCGCTGGAGTAGCACTTTTACTTTGCTTCAAGAGCTTTTCCTTTGCATTCACAACTTGGCTAACTCTTTGGTGCAATGGGCCTACCTTTTGGCCTATCTCAGCTTTCGATATGCCTTCCTCATTAAGCTTGATTATTTCTAGCTTTTAGTTTAACATAAGAGATATGTGACTCTTTCATTTGAACACTTAGAGGCCATTGTAGGGTTATTAATTGGCCTAATTTCAATACTTTTGTGTCTCAGGGAATAGGGAGGCCCAAGGAGAGGGAGAGAGATGGGGAAATGGCTGGTCAGTGGAGCAATTAGAACACACGCAACATTTTTCAATCAAATTTGCCATCTTCATGGCATCCCCAAATAATTACAATAGTAACATCAAACATCACTGATCAAAGATCACCATAACAGATACAACAATAATGAAAAAGCTTGAAATATTGAGAGGATTACTGAAGTGTGTCATAGACACAAAGTGAGCACATGCTGTTGGAAAAAAATGGTGTCAACAGACTTGCTCCATGCAAGGTCACCACAAACCTTCAATTTGTGAAAAACACAATATCTGCAAAGCACAATACAGTGAAGTACAATAAAATGAGATATGCCTATATATAGATATCGAAAATGAGGCCCAAAGAGGTGAGCTGGCTTGTCCAAATTGAGGAAATTAGTTGGTAGAACCCTGAACTAAATCCTCATTCTCCTCATTTCCTGTCCTGGCCTCTTTTACCAAACAATGCTGCCTCACTCAAGAGCAGCAGAACTCCTGTTGTCAGGACAACGTACTGCAAGTTATTTTCTGAGAGAATACAATTTTCCAGATTTCCTATTTTCTAAAAATCTTGCCATCTAAAAATTATTTTATAAAATGATTCATGAAAGTAGGGGATAGAACAGGGAAAAATGTTTACATGTCTAGAATATGAAGAATTGACCTGCTTCCTTCCTTGTGCCTGCAGCACCCTGAAGTACTTCTGCTAACACTTATGTCATTAATTCTAATAATATGTTTACATTTCTGTCACCCAGGGCAAGGGATTATGTCTTATTCATCTTTATATCCCAACCAAACAGTGTCCAGTACAGATTGGTGAGGGTACAATCAATGTTTATTAAAGGAATGAACAAGCCTATAAACCATAGATGAGAACTTTTGGAAAATAGGGAGGTATGTATATTTACAAAAAAAAAGAAAGAAATGAATTTTGTTTTAGCAAGTTTTGCTATTTTTATTCTTTTTTAAAAACAGGGATCACAAATACACTTTCAATTTTACAGTCCACAGGACACTTCTCTACCAAATATTTCAAATCAAGGTAGAGTGACTTTGAGTAAGAGTCTTTACTTTTAAGGCTTATCTAAACTGAGTTGCCCTAGGTTTAGCTCTTGCAAATCATTATATAGGATTTATGTAGGAAAAAATAAATAGACAAGCCTTGCAGGGGTATGCCAAGTTATTATAACATTCAATTGTGAACAGGAAAATAGCGAAGAATATTTATACACAGACCAGGAAGGAAGTAGACAGGATGGACTCAAGCTGCAATCCTCCCTGCCCTAAACAAAAAGAAAAGCCCCTGCTGATTGAGTGCCTTCAGTCAGAAATTTATGAATTTGCTTAACAGTCAAGGGAGGTAACACCCAGGCAATGAGGTTTCACTCGCTGGGAAGGGAATTTTTCTACTTTGTAGTGATGTATAAAGGGTCATGGACCCCTTTAAAAATCAGGTGAAAGCCATGTTGCCCTTCACCAGAGCGTACTCCTCGACAAATAAAATATCAGTCACTATTTCTGGTGGTGGTTGACCCTACCCCATCATCACCAGGTTACGAATCCCTGCTATGAAAAATGAAATCTGGTGGCAAAATTAGTCTCCCGTGAGGTCTGACTTCAAAACCCTTGTTCTTTCCATTATGTTGCTAGTAATCTTAGACAAGGTATTTAACTGCTCTAAACTTCACATTCCACATCTGGAAGATGGGGATATAATACCTATCTTAAACAGGTGTTGTCAAGATTAAATAATTATTCTGTAAAATGTCTAAAATATAATAATCAGTCCACAAATATCAATTTCTTCCTCTCCCTCTATTACTAAGTGGAGAGTTCTAGGAGCTAGGAAAATTGGAAGGGAAAATGAATCAAAGTGTCATTTTTTTTTCTCTTTTAATCTTGCCTTAGTTCTTTCTGCTCTGTGAGAGGTGAGAATCATACTGTTAAAGATCAGACATTCTAAGAACCACGTGTTAGTTGTTCAGCCCGTTTCATCAGGGAGACAAAAGAAACAGGAACTGTCTGGTGGGCACATTTCTACCAAGCGGTCCTCACTGCCTAGCATAGGGCCTGGTGCTTTGTAGGGCCCCAATAAATGTTTGAACAAGGAAGGAGGGAAAGAAGAGAGGGAAGGAGGGAGGAGGAAAAAAAGAAGGAAAGGAAGGCTGAAAGTGATTGGGATTTTTTTCTCCTACCATAGAGCTCCAAGAACAGGGTTCTTGACAAGTACAGGATGAAGAAAACCAATGTATTAATATATCTCAAGATCCACCATCGCATACAGAATTTAGCAGTGTCTGCATTGAGAGTCATACACTTCTTCATTGACTCCTTTCATTGAATAAGAAGAAATGGAACGAAACAGACTGAGAAAACACATAAATTTCTAGAACATGGTGCTGAGCTACAATTAACATAGAAAGTTAAGAATTAAGAGGTGCCATTTTTGTCTTCAGTAGGAATCGTGACCATGAAAATGTCATGAAGTTTGAGGGGGAGAACTGTGTGGTAGAAGCATAGGGACATTAACTCATCCTATGTAGGACATCAGGCAAGTCTCTTCACAGGCTGGAGCTGAGTTTTTCCATCTGTAAAATGTGGGAATTGGTTCATAGTAGTGGTTCTCAGCATTGGCAGTTTATTAGAATCACCAGGGGAGTTTCTGAAAGTCCTCATGCCCTAGCTATAGCTCAGACATTAGAATCTTTGGAGGTGAGGCCAGGGCATCAGTAGTTTCAAAGCTTCCCAGGTGATCCCAATGTGTAGGTGAACTTGAGAACTACTGGTCCAGGTGATCTCTAGACCCTCACTACACTAAGCATGGTCCTCAGACAAGCAGCATGGGCATCGCCTGGGATGTTTTTAGTATTCAAGATTCTCACACCATATTCCAGATCTATACACACAAAATCGGCATTTTAACAAGATCCCCAGGTAATCTGTACTGGCATTAAAGTTTCAAAGCACTGGCCCAAACATTTTTCCGCCCAGCTCTTTCTTCCAACAATGCTTAGCGTTTGGTGCTGATATTTTAATAATTTTTGGATCTCAGTGCCATGCACATTGTAAGTGTTAAAATTTTTATATATGTGTCATGTATATATATTCAGAAAACACAAAAATATCCCATCACACCTGTTCCACACAGGGGTTTAAGTGGAAATAGATTGAAAAAAAATGTAGACCTGCAAAAGGCATGAACGATTTTATGAGATTCTGATCAAAGATTGTTTGTCCTTTGTAGAATGATGAAGTAGAGGCCCCTGAAGAGCAGTTGCCAAGTTCCTCTTCAAAGTCAGCAGCGCCAGTGCAGTTATTAAAAACACCTGCCTTCATGTGGCAATTTGTATCCAGCATCTTCTCACCTGGCAACACAGCATTTCCAGGTTCCTTCTCTGTTGCTCATACTACCTGACAACTCCTTTGTTCACAGCTCCCCCCACGAAATACTAGATGGGTTGGCTGAGGAGGGTTTGACCTCCCCCAAAGCTTCCTGTTGTAATGTTCACCACCTCATTTAAGCCCACAGAAGAGAATCTGGCTCTGAAAAACAAAAAGCAGAAACAGCATCAAAATGCTGAAACTAAAACTAGAAAGCAACAGATAAACATCCATCCATGCAAGATGCTATTCTGACCTCTAATAACTCAGGCCTAAGAAGGAAGGATGACCCCCACATTTCAGGCCAATCGTGTTTAGTTAGGACTTTTTTGAAAGACGGTTTATTTAGAGAAGGGAGTGATTTGTAGCTGAATGTTTAGGGAGAAGTGGCTGGGCAAAAACTCATAATTTTCAATACAATTCAATTTTCAGATATTAGGTAGCTGCCAATGTGGTGCACTGCCCATATCCACTCAGGCCTCACATTTTGGTAGGACTTTCAATGCTCAGCATCTACAGCCCTTTGCCTAAAGGCTTTCTTTGACAGGAAGCCCCCACTCTGCCCTAAGCATAGCAAGCCAAAGTCCTAGGATCAGTACCCTGGTAGAAGCCTTCAGGCAATGACTGAATGGAAGTGGTGTATAAAGACCCCAGCTCCCTCACCTTCTGGGTAAGATCACCTGGAGATGCATGTTTTATGCTGGCTCTGGGAGACCTCCAGCAGCATGAAGCTCCAGTTGCCCACAATGATAACTTAATATATGCTTGATATTGTCTTCTTCCCTGCTTCACTCCCTCACTCACCTGAGTTTGCTGTATCTCCCGAGTTAACTGCTTCCACTCTAGTCCTTGCCTCAGGGTCTGCTTGGGGGGAAACCCACACCAAGATAAATTTTATATTCCATATTGTTTAAGATATTCACAGGTATAGAGTTCATACCTTATATTCTTTCAATTTTGATATTTTCAGTAAATAAGTTATGGTATGAAGAGTTCAAAGTAGTTTTGATAAGAGCCTTGAAGAGATTATCTTATGACCTTATTCATGAGACTCATTTGAGGTGTGACTCTGCCAAAGAGTAAGAAGATGAGAAAAGAGATTTCTGTAACAGCAGCAGAGCCCAGCAGGGAAGAGTCCTGGTTTCCAATTCTGGTTCCACACTTGTTAGCTGTATGACCTTGGGCAAGCTGCTTAACGTCTCTGACTCTCAGTTTCTTGACACTTCAAAAATGGGGGAAATAATGGTCCCCATCTAAAGAGTTGTGGATGTTCGATCAGATAATGTGTGTTAAGTATTTAGGAAGATGCCTGGCTCTATTAGTTATGAACGGCTCAATGATCTAACTGATGATCTTACTAACCAAGGATATTGAATCCACAGGGATGCCATCAGCCATAAAACAGAAGATTGAATTAAACATGGCTTGTGCCAATAAGAACGTCTATTATGGTGTAAAGCAAGAATTTGTAGCAAGAATCTTCCCCATGACTACTTCTCACATTTAATTGGCTAGAATTAAGGCATATGCCCATAAAACCATGAATCAAGCTTCCACCTTCTCTTTGTCCATATTCTTCTCCTTTATTTCTCACACTGCATCACAGGGGTGTCAGAGAGTCATGGTTGTGTAACAAATGATCGCAATAAGCCTCAGCAGCTTGGCTGGTGCTGCTGCCGTTAGTTGAGCTCGTTCATGTATCTCTGGGTTGCCCGGTATTCACTGGGCTCCACTGAGTAGCTCTGCTTCAAGCTATGGATCTGCAGGTTGATGGGGTAGCTCTGTTCCACCTGTTCCTCATCCTCCTTAGACCAGCAGGCTAGATGGTGCAAGGTCTTCTCATGTCCACGATAGAGGCTCAGGTGTTTTAAGACCTAGACTTGGAACTGACACGTATAAACTTCTGCCCTTGTACCATTGATCAAACAAGTCACACAGCCAAGTCCAAAGCCAAGGTGTGAAGTCGTAGGCTCTGCCCACCCTGAAGCCAAACGGTGTGCATGTGGGAAGAAGAAGGGATCAGTCATTCATTCTGCTGTAACAAGTTGTCAGTACTCAGAAAGAATTCTCCAAACTCATATAACATTCATGTTTCTGCCATGAGTTTCTGCAGTGGTTACTCTATTACAGCATCATCTGGGATCTCATGTAAGTTGTTGCAAATGGGCCTGAGAGATCACTTGCCCAGGGACCCCTGACGGGGTTGCCCAGGAAGGTCACTTGGTGACCTTCCAGTTCTAGCATCCCATGATTTACAGTTTGTAGAAGAAAACCCGGCAGAATATGAAAACCTAAACAGAAGTGAGACAGCGTGTCTCACGAACCTGCATCCTTGGGTCCTGCCTTGACTTCTCCACTAAGTTCTTAAATCCTCAAGCGCAGGTATCACCGAAACCTGGCCCATGCCTGACAAGATGGCAGTAGGTGGTGACTCTGACAAGCCTGAAGTGAACTGAGTCTGGGGGAAGTTTCTGCGTGAACCGTGAGCGTGGAGGATGAGCGGGTCGTGCTGGAGGCGGGTCCCAGCCAGATGCTCACGGCCCGCCCCGCCCTCCCTCGCTCGCCCGGCCGCCTGGCCCGCAGAGGAGGCTCAGTGCGCCTCTCCAGGACGCCCCCAGCCCCGCCCGAGGCCGCGAGCGCCCCGGCCGGCCGTGTGCCCAGCCTCTCCTCCTCGCCCGCGGGGACGGCGCCCGGGAGCTGCGCAAGGAGCTCAGAGAGGCCCCGAGCGGCCGAGGAGAGAGGAGGCGGCGGCGGCCCCGCTGCGCCCCGGGTCCTGGCCGGCGCCCCCCCGCCCCCCGAGGGGACACAGGAGGAGGAGGGAGGCCCGGCGCAAACATGCCGCTGCCCAGGGGCCTCGCGCTCCTGCTGCTGCTCCCCTGGGTGGCAGGTGGATTAGGGAACGCGGCCAGGTGAGTGTCTGCCGGGCTATCGGCCCCCGGCCTGAGCTCTCCCTGTAGGCCCCTTCTCTGCCTGCTGTCCCTCCAGGCACCCCCGCGTGTGTGGGTGCGAGTGTGCACGTGTGCCAGGATGCCGGGCCCAGAGCACCCCCGAGCTTTCCTCCCCGCGCCCCTTGGCCTGGACTTGGAGCCCATTAGTGCCCTTCGCATCAGCTGCGCCACACCTGGCTGCGCCCGCGCGTTGCGGGAGGTGGGAGGCTCCGCGCGCGGGCTCGCGCGGTGGCCGGCTGGCATCTCCGTAGGGGCGGGTGCGCGAGCGTCCGAGTGTGTGTCGCTGGGTGGGTTCTATGGCTGTGCGGGTTTATGTTTTCCACGCTATCCGAAGGGCACCAACTGGTTGTCAGTCGCTAGTTTTGCTGGGAAAGGGGGGAAAGAAACTGAGGACGCCACAGAGCGAGCCTTTAATGTTCTCGGGCTGAGCCAGCTGCGCTGCTGGCTCCTTTCCTGGCTGCCTCTGATCAGAGTTGATGAACTGGAAAGGAAGGACGCGCGGGTTGTCAGATGACAGCCATTCTCATTCTTGCTACGGCCACGCAGAATCTGAAGCCCTTAGGTTTTCGGAGACCCGAAACTTATTTTTCCAGAGATCCGCAAAGCGCCTTGCTAAATGCGCTTCCATGGTGCTTACTGTAGATCTGGCACCGTTCTAAGCACTTTAGGACTATTAGCCCATCTAAAGCCCATAACTAGTCGGTGTGGACTGTGCTATTATTATCATCTCTGTGTTGTAAAAGAGAAAAACACAGCACAGAGAGGTGGAGTAACTTGCCCAAGGAGGCACAGCCAGTAAGCGATGGAGCTGGGATGCAAACCCAGGCGGTCAGGCCCACCAGTGCACTCACTGCTCCTCACCGGTGCACTAGGACAGCCTTTTGGGAAACACCCACTGGAAAAGGTTTCCTGGTTCCCAGGCTGTGATGTCTTGCTTCTTCCTTAGGTGTCCACTAGAGCAGGGTTTTTGCACTGCAGCATTGTTGACCTTTTGGGCGGGACTGGATAATTATTTGTTGGGGTGTGGGCTGTGGGCTGTCCTGTGCGCTGTAGGATGTTTAGCAGCATCCCTGGCCCACCAGATGCAAGTAGCAACCCTGACCACCCCCACTCAAGTTGTGACAATGTAAAAAGGTCTCAGATATCCACCAAGGTCCCCTGGAGGGTAGAATCGCCCCCAGCTGAGACCACTGCACTACAGAATTTTTTCAGTGATGATTTCTGGGGAGAGCAGGATAAAAGCCTTGGTTTGGGTAGGTGTGCCTATCTTTGTTTGACTTACAGGAAAATATCTTTCATCAGAGTCAGCAATGATATTAAGGGATTTTGCAGTTCAAACAGAACAAACCTCAAACCAGGTTCTTAGAATGTATGATCGCAAGTTTCAATTTCCTTTTCATGATAAAAATGTAAGCAGATGCAATTTCCTCATAATCACATTTTCCTTGAATGTTGGACATTCTTGTATTGCTAAAAAGCCCACTTAAGAAAGACCAAGTGCTGTTTGGAGATGAGATTAATAGTTTCTTTAGTGGCCGGCAAACGAACCTCCAGGAGCTTCACTTTCAAAGTGCCACCAAATTAAATTAAAAGCCGAAAAGCCTCCAGATAAACCAAAGAATATTAAACTGAAGAATCCCTGTCAGGATTCTGCAGTTTTCAAGATGTGAACCGTGGTTTCTTTACGGAGTATCAGGTTCATGAGTTGGTGTGTTTATTATCTGCTCAACATGCTTAGAAATGTCAACTGGTCAGCTCTTCATTCATGCCTAGGGACCTTGTTTAATCAGCTCCAGACTCCACGTTACAGGCAATGCATTTACAGAGAAGGCAAGGTACCCATTGCAGAAAAGTGTGCCTACTGGTTATTTCTGGACGTTTCACAATCTATGGTAAAAACTGTGACTTCAGTGTAGAGATTTCTAATGTAAGCACCAGTTGTTGTTTTTAATTGAAACACTGCACCATGATTTTATGAGTTAGAAAATTACATGCCTCTTAAATGGTGCTTAGTGCGTAGGAGACAATTAACACTCATCAAATGAATAAATCATTAGCTGCATGTATATACCTGCTCTTAAACATCAGAATTTGGCTTACTTTATACTTCTTTATGCTCTTTGGGTATTGGGACTGTTTCAGTGCTCTAGACCTGCTCTGTCCAATAAAGCAAAGATGGTAGCCAGGAGCCCCAGGTATTGGCTACTGAGTACCTGAAATGTGGTCAGTCCAAGTTAAGACGTGCTGTAAGCATAAAATACACATCAGATTTTCAAGACTTAGAACAGGAAAATATCTCACTAATCATTTGATATTGATTACATGTTGAAATGGTAATATTGTGGATATACTGCATTGGATAAATCATTAAATTAATCTCACCTGTTTCTTTCATAGTCTAAAAAATGTGGCTACTAGAACATTTTAAATGCCGTATATAATATTTCTATTGCACAGTGTCAGTCTAGAACATTTATTGATCTGAACTCCATCTTGAGTGTTCTAGATCCTAACACTGGGATGTTTTTGCCTTGGGCATATAAGGTAAATGTTATTAACTTTGCTATTCTGGAGATTAATGTTTAGAGCAACTCCCTGCTTACAACATATTTCTGTTATGTATTTTTTCTCTATTGAATTTAAGTAAAAATAGTGTGAGAGATGAGAGAATGACTGGATTCCTGGTAAGGGGCTGCACTCATGGAGAGATGTCTGCTTACTGCAAACCACATGCTATGTGGAGAATTGATTCTTTTCAGAGCCTCGGTAGCAATGTGCCACTGTAACAATTTACTGCATACTTCATGGCTTAAAACAACACAAGTTTATTGTCTTACAGTTCTGAAGGTCAGAAGTCCAAAATGAGTTATATAGAGTTAAGACTAAGGTGTTGACAGGGCTTCTGGAGGCTCCAGGGGAGAATCTATTTCTTGTTTCTTCCAGCTTCTAGAGGCTGCCATCCATCCTTGGCTTGTGGCCATGTCACTCCAATCTCTTTTTCCATTGTCACCTTGCCTTCTCTCCGATTCATCCTTGTCTTCTTCCCTCTAAGAAGATCCCTTGTGATGGTATCAGGCCCAGGTGGATAATCCAAGATAATCATTTCATCTCAAGATCCTTAAATTGATCGCATCTGCAAAGTCCCTTTTGCCATAGAAGGTAACATTCTCAGGTTCCGGGGATTAGGATGAGCAGCAGGGGTATTATTCAGCCTTCCACAGGAAACCTGAGATGTGAGTCTGTTCTTGTTTTTATGGACTAGATTTTATCTTTAAATGTGATTTGAGTAATTTTTAAATGGTTGGCATATCATTCATTTCTTTATACTTAAAACCAGAATTTGTGAGAAGATACCCAAACTTAAGTGTTGAGTGTTTCTAGGAAATAGAAATCATGAAATATCTAATTACAACTTAGAAATCATTTCTGATTTAAATAGTTTCATTGGCTTAGAAGGTGTTAAAGTCTTATTTATATGTAATTTATGTGCGTAAATCAAGGTTATATAAACATTAAAATGAGAATAAGTACATTATCTAGCCTTCATAAATCAGACTGGCATTCAGCAAATACTGTTATGACCCTACTGTATGTCAACCCTTTTCAACGTTATTTCAATCAATCCTCTCAATGACCCTAAGAAATAGGTATTATGTCCATTTGACAGACAAGGGAATGGAGAAACTTGAAGAAATTAGTTGATTTCTCATGAGTTGCCTTTGATTTGGTCTTCTGCTCTAAGACCAGTGATGTTCCAGTTTCAGATTTATTTCTTCAAAAAAATTAAATACAGAAATGCTGACATTTGTTCAAAATGCTTTCTCACAAGTGATCACCCATGATCCTGCTTAGCCTGACTCTAGTCCTGCACGATCAAGGGACACATGTGGAGTAAGTGCTTCACCCACCCAATACCACCTTCCTCTCTAAGTTTGCATTCTCTCAGGTGCAGACTCTGTGTGTAGTTTATTTGGGAAGTGATCCCAGGAAGTTCTGGTCAGGAAGTGGGGAAGTGGGACAAAAAAGGGAAGGAAGTATTATAAAAATAAGTTACCACTGTGACTGAATCCTGCTGGGGAATTCTAGGAAACAGTAGAACACGAACCTCTCAGTTATCCCTCCTGAAGACAAGGGAGCTGGGGTATTTATACTCCCATCACTCAGTCGTTGAGGGCTTTTGGAGAGAGGGATTGTATACTTTCATCCTACTGTGCACACAGGCAGACCTGGCTCCTGCCAAGGGAGAAACCTCTTGGGCACTGGGAAATGAAGCTGGCCACATGCCACAATGCACTGGCCACCATTTGCCACTGTTGAGACAGGGAACCACCTCTGAGGAAATTGTGCTCCTGGTAACAAGTTCTAGGACAAAAACTCCTCTGGAGACAGTGGGGGCCGAACATACAGGTATCCTAAGGTGATAGGGGGTGAATTACACTCCCCCAAAATTGACATGTTGAAGCTCTAACCCCCACTACTTCAGAAAGTGACTATATTTGGAGATAGGGTCTTTAAAAAGGTAATTAAGTTAAAATGAGGTCGTTATAGTGGGCCCTTATCCAATATGACTGGTGTCCTTATAAGAAGTGGAGATTAGGACTCAGACATACACAGAGGAAAGACCACATATGGACATAAAGAGAAGACAGCCATCTATAAGCCAAGCAGAGAGGTCTCAGAGGAAACCAACCCTGCTAACACCTTGATCTTGGAATTCTAGCCTCCAGAACTGTGAGAGAATAAATTTCCACTGTTTAAGTCCCCCAGTCTGTGGTACTTTGTTATGGCAACCTAGTAAACTAACACATAAGGTAAGCTCAGAAAAGATAGAAACCTCACGGGACCAAAGAACCAAAGTTCACATGATCTCTATTTTCAATTGAATGCAAACTGGAAACTGGGCCTCACAAGCCATTTGACATTGGGGGTTTTAAGTAGGAAATGTCAGAATAGGGGTAATGGGTTTATAGCCACTAGTGAGCATAGTAACCTTGCTTTTTGGTCCTTCAAAATTGGCTGCAAGTGACAGAAAACCCAAATAACCTTGGCTTAAACAAGACAGACATGTATTTCTCTCTCATGGAGGAGTGGGTATTGGGCCAGTATGGTGCTCCGTCAAGTCAGGGACCTGGGTGCTGCCATCTTGCAGCTCTGCCAGAAGGCCCTCCCTTCATGGCCTAAGATGGCTTCTTGAGCTCCAGCAAACATGTCCAAATTCCATCCAGTAGGAGAAGATAAATGTGAAGAAGAACATCCCTCCTCCCTTTATAGCCATGTCCTAGAAGTTGCACTTGGCACTTCTGCTTACATCCCATTGGCCAGAACTTAGTTCCATGGCCTTGTTTCATAGAAGTGAAGTCTAGGAAACATGGCTATGTAATGGGGGTTTTAGTGCTAAGAAAGAAAGGGAAAATAAATATTGGGGTACTACTGGCAATATCAACCATATGTAAATTACAGATCACATCTCCAATTTTATAGATGAGTAAACTGGAAAGAATAGATTATTAAGTGATTTGCCCAGAACCTCACATTGAACAAGTGGCAGATGTAAAGGCCATGGTTCCTCCCAAGGATAATTAAATCACTTTCCATCAAATATTTAGTCCAGAGAGATCAGTAGTACTTCAAGTTTCATCAGTTAACGTGTTGGGTCCCAGTGTATTGTTTTCAATAACCTGTTTTAAATCTGAAGATTTTGTTTATGAAAAAAATCTTAAAAGGAGTTAAAAATTAATTCAGTTCCATTCAACATTAACTGAATAGTTGACATGCCCAAACATTCTCCCGAATGCCAGAGATACATATCTGTCTGCTGCCCACACTGCACAACTTTGTAGAGCCAGCAAAGTATCTTTCTTTTTTGTTCAGGGAGTCCATGGGGGAGGGATGTAAGTCCAGCTTCTAGCCCAGTTGCCTGGCTTATAGTAGGTGTTCAATAAAAAGTTTGGTGAATAAATGAATGACGAAGGAAGGGGGGTGGAAAGGCAAATAATGTTATTTATATATAAATGATATATATGTATTTATAATATATATACAGATAGCATTCAAAGAATATGTATGTATTGTATATGTTTATATGTGTATATATAAACATATAGAGCTATAAGTTGATATATTATAGGGTGATACATAAACATAAAACATTCCATAGAATACAGATGAGAGAAATTGAGTCTGCATGAGAGAATCGGGGAGAACTAAAGATAGGATGACATTTAAACTGTCCTTATGGCGTGGATATGGGTCCACCTAATATAAAACAGAAAGGAGAAAGCAAGTATTCCAGTGCTTAATTCCTAATCAGTACTGCCTAGGAGTAAATGAATGGATGGATGGATACATACCTGCAAAAAGAATGCATAAGGAAGGCATCACCCCAAGAAACAGAGTGGACTGCCCAGCACCTTAGGTCATGAGCCCAGTGGCTGCCAAGAGGCAAAGAAAGCAGGCTGGAACCAGGCTGTGAGGAGCCTGGCGTGTCGAGCCAAGGACCTTGGACTTTGTTCTGAGAGCAATAGAGAGCAAAGCAGGCTCTGTGTTCTTATGCACAGAATTATGACACAGTTATGCAGAATTATCATTAAGGTAGTGAGCCATGGCAGCATTTTTCCTTTTCTAGTGTACATAATAATTGTGTGCTTATGATCCATGGTATCTCAGATTTGATGAATAAAAGTGTAAAATTAAATTTCAAAATACCAAAGCTACAAATGTCAACAAAGATCATCACCTTGCTCTTCAGTATTCCCTTTGCTTGGTTTCTGGGCATTACATATATTAGTTATCTATTGCTGTGCAACAGAATACTTCAAAATTTAGTGGCTTAAAACAACATTTATCATCTCACACATTTTCTATGAATTAGAAATTCAGGAGTAGCTTAGCTGGATGGGGCTTTTTTTTTTTTAAGACTTTTTTTAGAGCAGTTTTAGGTTCACAGTAAAAGGGCTTGGAGTTTTTCACAAGATTGCAGTCAAGTTGTTGGCCAGTGCTACAGTTATCTGAAGGCTTAACTCTGGTTGAGTATCTACTTCCAAGATGGCGGACTCACAGGGCTTTGGGCAGGAGGTCTCAGCCCCTCTCCACCTGGACCTCTCCATAGGGCTGCTTGAGTGTCCTCACATGTTAGCTGACTTCCCCTACAGTGACTAACCCAAGAGACAGAACAAGGAGGAAGCTACAATGCCTCCTGTGTCCTAATCTTGGAAGTTACCCCCGATCACTCCCACGGTATTCTGCTTGTTGGCTGCCAGTCACTATGTACAGCCCCACATAAGGGAAGGGGAATTAAGCTTTACCTTTTGAAAAGAGGAGTATCAAAGAATTTATGTACATATTTTAAAACCACCACACCACACATTCCGGTTTGCCTTCTCCCACACTGGTTACTTCTTCTCAGCCTCCTTTACCAGCCTCTCTTCTTTCACAGGATTTAAAGTGCAGGATTTTCACAGAGATTAGTCTTTGACTCTGTTTTCTTCCTTATATACACTCTCTCCAGATGATCTTTCCAGTCCTAGTACTTTCAATGCCATCTATATGTAGATGACTTCAAAATGTGAATCTCCAAGCCCCAGGCTCTTTCTGCTACATTCTTGACTTTTCCATTGGGATGTCTCCCTGAGTTTAAGACATCCGAGACTGAACTCTTGCTCATCTCTCCAGAAGTGGCTTCCCCCCACTTCACCCCTTTCCCCCATCCCAGAACAAACAGCATCCAAACTGGCTCAAGCCAAAAACCTGGGCATCATTCCTGACAAGTGGGGCTCTTTCTCCCCACATGTATTCAGTCTGGCACTAAGTCCTGTTACAAACCACTTCTCCAGTCCATCTCCTTCTCCCCTACCACCTGCAACCACCCAGATGTACCATCATCTCTCACCTGAACCACCACAATAGCTTCCCTTTGCTTTTTCTTTTGCCGCCTCCAGTTCACGCCCCAAAGTGTTCCTCTTAAAATTTAAATCAGACCATGTAAGCCCTCTTATTGAAACCTTTCAGTGACTTTCTACCAGATTGAGGATAAAATCTATTCTCCTTAAAATGGTATAAAAGGCCTTGCTTGATCTAGCCTTTGCCTACTTCTCTAACTCCGTCTTGTATCATTTTACCTCACTCTTACTGTGAATGAATGAATGAGACAGAGAATAAATGTAGCTGTCTTGATAACACTTGCTTTATTGACTGCCTTCCTCATCTCACTTCCCCACTCCTTCATCAATGTTCCCTCTACCTCCTAAATAAACCACTTGCACTCAAATCCTTGTCTCACGATCTGCTTATGGGGGAGCCCAAACTAAGACACTCCCCATCCCCAATCACCATATAATTCCTGAGTGTGGAAGTTAAGTGAGAGAAATAGAGGAATCAATGGAAAATTACAAGTTTTGCCTGAGGTTACTACTATCCCTACCAGTCATGGCATGGGAAATCTGGAGACGCATCAATACACTCTGGTATGGGGGGCGGGCCTTGATAACCTGGGCCAGTATTTGACTGGTCTCTTACACTCCTACACATCTGGGAAGATTAGATGTCTTGGGGTATCCCTGGGCCTGTTGGACTTGGAATCTGTTTCTTGAAGATAGGTGGGAACCCAGAATTAATTTTAACTGACTAGGTACAACGAACTGGCCATCCTAGGAGCTATGATAAAAACAGAACAACACAAAAATCAAAAACAACAACAACAAAACCTTCATGGCTGGACCTTGTTATCCCTATTTAGCAAACTTTTTTTTCATTTGTATGGCAATATTTAAATGTATTTAAACATCAGCATAAAAGGTTCAACGTTTCGATTTGTCTTGGAGAATATCATGAAGTTTCCTGGAACCTGACCATAAACAAGCATACTAAGAATTCTGGCACAGTATATTTTTGCAGAAAATAAGGAATCCTATGAAGAAATACTACACTACTTACACAATCCTTGGAATGTCTTTAAATTAACTTCAGCTGTGGAGACGGCGATTTTCTGATTAATTTGATCAATGTAGACAGCAAGCTGTATAATACATTAAAGAAACAGGGCAATTCAGCGTTTAGCTCAGACTCCCACAGTTCAGGGCCACCTCTCCACAGAGACTTGATCACCTACATTGACACCTGCCTGCCTCAAGACTGGGTTCCCTGGACCTCATATGTGCCAAACATTGTTTAGGATGAGACATCTGAGAGATGAGAGAGAGAGAGAGAGAAGCTGGACAGCCCAACTAGACCTTCCAAGGTGGCAGAGGATATTGGTGCGATCAGTTCAGTCCAAAATTCTCTTTCTAGGTTGATAAATTCTAGTCATTTTCTTTCTAGGCTGATAAATTTATCTTTATCACTCTAGTTTTTATCAGGTTCCATGGGGCTGGGTCAGTCTAGCCAAATGCAGAAAAGCTCATTTATATGATATGATATCTATTATGTTCCAATAATTGATATAATACTATCCTTCAACCATTCATCTTTGATATTCCATAATGTACTGGCCCAACTTTACACATTTAAACAAATACATGCTTCACAAATGTGAAACTAAATGCAATTCATATTGATAGCTTTTTAAGAATTTTTTGTATAAATGGATTCACATATAAGGAAAAAAACAATGTATACTAGACTTTAGGAAAAGAAATGGCTCTTGAAATACTACTGTGTTGATCAGGATAGGCTGCTGCATCAAACCGTCTCGAAATCTCAGTGACCAAACACAATAAAAGTTTATTTCTTTGCCTGCCTCAAAGTCCAAGGCACGTTTGAGGGACTGTGCCACGTGCCTTCATGTGGAGCCAGCCTCCATCTATCTTGAGAAGCCAGCTTCTCCCTCCAGGTATGAATACTCTTATTCAAGGGCTGATGGGAAAGGAGCGTATCAAGGATCCTCTGGGAGGCTTTGTGAGCCAGGCTTGGAGGTTGCCCACATCCTGTCCGCATACATTCCATTGGCCAAAACCAGTCACATAACTGGCAGCCGGGAAATGTGACGTAGTTTTGTGCCCAGGAGACATAGAAACAGATTTGGTGGGCACTTAACCTTCTTTTCC
Source organism: Lemur catta (assembly GCF_020740605.2). Lineage (NCBI taxonomy): Eukaryota > Metazoa > Chordata > Mammalia > Primates > Lemuridae > Lemur > Lemur catta. Next base: position 63,768,723 of record NC_059155.1, on the reverse strand, counting down.
ACAATAGTTAAATTGCAACACATAAAATCACAGCTATTTGGTCATTTTTAACTTATAAAAATGGCAATTTCATATGGTTTAGCCTAATAGTTTGTGTCCCTTATCCAGAGTACTCACAACCAAATATTAAAGTAAAAGAATCATTGAATTAGTGATGGGAAAGCTAGTAAGTGGGCATGGAATTAGAGCAAAAGGCAGGTAGAAGGAGAGGATCCTGGGAAAGTAATCTGAATCATTTGCTAACATTGACTTGAGATGTTGTTCAAGAACTGTGTAGAGACTAAAGGTTAAACCTTTTTTTTTTTTTTTTAGTAGTTTTTAAGAATTGTTACAAGATAATGTGCTATTATCATGCTTGGCTGTACTGGATTCCTTTCTTCCCCTGGATCATGTTATTTCAACTGAAACATGTATATTTTAATAATTAATTTTCTTTTTACCCATAATTTTCAATACCTGCATATGTGCATTTTTGAAAAAATTGATGAGCATAGAATACAGAACTGCATTCTTGGACTAAATCTATTTCCTCTGGCATCTAGAAATCAGCAAGTTAATAATTAGCAATTCAATCTACTAATAATTTTTCCTCTTTAAATTATTTTTCCATTTCCATGACCAGATGTAGAATCTGATGATTAAACCAGTAAAATCCCAGATTGAAACTCTCTCTCAAAACTGGATGAATACATGAGCCTCACACCCATTAATTAAAAAGCATGTTGCTCATTTATGGACTCACATGTTTCCCTGATGGTTGTTCCTACAGTGTCATTTCAAGCTGCTTGGTCTATTTTAGGAAATACACACAGAACATGTCGCAGCATCCATGGAGCAGCTGGAGGATGAATGGTGTTTTCTGATTTGTGTAGTTGTCTGAATATCAGAATCCATCTTATAGTTCTCAATCATGAGTTGAGTTGATTCTTAAACAACTGTTGCTTACAGTTTTTAAACAAATGACAGTACGGCTAGATCTGATGACAAATTTCTGATATCTTCCAACAGAGCTGTAATACTAGGATGCATTTGTGACTGGGAAAGGAATTCCTTACAGTGGATAAGAAATCTTACTTTATTAACAAATTTTTGATGGCCCAAGTGTTAGTCATTAACATTTTGGAGAGTTTTATAAATGGCACTTTATACAACGTCAAAAACAATGACTTGGGAGAAATTAATACACCTCAGATTTCTCAGTTTCACCTTTTCACCTGAAAGCAGGCATGTGAAATCAATAAAGCTCAAGAAAAAGAGGATTTCTCTGGAGAGCTGTGGTAATGTGCAAACAGTATATGAATTTCATCTTCTGGTAACTTTCTCGTGTTAGTTAACCCCAGGCGGTATACCTTACAATCCAAAGTAATTGACTTTGACCGGTACATATGAAATTGGTTTGGCCACCTGTACCAAGGACCCTGGGCTGGTTTCTAATTAGGCTTTTAGAAAATATCAGATTTCAACAAATTTCAATTTGTTTTTGTGTGATTTCACATCTAACTGTTTCCGAAATCTTGTTGGAGCTTAGTGAGCTCACCCTATTCCTATGGAGGTTGTTTTGTGTATTGCAAAAGCCTTGATACTTCCAATGGCTTGAAATCCTTCTATAACTCTCTGGAGCCCACAGGATGGACAAAATGTTTCCCATGAGCACAGGCCCCTTCTTTGTGGCCCCTGCTCATCTCTTTGCCCCCTCTTCACCCCACCATTACCTCTGCTGCCCTCTCATTCCCTTGCTCCTAACACACACCACTGTCTGCGCTCAAATTTGCAGACCACCAACTTCCCATGTTCTTAGTAGCTCCATCCTTCGCACAGGCTATCTTCTCCACCTGGAACACCTTCCCCACCATACAGCCTCCTCCTACTTCACCTGGGTAAGTTCCACCAGTCATCAAAATTCACATTGGGCCCCACATTCTCCAGAAAACCTTTCGCTCACTCATCCCAACCTAATAACTCCTGTATCTTCCCCTAGCTCCTGAGGACTTACCCCTCTGGTAGAGGTCATATATTGGTATATAATTATCTGTTTATTTACCCATCTTTGCCCCTAGACTATAAATTCTTTATGGACCAGGGCTACTCTCTTATACCTCGTATAGTCTCAGTGCCTAGTACAGTACCTGATATGTGCAGTTACCTAATAAATTTTGGGTAAATAAGTGGATAGATGGACGGGTGAATAGTTTGGTGAAGTGTGTTTCTCTCTGGCTTCTAATATCAATTAAATACTTAGTTTTTCTTGGCCTTAGTGTGTTCATTTGTAAAACAATAGGTTGGAACTGAATGACATCTAAAGTCACTTTCCTTAAGGTGAAATTCTATGATCATCTCCCCTTCCAGCGAAAATTCATTCCTACAAACATAAAAAAGTAAAGTCCCATGGAAACTGTGGCAGCTATGAGAATGTGCCTTGCACACCTCCAACTGCAGGGAGTGTAATTGACCAAGGGTCCCAACTACTCTGCTCTTGGAAATCCATCACCACTTTTAAGTGAGGCCACAACTCCCACAGGCTGCTTCTACCAATGACCAAGCACAGCAAGGATGCTAAGGCAGTCCTTTTTGTGGGAAACATGGCTCTCCGCTAAAGGTGGACACATCTAATAACATTAATCCTACTACTGCTGCTAATAAAAGCAATCAATTAGGGAGGATTTACTGTGTTTGCCACTATTCAAAGCCCTTTCATTATCACAGATATCCTTAAGGTAAAAACTTTTGTTTTCTCCATTTTACAATGAGATAACTTGGGCATAGAAAGGTGAAGTAACTTGCTGAAGGTCAGAGAGTTAATATTTAGTAGAGACAGAATTCAGACCCAGGAAGGAGACCATAGTCCTAACCACCATGTTATATAGCCTCTCAACATCCAGAGTTAATCCTACTCTCTTACTAGAAAAACTCTCCCCATTTGGCTTTCTTGACATTGTATTAATCTGGTGTTTCTCTGAGCATTGCCTGGGTCTCTTTCTGAACCTTTCTGCTTCTTGCCCCACTTCTTACATGCTGTTTTCCTTGGGGCGCTGCCCTAAGTCTCCTTCTCTTTTTATACTGCAGCCACTCCTGTAGATTTAGTAACCATCATCTGCAGATGATTCCCAAATCTAGTCCTGCTTCCTGGATTTCTTGCCCAAATATCCAGCTTCTACTCAATATCTCCTCTAGGTTGTCTGTCTAGTGAGCACTCAAAATCAGCATGTGCCAAAGAGAACTCATCATTTACCCTGTTTCTCAACATGTTCATCCATCCATATTCCTCATTCCAAAAATATGGCACTGCCTTCTACCTGATAGTGCATCCCTCTCACACTCCACATGCAATTGACTAGAATATAAGCTCCATGAAGGCAGACATCTTATTTCCTTCTTGGTTGCTAATGAACTCTGGAAAACAACCAAGTGCCTGATACATTGTAGGTGCTCAATGAATACTTGTTGAGTGAATAAATAAGGAATGACCAAGTATTTTGGTTCTGCATTGATTCCATTCATTTCTCCCCACCTCCACTGCTACTGCTGAAGCCCAAGCAACCAGAATCCATCTTCCAAGCCAACTGGTATCCTTTCTTCTATTCTGCCTGCTTCTAGTCTGTTTTCAAGACTGCTTCCATGATCATGTTTTTCAAAAAGAAAATCTTCTCAAATAAGTTTCCTACTTAAAACCCTTCAATGCTTTCCAGAAGAGATTTTGGAAGGAAAAAAAAGAAGGAAAAAAAAACCCCTTAAGTGTTGTCCTATTGCCATTGGGATATAAAACCCCAAAGCCTTATGGCTACTTCTATAATGTAGTGGTTATCATATTTGCCTAAAATCCCAAAGCTCTAACTTGACTCACAAGACCTTCTGCAATGTAGCCTCTGCCTACCTCTTGAGGCTCATCTCTCACCAGCTGACTCCTCCCTCCCTTTACTTCAATCCTCTGGTCTTCTATCGGTTCCTCAAGCACAAGCCTGGCGTCTCTTACCTCTTAGTCTGCACTTATTCTGTTCCCTCTGCCTGTAACATTCTTTTACTCCTCCATGTGGTTGACCCCTGTCAGTCTTAAGTCTCATGAGAGCGTGTGTGCACACTTGGGGGCACTTAGTTGGGGGCAAGGGGCCTCACTCTTTCAGGCGTCTAGATCAGGGGTTGGCAGGCTACAGCTGGAAGGCCAAGGCTGGGTTTGGTACAAACCTGTTTGTACACAGCTCATGAGCTAAGAATAGTTTTTACATTTTTAAATGGTTGATGATGAATCAAAAAGAGAATATTAAGTTGTGGTACATGAAAAGTATATGCTATTCAAATTTTGGTGTCCATAAATACAGTTTTATTGGAACACAGTCACCCTCATCTGTTTACTATTTCCTATGGCTGCTTTGTGCTTGGACAGAGACCTTATGGCCCACAAAACCTAAAATACTCACCATCTGGCCCTTTACAGAAAACATTGGCTGATCTCAGCTCTACAGTAAAAGAGTTTAGCAAATTGTGTTTCCAGGGGGCCGTGTGGAATGAGAACGAGCCCTGGGCTAGAATCCTCCACACCTGGCTCTGCTGGGGATGTGACTCCAGTCCACTGGGCTGGAGTTTCCTCTGTAACATGAGAGGGCTTCACTGAAGGACCCCTAGAGCCCTACTAGCTCTTAACCATCTGCAGTGTGTGGTGATTCCAGTCAGTTCAGTGGTTCCCAAGTGGCCAATGGGGTAAAAGCACAGAGCTCTTGTCTGTAACAAAGCCACAGGGCCAGGAGTCACATTACCATGCTCAGCACTGAAACAGATGCAGAACGGGCTAGCCACTGTGCCTATACAGAGCAGATTTGAAAAATGGCACTCTACGAGATTCAAAAACACACATTTTTGGACACTTTCATGTGCCTTTGTTTTATAAATGATGTAACCCAATTCTTTTAACCCTGGGGGAGAAGGAAATGATTAAACTAATTATTGGGGAAGGCTGGCAACCCCAAAATTCAGGCTTTTAAAATCTAATTTAGCACTTATTGCAAGCTTGTTGAAATTAACCAGGTAATTGACACCTCTCGGGTTCCTTTATTGGCAGGAAAGAGTCTCTGTTGCCTTTTCCGGTTTCTGGATACTAACATGTGGTTCTTCATCTGCAGTCCAAGGGATCATGAGTTGTCAGCATGGGCACGCCAGTCTGGGGTCTGTCAGTATGGAACTAAACTGGCCTGCTGCTACGGCTGGAGAAGGAACAGCAAAGGAGTCTGTGAAGGTAATTTTTGTTAAAACTCAGACCCTGCACTTGGGTCAGGGTCCTTAGGTTTATATCTGTGACACCATAAGCTGTCACAAAATTGCCAGTGGATTCCACAGGGTAGGGACATGGATAACTACCAATACCCAAGGTCTAGGTTCCTATGAGATACCTTCCCAGCCAAAATGTGGCTGACACATTAGACATGGTTTACTTTTGTCAGTTATTTCTGTTACTATCTTAGTATGACTGGGATGTTTGTTTTTGTTTTCAATCTGGAAAAACTGAGATGGGCAAAACAGGCCAATAAATTCCTCCTTCTAATTGTAGTTTTTCCATCTGATTTCTAATGAAATGCACTTTTTAATTATTAATCACCCAACCAGTAGGCTTCAGCCACAAAAAAAGTAAGCCTTTTTCTTAGTGTCAGTTTTTAAATGATCTCAAGGAACACCTGCATATATACAAAGATTTTAAGGATTTTTCTGATTCTTTTGGACATATTGCCTTGGACATTGTCTCTCAGACCATGTGTTAGGAGCTCTAAGAGAGCATAGAGTTTTGCCTTGTTTTGTTTCTATATGATTTTTCCTAATGGCCAACACTTGCAGTGTAGAGGAATCAACTCTGCATTCCTCTTAGCTCACTGACCAGGGATTTACGGCAGGAATCTGGTCTCACTGACCCTGCGTCCCAGTGCATACAATATGCCTGATAATAATACAACTGCGGGTCCCATAAAAGCACTCATGTTAGCTATTTTTTGAAATACCAATACTACTTTCTTTTTGCTGGTCTGTTCCTGCCCCAACCTCCTCCACTCTAGCTGGTTTAAAAATATCTGGATTGACCATAGGTGGGGACAGAACTTGATAATATCCAAAATCCATGAAACAATGGAAGATGTTGATATTGCTCCCATGTGTTCCACATTATGCAAAACCTTCTATCATAGTTTTGTTGTAAAGAGATGAGGAGAGCATGAAGATGCTAGAAAAAATGAAGATCATCATTGTCCACTTAGATAAAGACAGTTAGAACATCCCCCTGGGACCTGTGTTGATTAAAAGAGTAGATCCCCTCCTGATTGCATTGATATGTCATGATCAAGGGCGTTGAGAACCAGACTGATGTGGGTGACCTTGAACAAGGTCAGTAAGCTAGCTACGACTCTGTTTCCTTCTCTGCAGCATGGAGAGAGTAACACCAACCTCCGAGGGTAAGGAGTGTAAGCATTAAAGGGTGTGCTCATTACTTGGCACGCATAGAAAATACCTCATAAATTACCACTGCTTTGGAAAGGGCCAATAATGCTCCATTGCCTCAGACTTCTGTCTGTTAAAGTGCCAGGTGATGGGGGGATTAAATGTGGTTTTATTCTTTTTCTAGACACAACATAACACATTTTTATTTGAACTCAGTGAGGTGGAAAGGGACAAAAACCATGTGAAACCCATGATTTGGAATCTCTCTTATGGTCACACGAACTTCAGCACCTGCCATAAAACTTGTGAGACCCGACATGTCGCTGGTGAATAAATGAGGGCAATCATTAGCTTTCTGGGAGGACTGTTCTGTAACTGGGTAACAGCAGCCAATCACATTCTCGGTGCTTTTGTGGACTATATGATACCACAGGCATGAAAGAATTTAAAGTAAGATGTTAAAAGGGCAAGTGCAGAGAGTTCAAGGAAAATGCTCACTATGTGAGTTTTGCAAGCTAAAGAGATTGCTCACACCCCTACTACCCCAGTCAAACATTCAGGTTTTAAATTGCAATGATTTTTATGTCTAAAATGTGTATCCTATTTTATCCCATTTACATAGTCCTTCTTGGCAATTAAAGTTATATGTAGTTGGTCCCTGATTGCTGGGTTTCTGATTTCTAAGCCAGAGCGTGGGCTGTGTGGAAATGAGAATGCACATCAGCCTGCCCGAAAAAACGGAGCCAGACTTCAGGCTGTGAGGTCCTAGTCTGCCCAGGCCTTCCTCTCCATCCATCTATTCATCCTTCATTCCTCTTGAGCTACATCTATGCATGCTGGAGCTTTCTAGCTCTCAGCCTCTGCCCTGCCGAAATCTGCTCCCAGGACAGGGTCTGGTCAACTCAATATCAATAACGTTAAAATGTATGTTACTTTAGCAAGGTGGAATAAAGAGTTGTCCACGAACACATCCTGAATGAAGAGCTGCAGATGGAGGGGTTAAAGGAGAACTGAACAAGAGATTTTTACTTTGTCTAAAACACACTTCAATCTCAGGCCATTTTAGTTACAAACTGACTTTCCCTTTGCTGTGGATTGGCTGTGCAAGTCACAGATCCAAAGTTACTGTAAATTGAAAACATCTTTCTGAAGCTTTGACCTTATAGCCAGGGTATTATTCACCATTTCTCCTATGTTCTATTTGGCTTTTATCTGGGCTTTCCTGTCTGGATCACATTGGAAATCAGTTTCCAGGGAACAACCAGAGGTCTTCAGAGCTTAAAAAAATAAATAAAAGATTTCTTTTTCTAACATCTGAATTTAAAGCTGCATCTCCAAGTATATATCCATAACAAAATAGACCCTGGAAGTTAAATTCTATCCCTTTTGTCTCTAAAAGTAAAAAATCCTTATTGAGGAAGCATTTTTCCCCTATGATTTGTTCAGGGCCATAAAACGTTCCCCTATTAAAAGTCTACACCTATTAATTTATTCATTATTCAAAAATATTTGAATATCTAACATGTTTATAACCCTATATTTAGTGTTGTAGGAGAAACAACGATGAATGTTTAAGTCCCTGTCCCAAAGACACTTGGAAGCAAGGAGTAAGTAGAAGTCAAGGATAGCCAAATTATGCCTAATTATTTAATACGACAAAAACTGATCAATTTCACAGGAGAAGCCCACCAAAGTACTGTGGAGTTCTCAAAGTTGAGCGTAAGTTCACAGGAGGCTGGAAAAAAATCTGTGAAGGCTTCTAGAAGAAAAGGTCATACAAGGTAGTTCTTGAAGAATGGGGAGGAGGAGTCACCACTGCAGGGTTGAGGGAAGGGCACCCGAGTAACAACAGGTAGGAAGAGGCAGAGAGCAAAGGCTAGGTCCAGAGAAGAGCAAGCGGTCTATTTTGGCCACAGTGTTGCCTATGTGTAAGGAGGCTGGAAAAGAAGGTGGAGGCCAGATCGTGTTGAGTTGAGATTGGTTATGATACCTGTACCGTATTCAGGAGGCAACAAAGATTATATGATGACCTCTGTGCAAGGTGTGGTGTGATCAGAGCTATGCTTTTGGAATATCAGTTTGATGTCATATCTGACATCAGGTTTCCCAGAAGCAGAGCCTGAAAGAGGGATTCTTGTACAAATATTCCATCAGGGGTGGTCTTAGGAGACACCTGTAAGGGAGTGGAGCTGCAGAAAAAGAAGCTAGGCAGACACGTGCTTTCAAGAGAAGTCCAGCTTCAGCCTGATTCCACAGGGACCTCTAGGGCATTGATTGCACCATGGAGTTAGTCCTGCCAAGAAACAAGGCACTAGGCTGTTAGACCCCTGCACCAGTGGGGCACCATCACAGGCTGTGGTGGGGAGAGCAGGGAGAGGGAGGGTTTGGCATAATTTCCCAGGTATCTGTGAGCAAGGCAGTTCCCATTAGCTAGATAAATATTTGTTCAGTGAATGAATTAGTGGTAGAAACAGATATAGGATGCTGTAAGTGACTGGTTTGGAAATAAGAAAAAATAGAGATGACTGGGATTTTGAGTCCAGGTAACTGGGAGAGGAATGGTGACATTAACAAAAAATAGGGTCTGGGGTTGTAGGGCAAGATGTTGGGATCTTTGGGAAGCGGCTTCCTTAGAGATGGCCCTAGTATGAGCCAGAGGAATAGACGGATGGATAAGTAAGCAGCATTGCTGGGCAGTTGCTGAGTCCTTCTTTCATTCTATGGCTATTTCCTGAGCTCCTGCTGGATCCAGAAACTTCTGAGAGTCCTCGATACCCTGAAAGCCTCCTTCCTCTCTCATTTGTTATTTTTTCTCCCTCTCCCCTTCTTCTCTTAGGGTTTTCCCATTTTCCTTTTTTCCTATCTACTGCTTTTTCCTCTTTATCTCCTCCCTGTGAGCTGGACTCAAACTGTCCATCATCTTTGACTATCTTTTCTTGTCCCCAACTCAATCAGCTTCAACCTCCTATACCTGTTGTTTCTCCCACCACTTGATTCATCGAAAAAATATTTATCCAGTGCCAACTTTGTGTCAGGTGTTGGAATGCAGAAGTGAACGAAACCGGAAAACAAATCCTGCCTTTTGTCATGGTTTCTCACACCTCCATCATTGTCATCATCATCATCATGCTTTTAGTCCCCATCCTTAGGGCTAGAGGTAGCACCTTCCCACCTCCAACCTGTGGGTTGTTGAGTCTGACTGATAATGCACAACATTAAAAAGGTTTTGATCATCCAAAAGGAAAATAGAGAAAATGTGGAGGAGACACAAAGAGGCAGGAGACAGAAAGAAGGGGAGGGTCCTGGGCACTTGCCCCAGGCTTATTCTGGAGCCTCTTCCAGTTCAAACATTATACTTTTATTAAATGTTTTGTGTTTACATGTAAAACTGGCTGACTGCAGTGTGGGAACCGTTATATTTCTTTGAATCCCACTGGAGGTGTGGCGGCGCTAAGCAAAGTCATAACAAATTGCGTGCGGTGGGTGTAGAGGGTGGGGTGATCTTGTTCACAAACAAAATACTTTCTGGTGTCTTAAAAGTTGAAAACACACTAAAGAGGAGGCAGATCACCCTCTGTGTGTCCCCATGGAGTTCTCCGCCTTACAGAAGGTGACTACATTTGACGTGCATGCATTTCGCTGAGCTAACCGCTCCTGTTCTTTTATCATCAAGACGTCTTTCCCTTTCACAGCTACATGTGAGCCTGGATGCAAGTTTGGCGAATGTGTGGGACCCAACAAATGCAGATGCTTTCCAGGATACACCGGGAAGACATGCAGCCAAGGTCAGCACAACAGCCCAGGGTCATAGTACAGGTTAGATCATTGCAGCACTACTGGTGACACAGCATGGTGCGCAGGATTTCTTAGGGTTTTTAAAGTCAAATTTTCAAATGAAGATGGTTTCGGGGCAAGATTTCTCAATCTCTTCTCCTTAAAATATGTAAAAATTCTGATGTTTTTGTCAAGATGCCCAATGAAAGGCCTTTTTCCCCAAACACATGATTTTATTATGTTTCTTATAAACTACCTACATAATAATATTTTTATTTTAAAAAACCCAATAGTGCAAAAGAATATAAATTAAGGCCGGGCACGGTGGCTCACGCCTGTAATCCTAGCACTCTGGGAGGCCAAGGCGGGTGGATCTTCTGAGCTCAGGAGTTCAAGACCAGCCTGAGCAAGAGCGAGACCCTGTCTCTACCAAAAAGAGAAAGAAACTATATGGACAGCTAAAAAAAAATAGAGAGAGAGAGAAAAAATTAGCCGGGCATGGTGGCGCATGCCTGTAGTCCCAGCTACTCGGGAGGCTGAGGCAGAAGGATCGCTTGAGCCCAGGAGTCTGAGGTTGCTGTGAGCTAGGCTGACGCCACGGCACTCTAGCCCAGGCAACAGAGTGAGACTCTGTCTCAAAAAAAAAAAAAAAAAGTGAGTCTCCACCCCTAATCCTTACTATAGTTAAGTTTGTCTTAGAACTTCAAAGTCCTTTTCTATGATAGTACAAACATAAGTGTTTCTCACAGGCATCTTTATATGTCAGCACACACAGAGCCACCCTGTACTTATAAGGCTTATCCTAGTCCCTAGTGTGAATACTTTTATCCTTTATGCAAAAAATGCTTTATTTAACCATTATTATTTATATTGTCTCCAATTTTTTGCCATTACAAACAGAGCTAAATCAAACATCATTCTAGAAATATCCTCGCACTCTTGAGTATTTTTTAGGATAAATATCTAAAAATATAATTGTTGGATTGAATAATATGTATATTTTTATTGAAATTGATATATTTTAAAAGACAATTTATGACTTTTGTCATAGACTATTTATCAGAAGACATTAAGGAATTTATTTATAATATCTAGAACAGTGGTTCTCAACGTAGGTGATTTTGACCCCCAGGAAGAGTTGCCAAATAAAATACAGATGCCCAGTTAAATTTAAATTTCAGATAAACAACAAATAATTGTATAGTATACATATGTTCCAAATGTTACATGGGACTTTAAAAGTATTAGTCATTTATCTGAACTTCAAATTTAACTGGGAATCTTGTATTTTTACTTGCCAAATGTGGGAGCCTTACCCCAGGGGACATCTGGCAGTATCTCAGGGCATTTGCAGGGTGTGCTGCTGGTGTCTAGTGGACAGAGACCAGGGATGCTGCCAAACATCCTAAAATGCACAAGACAGCCCCCCAAACAAAGAATGTTCCAGCACCAAGCATCACAAGTACTGAGGTCGAGAAACCTTGCTCTAAATATGGTGAATAAAAATACCTCATTGGTACAAGGGTGATTTTGTCACCCAGGGACACTTGGCAATATCTGTAGACAATTTTGGTTGTCACAACTGGGTGTGGGAGGTCCTACTGGCATCTAGTGGATGGATTCCAGGGGTGCTGCTAAATACCCTACAATGCACAGAACAGCCCCCACAACAAATAATGATCTGGCCCAAGATATCACAGAGGTTGAGAAACCCTGGCATGAAGAAACCTGCAATAATTAAGAAAGGGTCCCCAGTCCTATAATGAAATTGAGCAAAGAGCAGGAAATCCATTTCAGCTGCCCTTAAGAAAGGCTGCCAGGATTCTAGAAAAGGGGAGAGTGAATTTTCAGAGAAGGCCAGACACCCACTCCACTCTGCCATTCCCAGCCCTCGCTGCCAAGCCCAGAGGTTAGCCCCATATGCTGAAATAGCCATTCTCTGAACTGCCAGCCCTGCCGTCTCGGGGAGGAGTATCTGAATCTCGTATGTCCTACCACCAACATAGAGACAAAGGCCCCAAAGGTGCTTCTTAGAACTGCATCCAACTGCTTGAGAGAGGAGTGTCAAGAATCATGCTCTCATAAGTAATAATTCAGCTGTATCCCTTATAAGAGGTTTTACACCAGAAAGCTTGTTTTTCTATGTTTTGGATTCTGTACCGAGATACCTACTCAAGAGATTTAGAATAGAGACGATATTTTTCATGCTAGTTTTCAAGTCCCAGTAAAATATTAACCTTGAGGGAATGATCCAGCTGGCTCGAGTTTGGGGGCTGTCTGTCTTCCCCCCACAGCCTCCCTGCCCGGTGGCAGCCTGATCAAAGTCCACATATATCCGCTGATGGCAATAGGCCTCAGCCCGCAACTGTTGTCTTTCCCAAAATGCTCCTTCCAAGAGACGAGTGAGTCACCACTGAGTTAGGGCCAAGGGATGGGGTATTCCTGGGTGTCCCCTTATGTCCAATCAGCATTTCTTAGTTGCCCCCTTTGAAGCCATCAGGATCTGTGAGGGAGATGGCAGGGTAGAGGGGACAGGCAATAGATGGAAGGATTTCAAGGGTCCGGCTAAGACCTTGGAAAAATCCCCAGATAAGGATCTTTTCAGAGGCGAAAGCAGCCACTTCTTGTTTTCAAGAACATTGCCATGCTGAATTTTCCTCTTGCATGGAATTTGGTGGTTTTCTCCTCTCTGTGTCTTCACTGGGGGAGTTCAGATAGGAGGCCCCCACGTGACCACATTTCCACAGACAAGATTCTCAATCCACCATCCCTTTTAAAGTTTTATTTTCCTTCTGTATCATTTTCTATTTTCATGATAATGTTATTTATTCTTTTTTTTTTTTTTTTTTTGAGACAGAGTCTTACTGTGTTGCCCGGGCTAGAGTGAGTGCCGTGGCGTCAGCCTAGTTCACAGCAACCTCAAACTCCTGGGCTCAAGTGATCCTCCTGCCTCAGCCTCCTGAGTAGCTGGGACTACAGGCATGTGCCACCATGCCCAGCTAATATTTTTTATATATATATTTTTAGCTGTCCATATAATTTCTTTTTATTTTTAGTAGAGACGGGGTCTCGCTCTTGCTCAGGCTGGTCTCGAACTCCTGGGCTCAAACAATCCGCCCGCCTCAGCCTCCCAGAGTGCTAGGATTGCAGGCATGAGCCACGGCGCCTGGCCTGTTATTTATTCTTAATGATTTTTTTTTTTTAAGAAAATACTGAAAACCACAGACAAGAAAGTCATCCTTGAACTCACAACCTGAAGATAAGCATTTCAAGAATATCTTCCTGGGCTTTTTTTTTATACAACTTTTTTTTTTTATAAATTTTCAGTCAATCTGTTACGTAGTTTTGTAACCTTTTATCACTTAACAACATCCCACAAACATCTTTACATGGGATTAAATATTGTCCTCCATCTTCACCACCATAGCTGCCTGACAGAGCTCCCTCTGGAAGGATGTGAGCCAAGGCAACGTGGCCAGAGCAGGGGCTACTCAAAATAATAACAATTGAAAGGAGGCCGTGCTGGCGGCATCTGCCATAGGCTGCTTGGGATAACACTGAAGGCAGAAATATCTAAATCGTCTATTTCTAACTTTCTGTTCAGTTACACATAAAATTTTGCATATATAAAAAATAGATCAATGAATTTTCCCAAGTACCCATTAACCGGTATCCAAATCAAAAGATAGAAACTTAGCCCCCCAAGACCCCTCATGCCCCTTGTATCCACTCCCACCCCCAACAAAAGAACCACACCTTAACTTCTTATATCACAGACTAGCTGTGCCTGTTTTTTAGCTTTGTCTAAATGGACTCACACGGTGTGTACTTGCTTGTGTCCAGCTTCTGCCACTCAATATCATCAGTGTGAGATGAATCCATTGTTGCCTGAAGTTGTAGTTTGTTCAGTCTCATGGCAGTATATAGTATTCCATTGTGTGAATATACAAGTCGTTTCTCTATCCTGTTAGGAGATATTCGGGTTAATTCCAGTTTGGGGCTATTAAGATTAGTCCTATTATGATCGTTTTAGTATGTGTTTTGGGGTTTTCTTTGTGTGTGTGTGTATGAGCACAAATCCATGTTTCTGTTGGGTATATACCCAGGACTGGAATTGTTAGGTCATGGGCATGTCTATAAGTAGCTTTGATAGATTCAGCCAAGCAGTTTTCCAAACTGTTTGTGCCAATTTACATCCTCCCAGTGGCATATGATTATTCCGTTTGCTCCCTGTTCTCACCAGTCCTTCAAAATAGAATTTTAGGGTCAGAGAGGAGGCAAGTAAGCGGTGGGGTCTAGGAAAGCCAAGCCAGTTGTCCTTCCCAAGATTGGGGTCTGATACTGCCCCTCTGGTGTTTCCCAACTCAGTTAACCTTTGCCTGCTTTCTGACCACCCCTGCAGACGTGAACGAGTGTGGACTGAAGCCCCGGCCGTGCCAGCACAGATGTGTCAACACCCACGGCAGCTACAAGTGCCTCTGCCTCAGTGGCCACATGCTCATGCCAGATGCCACATGTGCGAGTAAGTTTCAACAGCTAGGCTGCTCTCGGTCAATGTGTGAGGCTTGGCTTTTGCAGTCTGATGCTTGGGAAAAAGCTGGCTCAAGTGATTTTTTTTTTTTTTTAAAAAAAAAGGTCTCGGCCGGGCGCGGTGGTTCACGCCTGTAATCCTAGCCCTCTGGGAGGCTGAGGCAGGTGGATCGCTCGAGGTCAGGAGTTCGAGACCAGCCTGAGCGAGACCCCATCTCTACTAAAAATAGAAATAAATTATCTGGCCAACTAAAAATATATATAGAAAAAATTAGCCGGGCATGGTGGCGCATGCCTGTAGTCCCAGCTACTCGGGAGGCTGAGGCAGGAGGATCGCTTGAGCCCAGGAGTTTGAGGTTGCTGTGAGCTAGGCTGATGCCACAGCACTCACTCTAGCCCAGGCAACAAAGTGAGACTCTGTCTCAAAAAAAAAAAAAAAAAAGGTCTCTAATATTGCCCCAGGCTAAAACATCTTTGGGCATTTACTTTAAAAAAAATAAGGTAAAATACATATAATATGAAATTCACCATCTTTACCATTTTAAAGTGTACAATTCAGTGTCATTTAGCACATTCGCAATGGTGCACAACCCTCGCCACTATCAAGTTCCAGAGCATCTTCATCCTCCCAAAAGGAAACCAGACCCATTAGCAGTCACTCCCTGCTCCCCTTCCTCCAGCCCCTGGCGACCACTAATCTACTTTCTGTCTCCGTGGGTTTGCCTGTTCTAGACACTTACTTTATAGATAAAAAGACTAGCTTGGGGGAAAATAAATTATCTGTATCCGCATCTCTACATATGCAGGGACGTGTTGGGTTTCTTCATGAAAATAAGCATGTTGAACAAAATAAGCGTATTGTTTTAGGGAGGTGATACATTTGAATTCCATCTCGGGACATCAATTCTTCCCGCCAGCTACCTTTCTCATGCCCCTTGCCCCACTCCCAAAGATTAGTGACGCTTGTTGGAAATATATTCCGACTCACTCACATTCCTGAAAAGAAAAGCCCTTCTGTGATAAAGAAATACTCATGTCCTGTGGGAGGGTGAGAGTCTATATCCATTCATTTATTGAGAGGGAAGGCTTTTCAGGTTTTATGTTGCCGCTGAAAGGCAAACCCATCCTCCCTGCCTGCCTCCCCTCCTCCCCTCTTCCCTCCTCATCTCTCTTTCCTCCGCCCTGCAGCCCCTGACAAACCTGGAGCCTGTGCCTTCAGCCAGCTTCCTGTGGTTGTGCGGTCGTGTGGATTTCCCAACCCATCCTCCGCTTTCCCAAGGTTATATCTTGCCTGGAGCATGGCTCACCACTCCTCGGGCTTTTCCTTGTCCTGTCCCCTCCCTGGCCAAGTGCCCCAACACCACTAGTCATTTAGATCTTCCATTAGCAAGCAAGCCTAGAGATAAAGCAGGCTTTTGAGGGTCTTTAAAAAAAATCCTAATCATTATAAATTAAACAGAAACCCACATGAAACCAATGCATAATTTAATGAATTCTTATAAGTCAAGCACCCTTGTAATGCACCACCAAATAGAACTTTGCCAGAATCTCCTCCCCCCACCCCTCTCTAAAGGGACCCTCTATCTAGGCTTTTATAGTAATCACTTCAAGTTTTTCAAAAGATAAACTCTAATGGATGTTTCTGAAACATTCCATGAAAGCCCAATCAGTGCCAAAAAAGATATCTTTCCTCAAATAAAAAGTTAGAACTAGGTTAATTTTGAAGATTAATTTTAAAAGAAGACAACTAAAGAGAAAAGAAGAAAGAAGAAATAAGTGATACAACCATGGGTAGGGGTTTGTTACATTACACTGGGTCTCTTATCCCTGCACCCTCTTTCTAGTTCTATATATCTAGGGGTTGCCTGTGTCTCCCTGTTTATACCTCAAAGTGTCCAGGTAGCCTAGACCCCTCTCCTGGGTGCTGATTTGATTCCACCTGGCCCCTTGGGTCTCTTTGTCCAGCTGGGAGACTGGCATGTTGTGGAGGGGGCAGAGGGAGGGAGTATATCCACCATTCCCCCTGTTGTGAACACTGGGCTGGAACCATATGAGTTTCTTACCCCCATGCATATTATGATCCATGCATACTGGACCCCTGCTAAGGAAATGCATTTTTGTAACATAAGATATGTTTAGCAACAAGTGACAGGAAAATCCAACTAAATTCTCTTATTTATTAAAAAAAAGCTGGAGGCAAGTAGTTCCAAAGCAACTCAAGAAGGACTCAGTCTCTGCCATCATTTGAGACATCATTATTCTCATGCTTGTAGGCTCATAGTCACAATATGGCTGCCCCAGCTGCAGATGTCACACATGCATGGAAAGTAGACAAAACGAAGGGGGTAGGGGTGATACCAATGAACCAATGCCTCTTTCACACCTGACCCTTTTTGTCAGCAACATCTTTTCCAGAAGCCCTATTCCTTCCAGTGGACTTGTCTTTATATTTCTCTGGCCACACATGGCTACACATGGCCACACATGGCCACACAGCATGGCTACTCCTTGATGCAAGGGAGGCTGGGATGTATCTGGCCTTCCAGCCTCAATGGTGGGAATGGCAAGAGAAAAGGAGGATCAGAATGGCCTTCAGGCAGCTGATTAGCTATATCTGCCACATATTTTACTACAGACACTTAAAAGACCAAGTCTCGTGACTCAAGTGATTATCACTGAGGCTAGATATGCGTGGAAATATCTCTAGAATGGATTATTTTACCCTAATTACTCAGGTTGTTAATCTACATCGGGGGTTGCATTTCAACCTATGGAGGCCAGCCGGTGACATAAAGGAGTGACTAGAGCACACACAAGAGGAGAGAGAGATGCAGTCTGTGAGGGGTGCATGCCCTATCCAAAGACAATTGACTTCAATGCGGTGGCCCACAAAACAGACCATGGGTGGGATTCAGCCCAGGGACCATCAAGATACCACCCCAGCCCAGATTCCTTTTGGCTCTCCGTTTGGGACTCAGATAATGGAACTTGTCCTGTAATGCCATTCTACCTATTCTATTTAATGTCCCAGAATTCAGAGATAGTTTCTTGGCGCTTTTTATCATCTCTGGAGGGAAAGGCTAATCCATGTCTTCTTTTTCAGACTCTAGGACATGTGCCACGACGAACTGCCAGTACGGCTGTGAAGACACAGAGGATGGGCCGCGGTGTCTGTGTCCATCCCTGGGACTCCACTTGGCCCCAAATGGGAGAGTCTGTCTAGGTAGAACAGCTGGAATCGCCTCTACCACTCCTCCTCCTCCCCCTCCTCCCCCTCCTCCCCCCTTCCTCCCCTCGTTCCCCCATGACTCCACTTTACTGAACTCCTTTTTTCATTTATCACAATCAATTTGTTGACCAGACATTGCAAACTTCTAAAAGTACAGATCTATGCTCATTTCTGAGATGATGTTTTTAGCCACATATGCTCTAGACATACTTTGGGATGCTAAAACGAACATTTCTCTATTATTTTGGATTACCTAATGCCATAGTGGAAAAAGGATAAATTTATATTAGTATATTTACCTTAAACATTTTACTTTAATTACCATCCAGTAGAAACTACACTACTTATATGTTGTCATTTAATGAGTAGGATTTTAAGGGCCATTGGGCTTTATTATGGATTATAGCTAATATTTTCCCAGAAAAAATAATATTTACTTATTTTTTAGATATAACATGATTGAAAGTAGTATATACTTCTGCATTAAATTAGCGTGTAACCAATTTCATGTTGTCTCTAAAACTTGCTCTAAATTATATGAACCTAGTATTCTATAATTAATTCTGATTGGAGAAAATGAGCAGATTAAATCAATACTATTAGTTAAAGGAACACATAAAGCCTTTATTTATAACTCTGAATTTAGTTGAATTTCATTGGCTTAGAACTTTTGCTCTCTTGGTCTCCCTCGTCTTATTTTGTGTCTTAGTTTTGGGTTCCACAGAGGCCGATTCTGAACAAGTAGTTAATTGGGGAGTGATCCCAGGAAACACTGGTTGAGGAGTAGGGAAGTCACCCAAGGAAAGGAAGGTGCCAGTGCTGGGTGAATGCAATGAGTAGAGAGTAGATTAAATGAGCTGGGGGCACCTCTGGGAGACTGGGGGAAGCCGCCTTTGGATTTTCCCTCCGGGACAAGGGTGCTGGGTGTTTATCTACCAGCTCCTGCCCTTCATTGATGGGAGCTGCTCTGGGGCATGACTCCCCAGCACCCCCACCCTGGCCTGAGCGGAGATCAGAGCAGAATGTCGCAGGGGCAGCAAGCAGCCTTCGGCAGGTATGGAAACTGAGTGCTGAGAGGCTGTGGTTGGGGCACCCCACTGATGTACCTTCAGTGACTGAAACAACACTTTATTCACTTTGTGCTTTGGTTCCTTTGTGGATCTGAACTGTGTTCAACCACCAAATTGTATATACTCATAACAATTATGTTGCATAAAATACACATAATATTTAGAGCAAGTGAGCACATAGCATTAATAAGGGAAGTCAAACCAAATTGGAATGTAGAGAGAGTTTTTAGTCTTCTTTGATTTAAATAAGAAAATATCAGTATGATTCCATAATCTTCACTGCAAGACAAATATTTTTCAGTCAAGGTGCTGGATGTTTATTTATCCTAAATGTATACCATGTCCTAAACTGCGTTTAGAAGCTCAGCCAAATAGGTCCTAAGTGAGTTAAACACTTATTTAAAAATACACATGTAACTTAAAATTTTGTTTCTACTCTTTGAGAGTATTTGAAGATTTAATTAGGTTCACGGGGTTTAGTACTCTTTAGTATAATAAGATTTATATGACAAGGCTACTTCTTGACCAAACTGAATCCAAATTTCCACCCACCTCTTTGATTTGTTGGGTACCATTTTTATTGGAAGGGAAAGATGATGTGC
The DNA here is from genome assembly GCF_020740605.2 of Lemur catta. Taxonomy (NCBI): domain Eukaryota; kingdom Metazoa; phylum Chordata; class Mammalia; order Primates; family Lemuridae; genus Lemur; species Lemur catta. The sequence continues at coordinate 63,749,107 of NC_059155.1, read as the reverse complement.
ATGAAAGCAATCACTGAAAAATAATTTCAGTCAACCCAACACTTATTTATTATTTTAAGAATGAAACAGGAACAGTAAGCCAGCACCAACTTGCATGTTTAAGCACAGGTCCAAAAGAACAACATAACATCTGTTTGATTTGACATCTGAAAGTTAAAGCAAAGCCTGGGTCTCGGTGGATTGATCAGCATAGCTGTCAGCCCCTCTGTACCCTGACTTTCAATGGTAGAAAAGGAACACACCTATCATTGGCTAAAATGAGGTCATTATGTAACTACACCTGACCCACAACCTATGCATAAATGCACCCCTACACAACCACATTTCTGTGATTTGAGTCAATATTGCAGAAGCCTTGGAGGATCTTTTTTTTTTTTTTTTTTTTGAGACAGAGTGTCACTCTGTTGCCTGGGCTAGAGTGCTGTGGCATCAGCCTAGCTCACAGCAACCTCAAACTCCTGGGCTCAAGCAATCCTTCTGCCTCAGCCTCCCAAGTAGCTGGGACTACAGGCATGCACCACCATGCCCGGCTAATTTTTTCTATATATATATATTTTAGCTGTCCAAATCGTTTCTTTCTATTTTTAGTAGAGATGGGGGTCTCGCTCTTGCTCAGGCTGGTCTTGAACTCCTGACCTCGAACGATCCTCCCACCTCGGCCTCCCAGAGTGCTAGGATTACAGGCGTGAGCCACCGCGCCCGGCCTGGAGGATCTTACTAATGAAATAATTCTTTTGTAAAATGCAAATTTTAAATGTCTGTGTATTTGGTTTGCTTAAAAATACAGCTTTCTGAATCTATTTTCAAAAGTTGTATGTTACACAGTGTACATAGCTGGGGAAAATATTCACTCAGCACACAAGTAACATACAGGTACCAAGTGCTAGACATACACTTTCCACCCCAGAAGGGCCAGGGCCTAACAGGAGAGAAGGTGCGAATATAAGTAGTGACATTACAACAAGGTAATGCCTCTTAAAAAAAAAAGGCACAAAATGATATAAATACATAAAGGGAAATGCTGTGTGTGGGCCTGGGCGGGCAGATCTAGAACACTTCCCAGAGGATATGGTGTTGGCACCAGTATAATGTAATCCATTTTCTAAGTAAAGAAACTGTGCATGTGCATACATACTGCATGGTGCATGCATGCAGGTGGCTACTTTTCTTGCTGTCACCAACACCTTCTGGTTGTGTACCCTAGATATTGATGAATGCGTCTCTGGTAAAGCCGTGTGTCCCTACAATCGAAGATGTGTGAACACGTTTGGAAGCTACTACTGCAAATGTCACATTGGTTTTGAACTGCAATATGTCAATGGCCGATATGACTGTGTAGGTAAGCTTCGGTGGTATCTTGTCCTTTTTTTTCCTCTCCCCACCATACCTATGGGTTTTCTCTGCAGATATTTTGGTGTCAATTCAATCTATTAGTTGAACAATCTGCTAAACTGACCAGCTTAACAACACAGAAAAGTTGTTTTTTTCTTTTAAAGTCTCTGGCATTTAGGGAACTCCAGTGACATCAATTACAAAGCCAGGTCAATAACGATTTGAAGTAAGGAATATGGCTCTATTATGGAGAAGAATATCTCGGAATTATTTTTGTGTTTTTTTTAATTTGGTTAGTTTTTGTTTTGTCTATATTTTTGGTTTTATCTCCAGGTACACATCTAGAAATGGGAACAGTAAAGCAGTATTTATATTTGATAAAAGGAAGAATAACAAGGCCTATCTAATCTTGATCTCAGTGGTCTGTTCATAACAGTTTCCATCAGGGGTGTCTTTAGAAAAATGTATAAAGGCGACGAAGGCACATGCTCTTTCCTCCTTAGCCCTTTCATAGTTCAAGGTCCAAATAAAATGTTCCCTTCCATGATCACCAAAATCACTCTCTGTTAAGATTCTAGTACCAGTCAGCTATTGGTCTAATCTCTATGAGATAAAATATTTTATCACCCAGTGAAGGCATTCCAAGTCTCAATGAGCAAGTGGGTGGGGTATTTGGGGAGCCCTTGGGTGCATTACCATCACCCGTGATAGGTAGGATGAAGCCTGTCCTATAAGGAAGAGAAATTCAGGCACCCTATAGATTCTTATTCACATAACATGTGTAACAAAGGTGTGTGCATGGCGTGGAAAGCTAACACTTGGGGGAAAAATAGGATTTATTTCTTTCAACCCTACACTCAGGGCTTGCCAGGACCCATCTTGTGTAATCATGTTGGGGTAACACTCAATTACTGGGCTTTGAACCATCTTGTGAAGCCTCCACAGCTCTTCCCTCAACTCTGAAACAAAAAGACCATTCTAGACAGGCTCATAAAGTCCATGCTTTTCATGTGCTTGGACCCCATGTCCTCCTGCAGACCCATCCAGCCCTGTAGTCCAATGATCCTGTGTTACAGCGTATAATCCTGTTTCACAGGACAGGGTGGAATTCCCATGGAAAGCTTCAAAAAGTGATTAAGATTAGCATCTGAGCTAAATTAAAAACAACAGGCTATTTTGTGTGCATATGTCTGCAAATGCATAGATAGAAAATGGGATGGAGACTAGGGCAAACGAACCTCTCACTTGGGTGGATTTTGGCAACTTTTCCTCCTCTAAATCCAGCAGAGGAGCTCAGACCAGCCTGACCCTTTTTCTTGGTAGTCTTTGAACACAGTGCCCATGCCTGTAAGTGCAGATGATGTCAGTAGTTCCTGGCTAATCTTGTCTTTTGTTTGTTGGGTTTCAAGCCCTTCCAAATAGTGAATTGATCTTCTGACGTTGTTATTTAGTTCTAAAGTAGGCAGATGAAAAAGTGAAGAAAAAAAACCTAAGCATCTTATAGAGTTCTGTAGCATTGATAATGGACTTACTGTTGGGAGAAGGGGAGCTGCAGACACACTCCCTAGGTACCAGTAGTCAGGCAAAGCCAGGGCCTCCGCCAGTGTGCCTGGAGTCTTGAACACCTCTCAGCTCTCAGGCAACACTTGGTTTGTTGGGAGCGTTGAGCGGTTGGCCGTCGAGTTGCTCAGGTGTAAGGGATGGTCTTTTCAGCAAGCTCTCTCACCACAAAGTTGTTCACTGGCATGTTCATATTTTTAGATATAAATGAATGTGCTGTGAAAACCCATATATGCAGCTTCCACGCCAATTGCCTCAACACCCAAGGATCCTTCAAGTGTCAATGCAAGCATGGATATAAAGGCAATGGACTGCAGTGTTCTGGTAAGTAGCATTTGGTCATGGTGTCATAGCTATTCCCAATAAAGCATTCTCTCCATATGACTTTCCTCCCTTTATTTCTCTCTTTCTTGCTCTCCTGCTTGCTCTCGCTCTCGCTCTGGGTGGGTGCAGTGTTTGAAATGAACTCTGCCTCAGCCTTGTCTTCTTTGCTAGTTGGACCACATCTCCAGTACTCCCTGAAGTTGTAAGCACTGAACTTAAAGAACAACAAGAGTACTTAATATTTTTCTGGTCACAACTACCTTTCAAATACTGAAAATAAGATTTCAAGTCAAAAGACACTGAGCAAATGTATCTGTCAGGATAGACTAGGTTATGGTGCCGCAATAAGCAATCCTAAAATGTCAGTGGCTTAAAACCACAAAGGTTTTTAGCCATGTGAATCAGGACTTTTTCCAGAACACACAACTGAAACAAAGTATGATGACACTGACCTCACTGTATCTGTCCTCCTCAAGCCTAGATTCACTTGGTTTAATGTGTAGCAAAGAGTCCCATTGTTCTTGCTGGTGAATTCTTTAGTGCTTATGTATTGAAACTTTAAATTTGTAAACCAGATGTATAAAAATAAAATGTCACTGCTATTAACAACTACAACAATAAAGGTTTCTCACTCATGCTATGTCCAAAGAGAGTTTTCAGGGGGTTTCTTCTCAATATAGTCACGGAAGGACAAAGGCTGACAGAGGCCCCACCATCTTATGGTACCACGGTATCAACCCCGCACCTTAGGGTTTGTCACAGCAGGGAAGGGAGCATGGACAGTCATGTACCAGCTCTTAATTAATGCAGCTTGGAAGTGTCTAACTTCAAGGGGCAAAAAATAATAATAATCCTGCTGTGTGCCCCAAAGGAGAAATAAACTAGAAATCTCGGTGAACATCTAGAATGGCTGCCAAGGCAAGTCAGCTATGATTACAGTGCAGTTACTCCCCTGGTAAATAGTGTCTTACAATGTTTAAAGTCATCCAGGCTTATACCTCTGGTCATGTCCCTTTTAGCTGGATCATCACGTGACTAGACTTGCTGACTGCCCTGACTCAGCTCACTCATACCCCTTAGCAGAGTCCCCACATGTTCAAGAAATATGGCTGCAAGTTGTGCCCTGACCTACATTACATTCCATGCCCCCATGTGGCCAGTGCTACTGATGACACAAATGGCTGTAAGAGTGTCCACTCGGCCATGCAAAAATAAACTGTAGGTACCATGATAGACATTTAGTGGCGTAAAAGCTTCATGGTACCCCAGTGGACTATGGTTGAGCACTGCTGAACAAGAATGTGTACAAAAGAATATAACCAAAGAAAACGAGTTTGGAAATCAAATTCTATGAATAACCACCAAAAGAACAGGGCAGCATTTAGTCTGGATTAAAAAAAAGAGTGTGGAAAAGCATAAAGTGTACTTGTAAATATTTTAAGAAATGTGGCTTCCCCAAGCAGACTAAGTCTAGTAGTGGTTACATTCTCTCTCTCTTTTTCTTTAATCTTTAAAAATGACTGCTAGGTAGGTATCTAAGAGTGGAGCAGGAACCTCACAGAGCAGGGACATCCCACTGCCCCAGGCTTGCTCTGGGTAGGTTTCCTGCGTTGGGCTGAGATGGGATTAAATGACCACTCAGTCTCCAGCAACTCGGTGCTGTGGTTTCTTATCCAATGTTGTCCTTCTGAAACTTTACTCAGAGAGAGAAGGAGATTGGCTGTCTGTGTAGGGCTGTGCATGGATGATTTCAAGAGAGGGACGAATCATTTGATCCCCTTGAATGAATCAGCTTTCCATACTGGATGTGTGCTCAAGGGACGCATGCCCAGTGTTCCTTCAAACCACCAAAATTGAACGTGTACATTCCAAGTTGGGAAGGCCTGAATTTAAATCTTAGCTTTGCCCCATACTGGCTATGACCTTTAGCAAGTTTCTTAACCTCTCTAAGGTCAGTTTCCTCCTATCCAAAATGGGGCTCATGGTAGTCCTGTGGTAGGTGCTTGTACTAGGCCAGGCCACGGTCCCTTGGAGCTCAATTCCAATGAGGCAGGGTGGATGGTTCCATGCACATTCCTAGCCCCAGTGCAGTGGACTCTGCATTGTGGCCTCAGGGCTTTCTGTGGGTGGAGGACAGGAGTGTCCAGATAAATACCCCAGCTTCCCCTTCACAGGGTGGGACAGTTCTGAGGTGTGTGTGTTCTGCATTGGTTTCCAGATGTCCCCAGTGGGACTGAGCCCCAGTTGCCCACAGTGACTACTTGCCCATCATGGCACCATCTTTGGCATTTCCCTCTTCCTGTCTCACTGGCCCCTCTCCCCCACTTCCGCCTCCTGGAATCATGTCCCAAACAAACCACCTTCACCCAAACCCTTGTCTCAGGCCCTGCCACACTAAGACAAATACCTCCCTCAGAGGTTCATGATGAGGTTTAAATGAGGGAATCTAGGTAGAGAATTAAGTTCAGCTGGGCACATAGTAGATGCTCAATAAAGTTAACCGTGGCTGTTATTGTTATTAGCATCGTTTTAGTCAGCTGTTAGGGCCAGCTACTCTCTACTCTGAAATTTTGTAAAGGTAAATGTAAAAATGCTGTGCACACAAAAACGAAGCCTCAGGAAAACACCTGTTTCAATAAGTGGGCGACTCACCTCATACACACCCCTCTACCCCCAGGCCTAAGAATTGAAGGCCCAGAGTAAACCTGGAGTCATTTTCCTTCCTCATCATTTGATCTCCTTGAAACCACAATGTGTTGTTAATGTCCAGTGAAGGCAACATCTTTAAGCGTGAAATTGGATAGTTGTTTGTAGCCTGTGTTTTCTATATTGTAACCCAGTGCTTTGAAATTATAAATCCTACCTTAACATAAACATTTCTTATGTCAAGAAAACTTCTGTTTTTCTTTGACCATCTAACTTTAAGTATATTTTAGGGCAAAACAAATTTTTCTTTATTCTTTGAAACCTCAAACTCATCTCATTGTTCTATTTGCTATCTGAAAATTATGCATTTTATTATCCATTCTGCAGCTGAATTATTTCTTTAGTCTTTCATTGGAATGTTTATTTAAAGGAGAAAACTATCTTTGGGTCATTCACTATGTTACTTCTCCAGCTCTTTTCATTTTGCTTTAACTCTCTGTAAAATAAACAGCCATGTTTCTGTTGAATATTGATCTTAATGAAGTCTTAGCACCCATTGCTTAAGGATGGCCAAAAATCCACCCTTATATACACAGAAAAGTCATAAAAACGAAAGTGAGAGAATCACATCCAGTTAGCACTCAGCATCATAAAATATGATATTGCAAAATACATTCATATGCACATGAATTGCTATTGTATAATATAGGACATTGATATAGCAACTTTTGAGTTCATTGTTTTGAAAAGTTCAGCCTCTACATTGCAGTGTGGAAAAAGAGTTAGTAGATTATCCTTACACACCATCTGTAACCAAAGGAAGAAGCACCCTAAATGTAGATGTGTGTATTTTTTAACATTCTAACATATATGAGTATCAATAGTATGCCTCCAGATAATTTGGTCTTGATTTGACAGCAGCTATACCTCATACTAAGAAAATCGCAACCTAGATAATAACCAATTCAGAGAGTAACAGTCAATTTAGGAAAGAAACTGTCATTGACTAACCAGGAGCACAGCTTCTGGAATCAGATTGCCTTAAGCTTCATTCCCGGCTCCATAGCCTACTACCCATGGACCGAAAACAAGTTATTTAACTTTTCAGTGCCTCAGTTTCCACATCTGCATCAGGAGTGGGGAACCTGCGGCCTTGGGACCACATGTGGCCTTCGGGATCCTTGAGTGTGGCCTTTTGGTTGAGGGGCTGCACTTGGGGATCTGGAGGGCCACATATGGCCTTGAGGCCACGCATTACCCACCCCTCCAGCCCAGAATATATTAAACACTCAGTAATTATACACTAGTAGTAGGAATAATAGTGGCAAAGGCTTCTTTACCAAAGTTTAGTTGTTCCCCTTGAAAAGCAGCTTCTTTAGTCATTAAAAATATGCTCATAGCTTAATTCAGTTTACATGGAGTATATTCAAGGAAACAGATTTTGGTACAACCAGGCCATCTCAATTGTTTTTTCTTCAATTATAACATCAACATTAGAAATTTGGAGGAATGGCCTGGGAATTTTTCTTTTAACTCCATAGAAGATTTTAAACATTCTGGTAATGAATTCTAAAAATAATAGCAAACACATGTCAAGTATGTGCCAAGCACTAATCTTAGTAATTGATATGTATTTATTCACTCATTTAAACATCACAAAAATCCTGTTGTTATCCCAATTTTGTAAGTGGGGAAACTGAGGCAAACAGAAGTTAATTATTGATGTGAGAACATATGGCTAGAAGATGTGGGAGCCAGGAGTGAGACCCAGGAAAGGGCTCCAGGACTGTGTGCTCAGCCACAGGATAGGTGGGTTCATAATTGAGCACTAGTCCTCTGTGATGGGGAACTCTCCTGGCTCAGCTTTTGTTCCCTCCTAGCCCCTTCCTGTTTCCTGGGTCCCATGGTGCAATACATTCCTAATCCCCAGTTAAGCCTCACCTCCTAGACTGTGTCCAAAGCTCAGATTAGTGGAGTGTTTCTCTTCCCAGATGATAGATCATCTGATGAACTAAGCACAGGTGACTAAACATCAAAGTCATATTTCTCTGGGGTCAGATATTCTTACCTAATATTGATCTTCTATAAATAAAGTCTTATCCCAACAATATGAAACTAGAATTAGGATTTTCTGGCAGGTGGAAGTTTTTGACAAAGTGGTTATCTAGAGAAATCTCAAGTCTCTCCTAAGAGAAATTGTCAACTTCATCTACAAAAGACTGGCCTGTGAACCTGAAGACTTTGGAATTCTCTATTTTTATGTCTGAGTACCCCAAACATGCCAAAGACCCCGCTACTGCAACTTCTCCCAAATTTTTATATTCTCAAAAGATGATGCAATAATCAAGAAATTTTTAGGAAGAAAGCAATCATCAGTAATGTCAAATATGAAACAGCAATACCTAGATAAAACCAAATCTAGCTATGTATATGCATATCTTCAGACTGCATCTTCATCCTTGCCCAGCTTTTTCTCTTTACATATGAAGGGAGTGAAATTGTCAAGATAATGATGGTTCAGTTTTTTTTTCTTTTCAATAAGAAAGTTTGAAACTTCAAAGCAGATGTTTAGGTTTGCATGGTGCGGGTTGAAACCCTTTCTTTCTTATTTATTAAAGGTCCTTAGTTTTATGTTACTGATTGCATAAAGGAAATTTACAGGGAATACAGGTTTCCTGTTAATTTTTCTTGCTGGGTACTGGGAAAAGATTCAGGTAACCATGGACAGAATTACACATTGGGGCCTCCAGAGGAAGGTCTATGTATGATTAGCACATTACAATCAAGACTTAACATGCAACCTCTGGCAAAGGAGCTGAAACAGGCCATCTGAAGGTCAGGAGAATGAGTAATGATTCATTACCTGTATTAGTACTAGTTGGTTTCATACCTATAACTACAGGCTTTCACAGTGATAAATAACTAGAATGTTTCATTGAAATGAGAAATGTTGCTTTTTTGTCATACCAGCCTTAAATTGATTTCAAAGTAAAAGCAATGGATTAATTAAGAGCATATATATTTTCAAAGCATTATTTCCCCTTTTGATTACCCAAAATATTGTGGAATTCTCCTTGTTTATTTTTCTACTACTTTGATACAGATTGAATCAGCCAAATGATGAAGGAACAAAGCAGGAGAAGAGGTTAAAACATTGCCAGGAACAATATTCCAATAAAATCCCAATCCAATTTCTTTTTATAGTATTCTTTTAGGCATCAAAATTAATGTCTACTCCCTTATTTCATTTCCCTCTAAACTATATCCAAGTAATAAAATTGAGTGAACTCATTCAAGTGTTATTGGAGCTTTTCTTGCTTATGCTTGGACCAACACATACCTAGATAGCTTACAATAGGACAATATATTTTAGTTTTAAAGATCAGTATTTTTAATTTTTTAATTAATTACCTTTTTATATCAGTTGAATAGTCCTAATTATTATGAATATATCCCTGGAAAGGGGTATGTATCTTTGGATTATAGATCTCAAGGAATTTGAACCAGTCTAGAAAAAAGTAGCTCTTAACCTTAAAGCAGGAATAGACCTATCATGGAAACAGGACTAGAAAAAGAGTCATTCATATGCTGTACCCTCAAATCTTAGCTTCTATCTTTAGCCAGCTGAGTGACTTTGGGAAAGTCACTTAACAACACCCAGTTGCCCCATCTACAAGACAATAGTATTGGGCTAAATGATCTTTTTTCTACCTCTTGAATTCTTTAACTGTCATTTTCCCCCCAAGGGTCATAGATCCACTGGGGTATAGGAAGAATCAATCTAGAGGTATATTTTTAAAAGCAATTTACTTTAAATTAAATATAGAAGCCTCTCTAAAAAATATTCAATAAATAAAATCATTTAGCTTTAGACAGTGATTGACTGAGGTGAAGAAATTCAAAGGGGAGAGAAAAGGGGGAAGGAAAATAAGGTTTGTGTATATTGAACCATAAGTCATCATTTTTGTAGGTCACAAAGGTTCCATTATTAGAAATGTATGTGGTTCAACCTAATACCATAGCTGTAATCTTTGAATATCAAATTTCAACAAATCTATAGGGCTACCTGGACAATACCAGTTTGAGGGAATAGCAGTATGAAAGCAGAAATATTAGAGGACCCTTGACAGCTCCATCACTTTGGGATCTGTAGCCCAACTGGGTAGTAGTAAGTATTTCACTGAAGTAACCTTTGAAGCAAGAACAAAAGTGTATTCTCTAACAAAAGGTAGGTAACTACCATAACATCAGAACTACTTAAAACAAATGCAAATATAGTTCTTCCTAAAATATCAAATAGTAGAGCCTCATATGGGTTCATTCTGGAAGCATTCACTTACTGTACTTTAGCACTTGTAAAATGCTCCATTTTTGTGAGTGATCTAATTATCAGCCAATCTGGAACTTTTTGCCTGTTATTGTTCCTTTTAGCTATCCCTGAAAATTCTGTGAAGGAAGTCTCCAGAACACCTGGTACCATCAAGGACAGACTCAAGAAGTTGTTTGTTCACAAAAACAGCATGAAAAAGAAGGTAAAAGTTAAAAATGTCACCCCAGAACCCGCTGGGACTCCCGCCCCTAAAGTTAACTTGCAGCCCTTCAACTATGAAGAGAGTGTTTCCAAAGATGGGCGCTCTCCTAGAGGAAAAAAAGGGCATGAGGAGAGAATGAAAGAGGAGTTTGAGAAAGAGAAAGGTGAAGAGAAAGCCCTGAAGAACGACGTGGAGCAGGAGCGAAGGCTTCGAGGAGATGTGTTTTGTGAGTGTCACTTTTGTTATTTTATACATTTCATGGAAAATGAGTTGCGATGTCTGCTGACAAATGAAAAGATGAAAAGCCAGTGACAGCCTTAAGTAAAATGGGTTGGGCCTTAAGTCCTAAAAAGCAACAGTCTCTGCAAGGTCTAAAAGCTAACTCCTGTGGCTCACGCCTGTAATCCTAGCACTCTGGGAGGCCGAGGCGAGTGGATCGTTTGAGCTCAGGAGTTCGAGACCAGCCTGAGCAAGAGTGAGACCCCCATCTCTAAAAAATAAAGAAAAAATTAAATAAAAAAAAGCTAACTCCTCCCATAGATACCCAATCAAACCTGCCGCTCTGGGGACCGAGGAGGGGAAGTCCTGAGGGGGTTCCTATTGGACACACGCCCTCTCTTCCCACTCCCAGCTGAGGAAGCCCGCCTGTCCTGCAAGTACAGTTGTCCAGCGGCTGAGCTCTTCACATGGCGTACCCCCAAATCAGAGGGACCCTCACCACATGAATCTATCAAGCTCTACCTTTTTCACTTCTCAAAGGCACTTTTCATAGCCCCCCTCCAGGAAAAGGGAACCCCACAGTTCTGTGGTTATGATTTGAAAAGCCAAAAGAGACGATTTTAGGGGGGAAATTCTATAGTAGAGCTTAAGTTTTCTGTGTTAGCTAGAGAACTGCCATGTCCCCCTTTTCACTGGTTGCTGTGCAGAACCCACCACAAGGCTCAGCGCCTCGGGGACAGTTTCCGTATTAACCCACCCTAGAGTCCCACACTGAGACTTCCCAATTTATTTTTGCTGGGCATTTGTTGCTCTGTCTATATTTTCCCTTGCCTTTTCTTGGCTCTGACCGGTGATCATGCATGCAAATGCCAGCTGGGTTCAACCAAAGGAAATAGAGATACAAGCCCACCCATCGAAGACCTAGCTTACAAATGACATCATCTACCTCAATAGAGAGTAAATCTCAAGAAAGCATATTTCCAAAACCTGGTGAGAAGGGACGTGTCAGTGATATGGAGGCTTAGTTTACCTAAGGGAACATCTGGAAAAGATAGTCTAGATGAGGAAACTGGAACCAATGTCAATGACTGGGAAACACTACTCCAAGATATTCTGTAATTAGAATATATGATAAAGCCTTGTTTGTTCAGTCATTTGATTCATACCTTTTGAGCATGTGGGGGTTTAGATTTTTTTCTTAACTGATCAAATGTTCTTTATTAGCCCCTAAGGTGAATGAAGCGGATGAATTTGGTCTGGGTCTGGTCCAAGGAAAAGCATCGACTTCCAAACTGGAACGCAAAGGTAAAGAATGCTTTTCTCCCAGGTATATGCTCTCTCGCAGTGTCCTATGTCATTTTCATTTCTTCATAGGACAAGACAATTGTTTATGAATCGCTGCTTCATTCATAAACTCCCAAGGGAAAAATTGTTATGTCATAATACACAGTGCTAGTATTAAAATAGTAGGTCCTTGTGTGATTAGTACCAATGATTACAACATAGTGAGGTTTCTGCTCTCTGCCACGCCCACCTGACACTGACAGTGAAGGGTCGAGGCAGACTGGATGCGTGGAGATGGGAAAAAATGACTCATTTGCTTCAACTCCAATGTCTGAGAACGCACAACCTGAAAATCACCATGTTCTAAAATCTGGCTCAAAGTGTTTGTAACAAACAACCACAAACCCTCAGTGGCCTAATGCTTCTCAGTGTATGCATTGGCTGGGCGGTTCTGCCTGTCTGAGCTGGGCTGGGTGGGTTCACGCATGCGTCTGCAGTCAGCTAAAGGCCTGCTTTGTAACTTTGCTGATCTTAGCTGTGCTCTCACATGCCTGGGGCCTCAGTTGGGATAATTGGACTCGCTCAGCTCTCCTCCATGTGGTCTCTTTTCCTCCAACAGGCTAGTCCAAGCTTGGACGCTCTGCCCAGGGCAACAGAATGAGACTCTGTCTCAAAAAAAAAAAAAAAAAGGAAATTGAACCCCCCTCCTCACTACCCACCTTTATAAAAAAATAAAAAATAAATGAAAACACTTTATAAACCATAAAGCGCTATGCAAATGAAATCCTGTGCTCATGAGACCCAAGCCTTGAGTTTTTTCTGTTTATGGAGTAGTTTGCCGTATACGATTCCATTGTCCTAGTTTACATGGCCCATATCCCACGTGTTGAGGAAGATGGGGGAGTTTGTGCCAAATGTGCCACCACGGTTATAAACCAATTGAAAAATTGATGTTACACTATTTATGGGATGCTAACATCAACTTCTCAAACTAGTAATCACACTCGTGAAAGACTATTGAAGTCGGGAAGCAAATATTACTTAGTATCTTTTCATTTTAAAACTCAGACTAGAAATAAAATATCTTTGCTGACATAGAGGAAGATAGGGGGTTAAAAAGAAAGGAAAGTGAGGAAAGGGGCAGTGTGTTCACACCAGCCCAGGATTCGTGCAGGACGGACAGCCCCGGACTGCAGTGTGATTTGGGATTCAGGTCCAACCCTAGCACTCACTGTCTGCAAAACTTGGACAAATCACTTAGGAGCCTCAGTTTTACTGTCCTGAAAATGAGTCTGATGATAGACTTTTTTGGACAATCACATCAAATGACATAAAGTATGTGAAAATATTTGGCAAATTGAAATGACTCTGAATCAACTTCTGCCACTTCCCTTTTTAGCTTTGTCCCTTTCCTTGGCCATTCCTTTATTCCTCGGTGTAAGAGCTGAAGCAACATCAGGGCAGAGGCTAGCCTTAGTTATAAATCAGAAATATCCCAATTCCCCTTCTTTCACAGTGGTATTTTTTGTCATTAATATCTACATCAGGGGTCAGCAAACTTTTTTTCTGTAAGGGGCCAGATAGTAAATATTGCAGGCTTTGTGGGCCATACAGTCTCTTTCACAACTAATTAACTCTGTTACTGTAGCTCAAACACAGCCATAGATAACATGTGAATGATTGGGCGTGGTGTTTTTCAATAAAACTTTATAAAAACAGGCAGTGGGCCAGGATGTTAGTTTGCTATAAAAGTAACCAGAGGCACTGGTTCAAAACTTACACCGCCTGAATCAACTCTTATATTTCTCTGACACATCGAAACAAGGCAGTCACGAGCCGTTTAGAAACTGGCAGCAGGTCAGCTTATTTGATCCAATATACTGGTGGCAAATTTCTACCTGGAATATTGGAATCATGAAATAAAGGAAGTTTTGTCACTTGTCTCATTTGTACCTGTGGGATTCTAATTTATGGAGGTGACTGAGTGACAACATGGAGAGGCGAATGCCATTGAAAGAAGAATTTATTGCTGGCATTGCCCAAGAAAAAGGGCACACCATGTCATGCCACGCAGGGCCTTGGGGGAAGAAGTGGCAGGGTTGGGTCAGGAGGCAGAATCAGGAGTGAGGGGTAGGCCTAGGCTATAGCCTTTATAGGGGTTCTTGCAGGAAAGCAAGGCAGGGCAGGGCTAACAGCTTAGGACTGGATGTTTTGAATGATTCTGGCATGCTTTGGAGCATAGGAGCTGTCCCTAACTGTCTGGTAGTTGGTCCTGAGTTGATTTAGGGCAAGGGACATATTGGCTTGGTGTGTGAGAATTAGATAAAGGCGGTGGCTGGCGTGCATATGAAAGGCACGCTTCCAGGTGAGTTGTTTGCTGCCTCTAGGAATTAGCCAGCCCTGGGAGGGACAGTCCCTCTCTAAGTCTGGAAACCCCCCCCCAAGCTGTCAAAACATCATAAAATACAGCAAATATGGTTAATACCTTTATGTACTAAATGATTGTTGGTAGGTCATAGACTACATGAAACTTCGTATTCCACAAAGCATCTAGAAAGTTCTGGCAAGGTCTTCACTAGTTCATTTGGGTAGGAGAGACTTTATTTTCTGGCCTGAATTTTATAAACAATTACTCATATTCCCTGTTTCACTTTGTACATGGGGATCTTGCCCATTACTTATTTTTTGAAAAAAATAGTGTTCTTGTTTTTTAAGATCATAACAGAATTTGTTCAGAATAGCTTCACAGATTTAACTGGACACGGGGTATCTGGTTTGACACCATCCCTAGGGGCATTTTAGTTGCCATAGTCTGTACTCTGTGCAATTGAAAACATGGTATTGCCTTCGAAAGCTCCAAATGTAGACATCTTCCTAATGCTCTTAGTGGTTAACAAATGCACTCTTTTCTTTTCTTTTTACCAGATTTAAATATCTCAGTTGATTGCAGCTTTGATCATGGGATCTGTGACTGGAAACAGGATAGAGAAGATGATTTTGACTGGATTCCTGCTGATCGAGTTAATGGTAGTAATATTTCGATTTGATTATTTCATGTTCTACAACACAGTGAAGGCACAGAAGTCTCTCTGGTGATGAAGGGTCGTTATTCCTGTTACTGGTTAGATCAGGGTTGGTTGTCACCTTACACCTTCTGAGATCTCCCCTGATGAATGACTAACTTGGCCCAGCATACATTCTCCTCCTGAATCCCTCTCCCTCAGACACACCCTTACAAAGGATACGCCAGCAAACCTCTTCCATACTCACTCTCCTGCTGCTGGGAGAGAGATGCTGAGATGTGTGTGAAGTCTGGGAGTCTTGGGAAAAGGTAGAAAGAAGTTGTTTCTTTTTTCCAGTTTATCAGCCATGGCATTCTGTAGTTTTTGTTTTGTTTGGGGGAGGATATAAATCTTGAAAGGAAATATGACCTCCACCTAAACGTAGAGTTTTAGTAATGTCACCCCTCAAGGTGTTATCAAAACTGCAAGGGGGTTTTGGCCTAGGTCCATCTGCTTGTCACACGAAAAGCTAATTATTGAGACAATGAGGATTGCCAAGGAAGGAAGGAATTTTTTAATATGAAAGATGTCTGTCAGGAGAACAGGGAATCAGCCTCAAATCCCTCTCCCCAACTAACGGAGCATATGGGCTTTTTAAGGAGGAGCTGCATGCATCGGGGCAGGTTATTGGGAATGGCAAGTTTTGGCATCAGGAAGTCCGCCTAGGGGCCTTCAGAATCTCACTCCTTGTCTTGCAGAAATTCCACCATTTCTGGGAAACAACTCAGAAAAGTCAAGTAGTTAGTTAAAAGTTTGAGGGTTCTGGTCATCATGCCCTACTGGCCTGCAGATGGAAAACAACGGAGGGAGAGGATTATAAGAAGCATATAGGGGTCATTGAAATTTGTTCATAGAGTCGGTTACAAAAACATCAAAACCATAGTGAGCATCAAGTCAATGACCTGAATTCCCAGACTGACCTTTCCCTTCTGTTGCTTGGAGATTTCTTTCCAGCCACTTGACCTTGAATTTTTCTCACCCTTAGCTCTCAGCTGCAGATTCCCTGCCCTTTCCATTGCCAGCTTAAACACTATCAAAGGACTCTAGCTTTCCCCTTAGGTAGAGCATTTGGCTTGCAGATTCCTTTTGGAACACAGATTGAATCCCTGTCTCCTGAAGGCTGACTATGTAATTAAAGACAACTGTTAGACCTTCAGGGACTCCAGTTCCTTACCAACCAAATTATTTCTTTGGGGGTATACAGGCTCTACCCTTAGTTAAAAGATCCTTCTTCTAGAACCTTCCTCTAGACAAATTTCTCTCCCAGATCTTTCCTTTCAAGCCCTCACATGCAAGCAGGAAACCTGGATATCCCCTAACAAGAATTCCTTTTAGAACAGGGTAGAGGGGATACGTCTCACATAGCAGTTGTGTGAGTGGGACTATTGCTAAAGATTCCGGGCAAGTACAGGGCAAGTTTAACCAGGCCGGAGACAATGCATCTTTGGAGAAGCTATCTTGTTGATAACTAACCTGAGTTTCTCCTTTCTTCCATCATGGCATCTCTAAATTTGTGTCTACAAGACTGTATCACATTGGGAGCCCCTGGGTTATTCCAGGATCTTGACAGCCCACATAGTCACTCAGCAATGTCTTACACTGAGTTTTCCATCAATGGGAAGTCCCCTATTTACAAATACCCAATTCACAAATGACCCCAAGGTTTGCAGCTTCTGCATCATTCAAATTGTACCCCTCTCCTCCGGTACCTCCACCAGATCTCTAGGTGGGCTTGTATCTCCCTACAGAGTTAAATATAAAAAAGAAACATGGAATAAGTTAGCATTATTAGAGGGATAAAACCTCAGAGATAGCTCAAAGCAGGCTTTATCTGGGCGAGAAGGAGAAACCTATCACAGTGGATCACAGAAGAGTGAGTGTAGCTGGTAGAGTTACCAGATAAAGTATATGATGCCTACATTTCAGATAAGCAATAAATACTTTTTAGTATTCTTAGACATGTTGCTTATCTGAAATCCAAACTGCACTGGGAATCCTGTATTTTTATTTGCTGAATCTGGCTACCCTACTAGCTGGGGAGGAAGACCAGACAGTCTCTGGTCTCTCTCTCCAGTAAAAACTAAGGCAATGTCAGGCTGGGTTCTGCAAGTGTCTTTAGGAATTGCACTAGCAGAAGACTCCACCCATTCCCAGGTGTCTTTCTCCTGGCTTCTATAGGAATTCCTCCTTCTTACTGACTTCTTCAGACCCTACTCTGTGAGAGTTTTTATCCAAGTTCATTAAAGCCACAACCAGAAGATCGGAGATGAGCAAAAGTTCACTGCCACAGGTTAAGAGATCCTTAGAAGATTTGCAGGAGTAGGAGATGTGTTCCTGTCATCCTAAATCAGAACTTGGAGTGATATATTACACATGGTAGTTGAGTTTCGTGAAACCACTGGTACAAAGGCAAATAGAAATGTTGTGGATTAAACACCACCCTATGGATCCACCTAAGGAGCTGGCCATCCATCAATCCATCATACCTGTCATTGATTCAGTGGGGAAATGCATTCCAAGGTTCAAACCAAAATGGAAATGAAGTTCTGGAACAAAAGTTATCCATCAGCTGCAGATTACCTACAGTGCTGAAGGGATTATTTAATTCAATTCTTGCATCCTATCTGCTATTACTCAGCTTTGTGAATGTGGACAAATTCCTCAGTTTCTCTGACCGTCTGTTTAATTCTCTGTATAACAAAGAATTTCACCTGTGTGATCCCTAAAATACATTTTAGTATGAACATTTTGTTCCTATGTTTGAACTGAAAAAGGCTTCAGCTTTCCCTGTAGGAAACTATTGTTTGCTTTTTTTTATAGCTATTTTGTACATTATAGCCAAACCCTTTATGATGGCCTCATTAACTGTGCATTTTTTTTCCTTCTCTTAAAGCTGTTGGCTATTATATGGCAGTTTCGGCCTTGGGGGGTCACAAGAAAGACATTGGCCGATTGAAACTTCTCCTCCCCGACATGCAGCCCCAAAGCAACTTCTGTTTGCTCTTTGATTACCGGCTGGCTGGAGACAAAGTAGGGAAACTTCGAGTGTTTCTGAAAAACAGTAATGATGCCCTGGCATGGGAGGAGACCAGAAGCGAGGATGGAAGGTGGAAGACGGGGAAAATTCAGTTGTATCAAGTAACTGATACTACCAAAAGTGTAAGTGGAGAACAATTATTAAACTCGGTATTTACATTCTTTTTCAATGACTTAAAACAAAACACGTACTGAAGCACCTAGGCATTGGGGATACAAAGATGAACAAAACTTTCTCCCTACACTTAAAGAGACTACATGCTGAGAAATAGGCGAGGAGATTAATCAGCACAACCAATGAGGAAACTTGTCGGGCACATGCCTGTCATGTTCTGTGGAAATGACCTGTTTGTGTGTCAGGCTTCTTGCACCAACTTCCTCCCAAACCAGGCTATATATTCCTTAACATGTAAAAGAAGGACTTACAGAACTAAGAAAAGCTGTTATATTCACAATTATGGTTTATATAGATTAAACTGAGCAAAGGGAAAAGGCACATGGGGCAGAATCCAGCAGAGACCAGGCACAAGCTCGTAGCTTTCCTCTTCTGGTAGAGTCATAGGGGTAGCTCTTAATTCTCCCAGCAGCTGTGTGTGACAACATTCACAAAATATTGCCCCCCAGGAAGCTCACTCATGCCTTGGTGTCTAAGGTTTTTGTTGGAGGTCAGTCTGCCTACGTGACCACTTGTGTGGCTGACTTATCCAGTCTCCAGCCTCTCCAGAAGTCAGGTTGATACTCTATGACCCAAACTGTTATCATAAATCATATTACTAGCGTAAGCTATCTGGCATGACCCAAGGCCTCAGGTAAACAAAAACACTTGTAGGCGGGTAGGATATTCCAAGGGCTTAGAGGTTATCTCCTAGGAACCACTTAAGAACCAAACCTTCCTTTGGAATATGCAGGGTTTGGCCAATGCAGACCTGCTGAGTTAATCCTTTATTGCACAGTGGGTTTAATAAAGGAACAGGAAACAGAGTTTTAAGAGACAGTTGGTCAATGGGATGAAACACGGAGAAAGAACAAATAGGATAAGAATGACAAAAGAGTCTATTGAATTTGACCATCAGAAAGGTGGCTGGTGACCTTTGCAGGAGTTGTTTCTCTGGAGGGAAAGGGCCAAAGGTCACACTATGAAAAGATGAAGAGAGAAGGGATCAGAGCCTGGAAGCAGCCACTGTGGACCCTCGTGAAAAGTTTGGTGAAGGTGGGAAGGCAAAAGATAGGGTGAAATCTAGAGTGATGTACATGAAGAGATGATAACAGGAAGAACAATTAGTAGATCCATGAATTGGAATTCTATTTATACTTTGCTTGGGAAAAGTGATGATTAATGTGAGTAAAATCCTATTTCTTGGTAATAAGCATCAAACTAGAAAGCCTAGTCCCTAGAGTCACACATTAAATTTAACATCTTTTTATTTATTTGTCACACTTCAGTTAAAGCAGAACATCTTATTTAAGAGATGACTATAAATAAAAGTAAATGTTGGGTGCCAATTAATTAATTTCCTGACCACACTTCTCGCGATAGTAAAAGCAACCAGTGCTTGTTTAGGATTGATACATGTGTTAATTCAGATTTATTCTCACTGCAGTGCATTTAAATAGATTCAAATCCAATCCACATGTTTACCTTGTATTTGTGGCATGGTTTAGGGACTGTGGACTGAGCCATGCTATATATGGATGACATGCCCTGTCAAGAATTGAAATATGCCTCTGCATGGAACTCATGATCACTTCCATGTTGACTGAATTCATGTGCTGGGGAATCTTTCTATATATAACATGGTAGCTTGCGGAGAGGGTATACTACCAAAACAGTGATTAATTAAAACGCACAGTTTTAAAAACATGCCCCCAAAGAGCCTGGCCAGCAATCACACTATAACACAACAGTGGTATGTGACGAGGGATGCTCAGACCCAGGCCCTGAATTCTTCAGTCCTAGGAGAAATCTTGATGGGGGTATTGGAGGTGGGGAGGCTGACTATTCCAGACTAAAACATATATTCCAGTTTAGCAATGTCATATTGTCCCTGGATATTTGTGACAGATGTAACTCTTGCTCCACAAACTTGGACATAGACGATAAGTCACATTGCTTTCTCTAAATCAAATTATATCTTAATCCAAAGCCTCATCCCATCCAAAGCTTCATTAGGCTGGGGGGAAATTCAGTCTCAGCTATTTGCTCATGCAGGGTTGGGGGGAGGGGCCCCCTCTCTAGGGTAGCCTGAGCTTCTGGAAGGCTAAAAGTGACCCAGATATTAAGAGAGGGGAGCACATCTTCACTTCATCATGGGGCCATGGATTCCCATATTTGCTGTACCTAGGTGGCCCTTGAAGTCACTCATCTCTTCAACTTCCATGCCAAGCCAGGACACAGAAATCTTTACTGAGGCTGGAGTCTTGTTACTGAGAATCCAGCCCCAATAGGAGCTTTGCCAGTGAGCGGCAGTGGTGTGGCTTCCTAGTCCTGGAGAATCTCACTTCTCCTCCCACTGCTTCTCCTTCCAGCCTTCCACCTTTGACTGGCATAGCCTCCTCAAGGAGGTTAAGCTTGTGGGGGAACAAACATCAGGAAGGGGCTTGTCTTCCAGAAAAGTCTGCTTTTGATTGTTATGTTTCAAATCCTCTTGATAAAAGAGAACATTAAAATCTGCTTCGTGTTTTTGGACCAGCGTAGGCAAAATACAGTGAAAAATAAACACAAATTAGCATGTCAGTTCATTATCCTGACATTTATTTGTAGTTACCCAGCAGGTATCAGTCAGGGATCTCAGTGATAGAAAAGCCACCATATCCCAAGGTGTAGACACACCCACCCTCAATATCTCCCCCATTGCAGCTGCTGTGAGGGGTCTTCTGGGCTCACTTCTACTTTTTTAAAAATACCCAAAGGGAACATCTTCCTGAAAGTAGTTCCCTCCTGAGAAGAGACTAGAGGAAGAAGAAACTTCTGTACCCAGCTGTGCTATCACTGGCTGCTTAGTAACAGCTTGTCTGCAACAGTTCTCAAGAATATGTTCCTAGCTTCATCACACGGTAGTAATATTCTCCAGGGATTAGGGGGTTGGGGGGGTAAACTCACAACTAATGGTCACAGACACGGTGAGCATTGTAGAGGGGAAGGGCATGCCTCTAAACCTCGCTTGGGTGAGACAAAGACATAAAATGTAACCAGAAGATATTTGCACTTCTGTGTTTATTGCAGCATTATTCACAATGGCTAAAATGTGGAATCAGCTTAAGTGTTTATCAAGGGACGAACGGATAAAAAAGATGTGGTGTATGTACACAATGAAATATTATTCAGCCATGAAAAAGAAGGAAATTTTGTCCTTTGCAGAAATATGGATGGATCTGGAGGACATTATTTTAAGTAAAATAGACCAGGCACAGAAAGAAAAATATTGCATTGCATTTTCACACTCATATATGGGACCTAAAAAAAATTGATCTCAAGGAGGTAGTGAATAGAATGGTGGCTACTAGAGATTGGTAAGGGTGGTGGGAAGGGGTAATGAAGAGATGCTGGTGAAGGGGTAATTGTTTTAAACAAAAGGAAAAAGTTCTAGTGTTCAATAGTGCAGTAGGGCAACTATAGTTAACAATAATTTATTATATTTCAGAATAGCTAGAAGTTTTCAAATGTTCCCAACATAAAGCAATGATAAATGTTTCAGGTGAATCATGTCCCAATTACCCTGATTTGATCATTATATGTTATATGCTCGTATCAAAATATAACATGTACTCCATGAATATGTACAATTATTATGTATCAATAAAAAATTTTAAAAATAGAATATGTTCCTAGCTTCACAGCCAAGGAGAATAGCCCAACAGTGGACAGTCACAGGCTCTTGTCATCCTCATTTGTTCCCCTGAGGTTTCCTTTCTTCTCTTTGGAGGGCCAGAGAAAGCTGGATACAATGATGACAGCAAGCTTAAAATTGCTTCATCTCTATAGTTTTGAAAACTATTCTGTGATTATTTATAAAGCAAAAAAAAGATGTTATTGGGGATGGTGAATAGTTGTTTGATGCCATCATTGTATGATTCTTAAGGGATCTTTCTTTAAAATGTCAATTTATATAATTTTAAATTTATAAAAAAAGTTTAAAAAAACAAAGGGAAATTATTGAAAAATAGTAAAGATTCATAATCACACCACAGTAACATGCATGCATTCATATTTTACATTTTACTTTCCACATGAGTACATATTTTAATCTGTTTATAACCACAGTATACATAGAGTGTTGTTGAATTTCATTTTGATAGAATATGTATGTGTGTCATTTTAAAGAAGAATAACATGTTCCAAATTAAATATTCTTTTCTCTCTAAAATGTTTGTTCCAAGGTAACCTTAAGAATCTTTGAATCAGAATCATTTAAGCTATCCTCTAAATCTGCTTGTTTCTGATACTGAGAACTATAGAACCCACTAGGCCTTTTCCCCCCTTTATGGGAGAAATATGGGTGGTATGGAAAACATACTTCTTATAGTGAATGTTATTGGATAGGTGCTTCATAAGTTGTAGCTATTATTATTTTCATAATTATTGAATTTTAAAAATATTTTTAGTTTTTTTCTGATTATAGAATGAAAATGAACTTTCATAAATGAATTTAATATTTTAAAATATTATAATATTGAAAAAATATATGAACATTCAGAAAATATTTATCTTAATCATATTTATTTTAAAATATGTTTGGTTAAGTGGATGAATATAAAATAGTCACTGTATATCCTTATTTTTGTTAAATGAGTCCCCTGTCATTTTGTGTCTAACTTGAAGATAATTTTTTTAGTATTCATCCTATATTCTTTATTTTTATTTATTTTTTTTTTTTGAGACAGAGTCTCGCTCAGTTACCCAGGCTAGAGTGCCGTGGCGTCAGCCTAGCTCACATCAACCTCAAACTCCTGGGCTCAAGCGATCCTCCTGCCTCAGCCTCCCGAGTAGCTGGGACTACAGGCATGCGCCACCATGCCCAGCTAATTTTTCTATATATATTTTTAGCTGTCCATATAATTTCTTTCTATTTTTAGTAGAGACAGGGTCTCACTCTTGCTCAGGCTGGTCCCGAACTCCTGAGCTCAAGATCCACCTGCCTCAGCCTCCCACAGTGCTAGGATTACAGGCATGAGCCACCATGCCCAGCCCATCCTATATTCTTTATACATTAGAAATTTCTAACATATAAGTAAGCTTGTTTCTCTTTTAATTATTAGTAAATTTCTTAGATAAAAATGATCATAGCATATTATGAAATATTTTTCAACACATGAAAACAATGACGTTCCAGATGATCTCCAAATACATAAACTGATATTTTAAGAAAAGTAGTTATACCACTACAAACTGCCAAAATTTGAATATATCAAAATAATTCCCTTCTGACTATATAATTCTGTATTATATGTTCATGGGGAATATTAAATTTCTTCTAACCTGGTTTTTATAAATAAAACCATATAATTTTTTTTTGGTTTTGCTTTTCTTTTCTTTGAATAGGAATTCCAAAATTTACTTTTAAACCTCACTCTTCTCAGACTTATGGGGCTTTTCAGAATCTGTTAGGTGTTCCTGTGACCCTGTTTTCTCTGAACATAACTGTCTCAGTGTGGGCACTTGGCATCTGGAAAGCAATGTATTACTATGTATTCAATGTCAAAGCTGGTTTCTATGCAATAGGGACACATGAATTTAGTCCTTGTTAATAGCTATTAAATAGTTTGATTATATCACTGTTTTGAATACTTTGAAGTAATTTTTTATTTCCTCTCCATTATTAGATCATTTTTGAAGCGGAACGTGGCAAGGGCAAAACCGGCGAAATTGCAGTGGATGGTGTCTGGCTCGTTTCAGGCTTATGTCCAGATGGCCTTTTATCTGTGGTCAATTGAATGCTATTATCTTTATATTTGGCTTTTTATGTCAGTTCCCTGTTTTTTGATATTGCATCATAGGATCCCCCCATTTTAGAAATATTAATACAAGCTGCAAAGTTGTAACGTACCAACAGAAATATTATTGTAAGATGCCTTTCTTTTACAAAATGTGCCAATATTTGCTTTAAATATAGTACCACTGTGTCTTCTCATTCATATCTGATATTTTCCATATTATATTATAGAATGTGGAAATGCCACTTCATCTTTCCTCCCCAGTATATCTGCTTTGCCTACGTGAATTGATGAGCTTCTCTATATAACATTTCTAGAATAACAAAAAAAAAAAAAGCAAAGAGAAATGTTTAACTGTTTGACTTTTATGACACTTCTTGGAAACTATGACATCAAAGATAGACTTTTGCTTAAGTGGCTTAGCCTGATTTGTCATAGCCAAGCTTGTATGTTTAAATTCTTTGTAATAATAATATCCATATAATTGCCTTGTGTCATGGTTTAATTTTTCTAAGTAAGAAGATATGTTGTTGATTCTATGTTTACTTCTGTGTATGATTATTTGCTGTTCTGAAAAACGTAGTTTTTATTGTTTTCTCTTTGGAAATACTTTACATTCTTAAAAATTCTTAAAAGTACTCGCTAGCATGGGAAAATGTGACTGCTTTATTGGGCCTCATAAAGGCAATGCAGGTTAGCATATTGTTAAACTAAAGGCCCCAGAGAACTACCTGAAACCAAATTAGCAGATTGAAGGACTCAGACAAAGACTGATGACTTCTTTTCTATATCTCTTTCTTTCCAAATTCGAAAAGAGCTTTGTGTGGGAATCCTGAGTGTATTCCTTGAGGATGAAATTATATTCTGCTTAAGATTCTGAGTCAGAAACAGATCCAAGACAGCTCCCAAACAGAAGGTTCCCCAAATATTTGCTCCTTAAAGCAATTAGGCATTGAGCCATGGGAGGAAGGAGAGAGAGAAGGTGGTCCACTTGCTAATATTTAAAATTTATGGCCTCACTCTTGAAGGGTTTTTTAAATGCTGAAACCCTCAGTAATCCTTCTTCAACAACGTTCTCTTTAGTAAAACCAACATCCACAATATTTTAAGATGGGGGGGGTTCCGAATTGTTTTCCTCTAGTGTGAGGGAATTTTGGCATACAAAATCTGTACAGGACTGTAGAGGTATCTGTTAGGGAAGCTGCTAGTTCTAGAAACCCCCAAAATAGTGTTCCTGGTGAGACCAGATGAAGGACTGCCCAGCTAAGGCAAATCAGCCCACAGAATCATAAGAGATAATAAAATGGTTATTTTAAGCCACTAAATGCTGGGGTGGTTTGTTACACAGCAAAAGCTAAATGATACAGGTCATTTCTAATGCTGTGGTAGAACTTAAAGAAGACTCCCTATGTCTTCTGTGACTAAGGACATTCGAGAGCACAGCCGTGGCTTAGAATAAAGGAAGATAGAGAGGAGACCTTACAGTGAAGGACAGTGCTCCAGTAATCCAGGTTAAAGGAAGGAATGTTGAACCAGAAATGAAATAAAGAGGCCTAAGAATCATGCTACATATAGACAGAAAATCAATGCACAAAGCTGAGTTAAGTTGAGTAATAACATTTCATGTTTCTGTAATATCTGATGCGGAAACTGCTAGTCGCCTACCCAATATCTCTTCTCGCCTTTTTCTTTCCTGGTATAAGCACCTATACATATATTTTTTAGGGGGTGGACCATGTGCTCAGCTAGAACACTGCATTTCCCAGCCTCCTTCCAGATGGGGGGGTCACCCTGAGATGTGAGCTGAAGTCATTGGTGGGGCTTCCAGGAAGGATCCTTAAAGGGAGCTTGCAGCTGGCAGTCCCCTTCTGCCATTTCTCTTCCTCCTTCATCCTGCTTGCAATGCGGCTGTAAAGGCAGGAGCTCTGTAAGCTACCTTGTGATCAGGAGGGCAAGGCCCACATTCTGTGGAGAAGTAGACAACGGGAGGAAGCCTGGGCCCTGGTGATGTCGTGGAGTCTCTATCCTGTCCCAGACTGGTCACTGCTGGAGATTTTATTAAGTGAGAGAAAAATAAGCCCTCCCTTGGCCTATCTAGGATTGCAAACAGAGCACAGTCCAGACCCAGGTGATCACCCACCTGGATCCCTGGCAGCTGCCTCTGCCATTTCCACCACAAGACCATAGTCTTGGGGACTAACTTCTTGGACTCTTAAATACCAACATATTGTTTATACTCACATATTGAAATAATGGCATAAGCCCCCATTTTTGCCTCCCCTCTAAGGCTAAATGTCAGTGGCTGACTAAAGCCCTGAGGTGAGGATTCTGAGACTGCATCTGGGCCTTTATCATGGCGAGGAGGGGGGCTGAATGATGCTGTTTGGGGTTCTCAAAAGCAAGGAGGTAGGCACCTGTCAGCAGATGTGACCCATGCGGCATGACTCTCTCCCTTCCCGTCCCACAGGCTGTATTGCTCACTACCTCTGGAGGAGTGAAAAAAAATAAACTAGGAAAATAGGCCTCACTGTTTCAGGCTATGTGGTCCTCGGCCTGCAAGGATCCTCTTCTAATAATTAACAAGGGGGTGGCGGTGTCCAGCCATGTGACCAAGGAGGAGGGCTACTACTCCCTCCTCAGAACGCCACCTCTCCAGTCTTCCCCAGACTGAAGGCCAAGGAAGTGGCCAAGGAAAGTGACCCAAAGCTGTCCAGAATAGAAAACCCTGGGAGGCTTGGGCCTTTGGTTAGGTAACTCGCTCCTGGAACAAAGAACTCTGAGTCATGTTGCTATAATCTTAACACTGGTCTCAGAACTTTGTCACATCTAAAAAAAGAGAAAACACCCTTCAATGTCCCTCCATTATCTCTGAAGAGCAAAATGAGAAGGTGATACTAGAGCACTGGCCCCATCCGGAGTCCTCAAGTATTCACTGTTTAAGAAAACAAGGAATCACTTGGAAATTTGAGTACTTGCTGGATGTTTGACAATAGTAAGCAATATTTTTAGGTGTGATAATGGTACTGTGATTCTGCTTTTCTAAAAGAAAGAATTTTTTCCTTTAGAGATACACACTAAAATATTTACAGATGAAATGACATGATGTCTGGGATTTGCTTCAAAATAACATGGGGGAGGGCCGGGTGCGGTGGCTCACGCCTGTAATCCTAGCACTCTGGGAGGCCAAGGCAGATGGATCACTCGAGGTTAGGAGTTCGAGACCAGCCTGAGCAAGAGGGAGACCCCCGTCTCTACTAAAAATAGAAAGAAATTATCTGGCCAACTAAAAATCTATATAGAAAAAATTAGCTGGGCATGGTGGCGCATGCCTGTAGTCCCAGCTACTCGGGAGGCTGAGGCAGTAGGATCGCTTAAGCCCAGGAGTTTGAGGTTGCTGTGAGCTAGGCTGACTCCACGGCACTCACTCTAGCCCGGGCAACAGAGCGAGACTCTGTCTCAAAAATAAATAAATAAATAAAAAATAAAATGGGGGAGAGAGAAGTCAATGGGGGTGTCTAGAACAGAAAATGATAAACTTTTCCTGGAGGAGCTGTATAGTAAATATTTCAGGCTTTGTTGGCTAGACATCTTTGTCACCACTACTCAGCTCTGCCATTGTAGCACAAAAGCAGCCATGGACAGTACTCAAACGAATGGGACTGGCTGTGTTCTAATAAAACCTTATTTTAAAACATGCAGCTGGCTAGATTTGGCCCATAGGTTGTATCGATAGTTTGCCGACTTCTGGTCTAGTGGAAACAAGATGAGCCGTGAGTTGTACCCGCTGAAAGTGAGTGATGAGATTATGGGATTTCATAATACTAACTGGTCTGCTTTTTTATATGCTTGAAATTCTCCACAATACAATGTTAAAAAAAAAAAAAAAAGGGAAATTGACCATACATTTTTTTTAAAAGATTACCATCACAAATGCTTAAAAAACCAGTTGGAGCTTGATGCATTAAACCTTCAGAAGTATGTAAAATGTTCTAGTAGTCCTGTAGCAATTCAGAGAATCAATATACCACGGGACTGCTCTTGGCCTTCAAAACCAAGATGGGGCCAGGAGCAGTAGGTTCCAGAGCGGCATTGCTACCACAGCTGCCCAATTCTGGGCAGGTTCGGGGGCTCAGGCTCACTACCTGTATGAGGCATCCATCTATGGGAGGGTCGCTTTATGTCTCTGACGAGAGCGTGGCCTCCCCTCCTCTCCCTCCCACACATGATAGACCTCAATCAGAACGCCTGGGGATATTACCTACCCTCTCTCTGCCTCAGATTTCCTGAAATGAGGATGGCAAGACTGAAGTCTACTTCAAACCAGGTAAAACACCCCGTGGCACCATCAGGCCTGGACATGTCAGCTCTTGCTATGCAGATGCCATCTCACATGCTTCTCTTGCTCCCCCGTCCATTGGCAAGGGGAAAACACATGCCTTCCAAGGTTGTTGACTGAACACTAGCCCGAATTTTGCCGCATAGGGTATGCACATATGTTTTCATTGCAGTAGATACTGCCGGGTACCCCTCCAATGTGGTTCTACCATTCACAGGCCCACTAGCAGGGGAATGAGAGTGAGTATTTCCTCACCTCCCGCCAACGCTTCATATTAGCAAACCACTGCAGACAATCCAACTGGGGGCAAATGCTGGCTCCTTGCTGTTTTCATGTACACCCCTCTGATTTCAGGTGAGATTAAGCATCTCACCAGGTCCATTGGCTGTTTGTACTTCCACTTTGTGACTCATGTCTTTTATCCTTGTGTCACCACCAGTGTTCTGAAGCCCAGTCCTGGCTCTTCCTCGCAGCCTCTGTTTTCCTGACCCAGCCTGTCAGGCCTCTGCCCAGCATGTGGGTCCCTTCGGATGTCCACCATCGGCTCTGGGGGCTCAAAAAAGACTCCTTGTGGCCAGGAAGGTCTCTCCTGTCCCTCCCTTACAGACCTCGGGAGACCTCAGACTCTGCATGGAGGGCCACGTCGTCTGTAAGATGACAGCTAGGACTTGGGCGACCCCTCACTCCCTCTTCTCAGGCACTCGATACCTCCCTGAGACTGCACTAACCTCCGACCTGGCCTGAGGAAGCCTGCAATTTTTTTTTGTATTCTTTTTCTTGAAAGCACAGAATACCTGTGGATGACTATAGAATATTTTTACCTGGGGATGTTTTCAGATGTCGAGAACTATGAAAAGGTCTGACACTTTACCTGAACTACAAGCTCACAAGTTGGCCTGTTGTGGTTTCATGGATATTGGTAGAAAACATGAAGCTCCTGAGTAAGAGATGAAAGACTGTACCAGGCACGGCACAGCCGGCAGCACTGGCTCTCGGCCCCACCCCAAGTCTGACAGAGGGTGGGCAGTGCAGTGGCGGGTCCCAGATGCGGTATACATAGTGGGCTTGTGCCACAGCTGAGGAACCCTGAGTTTGGGAAAGCCCAAATCTTATGAGAGGACTGAGAGCAAACCTTCTCAAACTTTGTCCTAGAAGGAGACAATACTTTTAGTCATCTTGATCAGGAACCAAATCTGCCCTCTGGAAGAAGACACTATTTCTATTCTCCCAGGCTGTTCACTATACAAACATCCTTGAAAAGACAGTACTTGAACAATGAAGTTATCATTAAACTACCTTAAAACATGAAAAAAAGGCCGGGCGTGGTGGCTCACGCCTGTAATCCTAGCACTCTGGGAGGTCAAGGCAGGAGGATCGCTCGAGGTCAGGAGTTTGAGACCAGCCTGAGCAAAAGCAAGACCCCGTCTCTACTAAAAATAGAAAGAAATGATCTGGACAGCTAAAAATATATAGAGAAAAATTAGCCGGGCATGGTGGCACATGCCGGTAGTCCCAGCTACTCGGGAGGCTTAGGCAGGAGGATTGCTTGAGCCCAGGAGTTTGAGGTTGCTGTGAGGTAGGCTGACGCCACAGCACTCTAGCCTGGGCGACAGAGTGAGACTCCATCTCAAAAAAAAAAAAAAAAAAAAACATGAAAAAAATAGTACAGAGCAAAAGTTGCTAATGCCTTTGTGCAGAAGATAGGCAGAAACACAAGAGACCCACGGAGAATCACTTCCCAACATCAGACTCAGCTTTTTGGAATTCATTGGATGAGGAGATGACAGAAAGACAGGATAGCAATGGTGGCCCTTTTCAAGCCCATAACATTGTGAATATCATTCTCATCCTTGATACACGTCCAGTTCACCTTCTCTGAGTGAAGGGAACTACTGCTTTCTGGAATTTACTTTTCCAGGACTGCTGTTTAAAATCCTGTTCCAATCAGGCCATAAGATATCAGTTAGGTAATTTAATTTCTGCAAAATAAACAAACATGGACTGAAATCATTGCACGTTTTGAGGAAGAACTATTACAGCTTGGGGACATGTTATAATCTGATACTCTCCTCCAAAACCGGTTATTTGTTTTTGAGTCAAATGGTCTTGGCTTTTAGAACATTTATAGTATTTTGGAAACTTGACAGGGTGAATTGGATAATGACTATTTAGCATCATTTCGAGTAAATGCAGTTCTTGTGGAAAGTGGAAAACTATCAGACTGACAGCCCAAAGCACTGAGAGTTTCTCCCCCAAGAAGGAACAGGGAATAGTGGTTAGACACATGTTTCTATTTTTAAAACTGTCTTTTATTGAATGTTGGTGAATTTATCTCAGTATAATGATTTTAAGTGAGGTTTTTTTTTTCTCCTTTGACAAGTGTGAGGCCCTCCAAAAATGTCAAGACAGGTTAGACTGGGTAAACATCTAAAAAGCCAGTGTAAATGAATTCAACCTTTTTTCTTTTTAATTCAGTCAGACCATGACTGCAAATGCCAATAGCTGTGTTCTGTCTCCAGTCAAAGCGTTGTCCGGATGCTGTGTGGACGCGGCTTAATTCTGTCTGGCAGGCAATGGTAAGGTACCATGGACTTTTGGATTTTTGTACATGTGTACAAACAAGGGTTCTTTTTTCATGTGGAGAATAGGGTTGCAGATTGGAGTAG
Organism: Lemur catta; assembly: GCF_020740605.2. Lineage (NCBI taxonomy): Eukaryota > Metazoa > Chordata > Mammalia > Primates > Lemuridae > Lemur > Lemur catta. The sequence continues at coordinate 63,718,179 of NC_059155.1, read as the reverse complement.
TTATTTATGGAATAACATTTTGGAATTCTTACATTTTTAAACATCATATCTGTGCTTCATGAAACTTCTGGCATCAATATGTACATAAAAACTATGTAAGATGATTTCTAAGTAGTCTCATGTCTTGGGGCGCAGCATTACCATATGGCGGTAAGAGTCTGGCCTGGGGCCAAGAAAGGCTGCCCCTAACTGGCCTTAACATAGAAAGGTTACATACGCATATTTTTGACCCAAACATTTATCTTGTGTATAGCTTTAACCAATTTGGGAGTATCATATAAGTTGTTTTCCATTTCTAGGTTGTTGTTTTGTTCATGTGTTTGTTTGATTGGTTTGGTTTCCCCTACTCTATTACAAGAATACTGGATTAAATATAAACAGGCAAGAACTAATTACCCTTTCCTTCTCAGTAATTTCTTTGAGAAACCTATATATTTATCTCACTGACAATGTTGCTCAAAACGCATTTGGAATTGCCTTTTTCAGGTACAAAATATCATACAAGAGACTTGGTATTGTCAGTTTATGGTTATGCCTCATGTATGACCAAAACCAGTATGACCAACCCAGAAGTCCACTGCTAGGTATATACCAAACAGAAATGCACAGTAGCACTATTTTTAATAGTCCTAAAGCAATAACCTGAATATCCATAATATCCAATGTGAGTAGAATGGATAAATAAATGGTGGCATATTCATTCGATGAAATACTATAAAGAAATGAGAATGAACAACCTAATGCTACTCACAGCAGCACAGAAAAATTTTAAAAATATGTCATTGATCAAAAGAAGCCAGAAAGTACATACTATATGCTTCCATTTATATGTTTCAAAAATCAGGGCCCAGCGCAGTGGCTCACGCCTGTAATTCTAGCACTCTGGGAGGCCGAGGCGGGAGGATCGCTTGAGGTCAGGAGTTCAAGACCAGCCTGAGCAAGAGCTAGACCCCATCTCTACTAAAAATAGAAAAAATTAGCTGCGTGTGGTGGTGCACACCTGTAGTCCCAGCTACATGGGAGGCTGAGGCAGGAGGATCGCTTGAGCCCAGGAGTTTGAAGTTGTTGTGAGCTAGGCCGATGCCACGGCAGTCTACTCAGGGCAACCGAGTGAGACTCTGTCTCAAAAAAACAAAAATCAGGCAAAATTAATCTATGGTGGATAAGTTGGGATTGTATCTACCCTTGTGGGGGGCTGCTGGAAGGAAACACAAGGGGGTGAACTTCTGAGCGGCTGGTAGTTTTTTTTTGTTTTTTTTTTTTTTGAGACAGACTCTCACTCTGTTGCCCAGGCTAGAGTGAGTGCCATGGCGTCTGCCTAGCTGACAGCAACCTCAAACTCCTGGGCTCAAGCAATCCTCCTGCCTCAGCCTCCTGAGTAGCTGGGACTACAGGCACGTGCCACCATGCCTGGCTAATTTTTTCTATATGTTTTTAGTTGTCTGGCTAATTTTTTCTATTTTTAGTAGAGACGGGGTCTCGCTCAGGCTGGTCTCAAACTCCTGACCTCAAGCGATCCTCCTGCCTCGGCCTTCCAGAGTGCTAGGATTACAGACGTGTGCCACTGGCCAGTAGTTTTGTTTCTTGATGCTTTTTGAAGGAGCATGTTGAGTGTGAAAGGTACTGAGCAATACACTTACGATCTGCCCACTGACTTTTCTATAGATGTGTTATACTTCAATAAAAATTTATTTCGAAAAGTATACTCTCCTTTAAGATGAACCTCATCTAGCTGACATTGTGCCAAATGACTTGGGACACCTAAAGTGAATTCACCTCTCAGTGTCAGACAGGTTGTGACTGAAGTCACACAGACTCATGTATAATCCAGCCACCAATGACTCTTACATTGGGGATGTTCCCTGGGCTGCCATCCAGGCTACCAATGGACCCTGGACATGGCAGGCTGCCGGAGGAATCTGGAGAGGTGGTCCAACAGGCCCAGAGGCTACCGCCTGGGGAAATATTCCTGCTGCTTAGGAGCCTGGAACCCTCACCTGCCCCACATCTATTAGTCTTTCTGGACGGTGATAGAAATGTCTGCATCTCCCTTCTTTTCTATCCCTGTTACTCCTTTTAAAACTCCTTTTCCTTCTAAGCTGACTCCAAGCTACAGTCGCACAGCTCTCCTGCTGAACAGGAGACATTTTGCACTTGCATCACTCATTTGTTTAAATCCTCTCTCAGCGTTCCTGCAGCGCCCCCTTGCGCCTGTCTTGTGTGCATGTGTGTGGCTGCCACCAGGCAAACAGCAGAGAGCTGTCTTCAACATCTCCTGCTCCCTCTTTGCCCCATTTCTCCCCTTCCCTGGCATCTTGGAACCTCATGCTTCTCTCTGGGTACCCAGAACCTTCCAATTCAGTCACCCTTGAGACCTTGAGGAATCCAATCTTGCAGACCTTTCATTCCCTCCAATCCACCCCAATCACCGCTTCCTCGTCCTATGTCCCATTCCACTGGTCTCTGACAAATGAAAGGAGGCTACCCTTACATGATGACTCAGGCATAGGGAATAAAGAGCTTCACGTGTAACTCTTCCTAAGTGATACTTGCTCATTTATAATAGCAGCTTCCAATGTCTTGATTTCCTTCCAAAGGAAATTCCAGTACCACGATAAGATCAGGGATTCTCTTCTGATGTCCCTGAAATCACACAGCCACATTAAGACAAGCTGTGTCAGAGTTTGCTGGTAGTGAGTAACAGAAACAGATCCAGCAGAGGAAAGTTATAGCAAGGATAGCAGGAGTGTGAGGTGGATGGAAAGACCAGAGACCCATCTTGGAAATGGGCTGCAGAGCTAGAAGCAGAACGCCGTGGGAAAGGAGCCACTGCACGAATGGTCTGATAAGGACGCCACCTTGCCCTAGCAACCTCTCACCATGTTCAGTCTGCACATCACTCTGCTCAAAATTCACATTCTGAGGAGGGGTGTGCAATCGGCCCAGGGGCTTTAAAATACACCGATACCTGGGTCCTGATCCAAAAGATTTATTGGCCTAAGGTACCACCTGGCTGCTGGGAGTTTTAAACGTTCACCAGGTAATTCTAACATGTAGCAAAGGTTGTGAACCATTGATCTACAAAGGTCCCCCTATAATGGCTAAAATTAAAAGGACTGATAATCCAAGTGTTGGTGAGGATGTGAAGCAACTAGAACTCTCATACATTGCTGGTGGGAGTATCAATTGGACCAACCACTTTGGAAAATTGTTTGGCAGTGTCAACTAAAACTAACAGACACCTACCCTATGGCCCAACAATTCCACTTCTGGGTTATATACTCAAGAGAAATAAGGGCTTATGTCCACCGAAAGACATGAATAAAATGTTCATAACAGCTTTATTAGTAATAGTCCAAAACAGAAAACAACCCAAATGTTCATCAACAGTAAAGTGGATAAATTGTGGTAGATGCATACAATCCAATACCATACAGAATGAAAACCACATCATGGGTGAATTCCATAGATATAATATTGAGTAAAAGAAGCTAGATTCAAATGAGTATATATACAATATGGGTCCATTTTTATGAAGTTCAGGTAAAACTAATTCATGTAGATTGGAGCCCACTAAGGGAAATGTTTTATATCTTAATCTAGGTGATGATTAGCTAGGTATATGCTATAATTTGATCAAGCTGTAATTTTAAGATTTGTGCACTTTACTGTAAGTTATTCCTCAATTTAAAAAAAGAAAGATGCTGAGTAATATGTCATTGTATCGATAAACCCCAACTTGTTTACCCATTCTTCTGTTGATGGATGTTTGGGTTCTTTCCAGTTTTCAGCTATTATAAACAAATATGCTGTGAATATTCGTGTATAAGTCTTTGTATGAACAAATGCTTTCATTTCTCTTGGATAAATACCTAAGAGTGGAATGGCTGGATCATATGGATAATTTCTTAACTTTTAAAGAAGTTACCAAACTTTTCCCAAGTGGTTGTAACATGTTACTTTATTACTAGCAGGCATGAAAGGTTTAGTTCCTCCACCTCTTGGCCAACACTTTGGGTTTTTTGGCCATTGTAATAGGTGTGTGGTGGTATCTCATTGTGTTTTAATTGATATTTTCCTGATTACTCATGATGTTGTGTTTTTTCAGGTGCCTGTTTGTCATCTGTATATCTTCTTTAGTGAAATGTTTGTTTAAAACTTTTGCCTTTTAAAATATTGAGTTTTCTTCTCATTTAATTTTTAGACTTGTATATATATTTTGGATACAAATCTTTTATCAGGAATATAAATTTCAAATACTTTCCCTCAAGAAAAAAAAAAGAAAGAAAGAAAAACGCAATTCAAGCATCTATTTATAGCAATTAAGTTGAAAAGGCTATACTAATGAAGGAAGTTCTTATGCAATTTTTAAACATGAAGAATCTTTCATTTAGGGAGGAAAAACAGTTTTAAACCAGAAGTGCACCCTCCCTCCCCACCCTATCCCCATCCTTCCCAGCTTGGAGAAAGTCTGGCTAATGTGCTTGACAAAAGCTCCCCACCCCTGGTTGAGAATCACTGGTTTAATCAATCAGTAAGCCCACCAGCCAGACACTGCCTGACTCAGGCTAGAACTAGCTCTTCGAAGCCTCTGCGAATTTTCATCAGAGATACTATGTTCCCTGTATCTCTGTTATGTCATCTGTATAAGTCTGAGGAATATGTTGCAGAACTTAAACAGAAGGTTTCTGTTTCTATAATCTATGCCTTTTTGTTCTATTTTCTGACATTCTGTGACTCCTGAGATTTCAAGGGAACTATTCATCATTTTAATCCTATGCATTATGTTCTGTGATTTACAAGAATGTCCCCAGTTAATCCCTGTGTCTGGTCCTGGTGTTTTATCAGGAAATGAACACCAGCCAGCACCTTAGAACCCAGAAAGATGCAGTCTCTCTGACCTCATTCCATGGAAAACATCTGTAACTGTTCCCTGAGTAACGTGTAACACTAACCTCTGGGAGAGGACCCATAAAGGAGTTTGCCTCTGTTCCTTGGGAATTTGCAGGAAAGGACTGTCTGTGTGAGCTCAGAATATCTATATTGCCACTCAGAGACTTAATAAGGATTGAAAAATTAGTTCCACTGCACCAAGGGAAATTTATCAGAGAGAATTCCAGAGTCTGAAAGCGGCTGAAAGATGATCTTGAAACAAAGGCCTGAAAACTATATATGATAAATTATAGAAGTGAGTGCTTTTATAGATATTCTACTTAAAAATTGCCCCAAAGAACTAACTTCTCAGCAACCTTTTTAGAATCCATTGGCAGCCCTATTGTAGATTTATTCCAGATTAATTCAGCCAGCACTATTCAACAGAACTTTCCGCAGCAACAGTCATGTTCTATGTCTATGCTATCCAATATGGTATGAACTAGCCACAGGTGGCTACTGAGAACTTGCCATTTGGCTAGTGTAACTGAGAAACTGAATTTCAAATTTTGTCTAAATAGCCACATGTGGTTACATAGTGGACAATGCAGGACTGCATTAGCTTGCCTGTTAGTTGAAATAATAGTTTTCTTTTTCACACCAGAGAAAAGCTTGGGTTGTTTTTGTTTTTGTTTTTGTTTTTAGACTTTTAACTAATTTCTATTTTTTTTCTTCAGGACATAGTTCATGAGAAATTGGTTATAAAAACCCTAAACGCTCTACTGACAAAGTTTCTGAAATAACTTCTAGTTTCTAAACTAATTCCTTCAGGTTGAGTCTTTCATAGTTTAATTGTTTTGACAAATATTAGATATTTTAAGAATTGAATGTTACAAATCTGATCACAAAGAAAGTATTCTTCCTAGGTCACTGTTTAAAAGCAGAGATTGTTGTTCTGGAGGCCTATAGTGCTTTGTATTTTTAAATGAGTATTTCCAAAGGCAAGAGTACTCAGAAAATGAACCAAAAATTAACAAAGGAAGACAAGAGAAATATCATTAAGGCATGTTAAATTTAATAAGCAAGAAGCCATTGACCTAAGGCTGTCTCTGTACTTTGAGTTCCTATGCAATGAACTGGAACCTAACTTAGCATGTGAATAAACTGAAAACTTAACCTAAGAGTATAATAAACAGTCAAATTGCAGACAAAAGCTTCACCCAATCACAGGCTGCCAACTGATCAGATCATGTCCAAATAGAGCAAAGGCCGAGCTGCAACCAATCAGTCTATTTCTGTATTTTACTTCCTTTCTCTGTCTATAAAAACTCACTGTCCATGCAGCTCTCTGAACCTCTTCTGGTTCTGAATGTTGCCCATTTCATGAATGATTCTTTCCTCCAATAAATTATAATTTAAATTGTCTAAAGTTTTTCTTTTAACAGGCAAAAGATTGACAAAGATGTTTTGCTTGACCAACTTCAGTCAGGCCCCTGAGCCTTCTCCTAGGCCCATCTGTGCACTTCCTTGTAAAATCCAGTTTTAGCAAAGAGCCCTGCTAAGTCAGTGTAGCAAGAAGCACTCACCCTCAATATCTGATCACTCTCAGTATCTGACCAGGTTCCTCATCCTCCACCATCCTCCAGGTGACATTTGATCACCTGGCCTGTCTTAAGCAAGAATCCTGCTAGGTTGGTTTAGCCAGAATCCCTCTTATCCCTGATGTTTCCTCTTAGTAATTTTCTATCCACTGACTTCCACACTGCTCCTTGGCTATAAATTCCCACTTTCCCGGGCTATATTTGAAGTTGAGCACAATCTCTCTCCTTCACTGGAAGACCCTGTAGTGGTCCCTGTACCTGTCTCAATGGTCCTGCATAAAGTCTTCCTTACCATGTTTTAACAAGTGACATTAAATAATTTTTTCTTTAACAAGATATAATCCTTAAGTGAACATTGCATTAAAATTTACTATAGCAAACATTTTAGCCCTGTAATAGTTTAAAGGCTAGAGAGAAAGACAAAAGCAACTCCTGAAGCTCTGAGCTGGCTGAGCACTCACAGCTGGGCCTTTGTGTTCTGTGGAACATAAATAATTTCACACAACACCAACATCAGGTATGGCTACTCTCTGATGTGATGGATCAAGCCAAAAATAAGACTCCTTCTCAATCATGTTGGAATGCTGACAAAAATACAAACACTGTCCAAACCACAATAATGACCAAACATCCCCTATCCTGGCCAGTGAGTCACTGGTCTTGTGTTCCCTCCTTCTAGGTAAGATTTATTATGTTACTTAATCATAGAATCATCCTGCTTCCCGGCAGCATCCAATCCAGAGTATTGGATTGGATACTTTGCTTCCTTGAACCTTTCCCCAAATTACCTTAGAATAGGGGATCAGCAAAGGAGGCTGCCACATTCTCTACTTCAACCATCACTGTGGGTTTACTGGACCCTTGTGCACAAGTGAGAAGTCCAGGATGCACATGACCACTTAATGAACATTTACTACTTTCAAATCAATGGATGCATGCTAGGGTGCATATAAATACTTGTAGAATTAATTACTGTGTTAAATTACTGTCAACATCTAACTGAGCCATGTCTTGACTGCCTTGATTAGAAGCAGAAAGGGTAAGTTGTAGAGTAAGTTTAGCAAAGGTCGCTGCTGAAAAAAGAGAAAGAAAAAAACATTTGTAAGGTGTCTTTCAATTCAAGCCCGCGGCGGGGTCGTAGCTCCTCCTCCAGGAAACCGTGGAGAAACTCCCACGGCCGCAGATTGCTCTGCGCAGGCGCCATTTCCCTAACACGCACGCGCGGGGTCCCAGGACTGCGTGGGCTGGTTCGTGGGCTCGGATTGGTTGAGCCGTCGTCGTCCCAGCTCCGGAGACCGGAAGATTTCTGTGGACGCCGGGACTGCTGACGTCTCCCCGGCTACGCCTGCGCTTCTCATTGAGCCGCGCTTCAGGTTCGTCAGGGCCTGTGCCCGGCAGAGGGCGAGCGGTTGTTTCTGGTGGGAGGTCACCCCCGCTCGAGGAGGCTCTCCGGTGCGCCCTGGGCCGGGTAGGCCCTAAGGGGCCCCCGCCCCCTTCTCTCCTTCAGCCGACGTTGCCAGAACCCTCGGGGCCGCCGCTACGTGTGTGCTGGGTGCTGGGCTGTCACCCGGGATGGGTAGCAACTGGCTTTGCTTGTTGCGTGGCCCCACCCACCGGAGCCCAAACCCGGGCCAGGCCAGACCCACGGGCTGGTCCCTCCCGCTCGCTGCACCTTTACTGGGGGTCATCATTAACGGAAAAGGGTCCTAGCGCAGTGCTAAGTGGCTGTTCAGAAACTGCCACTCCGCTGCCAACGTTTGGCGCCGTTTCTCTCCCTGGAGGAAGGGGCTCCCTGTGAAGCTGGAGGGTTGTGCGTGGGTTAGGGCTAGAAAGTTAACATTCCTTTTTAGATTTTAAAGAGATGTAAAGATCTAAACAGATTTAGATTCCTACTGATTTGTTACCAGCTTCTGGAGGTTTTTGCCATGATCTTTCTATACTTCTCAGGGTGTAGGCAATTTTAGTGCAGATGTGTGCGCCTTGCCTAATATTTACAAGCTTTTATGTACATCCAGTCAAATATTAGTGCCTGTTCTTGCTGGCAGTGTATAAACTTTTTGATTTGTGTTCAGACGCTGAAAGTATAGGTGTGTATCTGGGCATTATTCACATTAGCATGTGTTCTAGAACTGTGCTGTCCAGTGTGGTAGCCACTAGTTACTCAAGGCTTGAGCTCTTGAAATGTGGCTAGTACAAACTGAGATGTGCTGTAAGCGTAAAACAGTGAATTTTGGAGAATGAATATGAAAAAGAGAATGCAAAATATTTCGATTTGTTTATATCAGTTACATGTTGAAATGATATTTTGGATACACTGGATTAAATAAAATGTATTATAATTTCATCTATTTTTATTATTTAACGTGGCTACTAGAAAATTTTTAATTTTATCTGTGGCTTGCCTTATATTTCTGTTGGCCAGCACGGCTCTAGAAAGGGGTCAACAGACTATTGCCTGCAGCCAAATCCAGCCTGCCTGGTTTTGTAAACAAGTGTCATTGGAACTAAGTCATGCGCATTTATTTATGTATTTTTTGTCTGCTATTCCTGCTACAAGAGCAGCAGAGTTGTGTAATCCGTATAGAGATTGTATGGCCTGCTAAGCCTAAAATATGTACTTTCTGACCTTTGACAGAAAAAGTTTGCTGACTCCTTGCTCTAGAACAATGCGTGGTTTGGTAGATATTTTTAAACCTTTTAATTGTAGACCCAGATAATTGTCAGTCAGGCTTACTGCATGACAGGCATAGTTCTAAGCACTTTATAAAGACTATCTCATTTAATGCTCATATTAATCCTAGGATGTTGGGTTTCTCCCATTTTGTAGATGAGGAAATCAAGGCACGAAATGGTCAGGAAACTTACCCAACTTGCTCAACGCCCCTCGCTTCTGGGAACTATACCTTCTTGACGCTCCTTATCCATATGGTTTGACTCTTCAGATCCACTTGATTAGGCCACCATGGGCACTGTGGGTTTTTTTGAGCTAGAATTTTTTGAATTATTTTTTTTTTAACTAGAATGGAGATGGGCTTGGTCTCCCAGGGAAGAAGCCAAGGGGCACTGTACTCAGGTGCGATGAGTACAAGCAAGCTGGTCTGAAGTGAAAAGAAATGCAGCTCACACACAGGAGAAAGAGTACCCTGGGTGCTTTTCATTTATTTAACAACAAAAACTTGTTGAATAAGAGCAAGCACTGGCCAGGTGTTTGCCAGGTGTGTAAAAGTGACTAAAACAGATTTGGTTCTTCTCTTAGGATCTTATGGGGGAGCCAGATAATAAAAATGTTTTCTAAATGTGATAAAACACTGTGAATAAACACAATGTCCAAATTATTTGATGTTTTTAACAGGTGAAGATAAGCCGTATCTGTATTTCGGGATTATTGTGTTGACTGAGGTGAAAGGAGTGTGCATGGCACGGACAGTTGCTCAATGAATGTCTGTTACCTTCCCGTGAAGAGGTAAGTGAGGGAGGGAGTATTGGGAATTGCATCCATCGTGACACTTAAAACGTTACAGTCATCAGTTGTCATTTGTAGAAAAGATTCTTGGGGGCATTATACACAGCAGGTGTTTTTAATATTTTCTGATTTAAGAGGACTCATCTAGCAGAATCCAAAGTCAGAGAGGTTCTGTGCATTCAGTCCAGGAGCAGGACCAGAGCTGTCTTTGGGGCTGATGGCAGCCTCACTGGGAGGTACTGCTGGGGAGGGCGGGGGTGCCTGTGTATGGTTTAAATCAGAATCACCTGGAGAGGTGAACCAATACACAGGTCCTACCTGCAGGGATTTTAATTCATTCTATCTGCGATGAGGCTCTGGCATTGTTTGTTTTTGTTTTTTGTTGTTTAGTTTCCCCAGATTCTAATATGCAGCCAGCGTTGAGAACCACCAGTGGTGAGAGATCAGCCAGGCTTGGGGAGCTGCTAGAGCAGAGGCACAGAGCTGTGTCCTTTGTGGTTGAGAGTAGTCAAGGGGAAGGCCAGGGAGGTGCTTCTCATCACCTGGCCAAGGAGCTTGGGCTCCATCCTCAGAGCAGAGGGGAGCTTCTGAAGATTTTTAAGCAGGAAAATGAAGGAATATCTTGCTGAGATCTCTATTAGAGGATGATCCTTCTAACAGAGTGCCACAAGTCAGAGTGAAGACAGTGGAAAAAGCAATTGTTGCTAGCCAGATGATGGAGAGCCCAGATAGGGTTTGATGCTCTCTGTGCATTTGCCCTAGCAACTGGTACCTGTCTATGTGGAAATACCACGTGTGTTGTAATTGGCCAGTTTCTTGTCTGTATTCCTTCTACTAGGCTGTCAGCTTCTTCAAGGCAGAGACTGTCTCTTTAGGCTCAGTATCTAGCACATACTAGATTCAAAATAAATATTTGGAATGAACTATGTAGAACTCTAAACTGGACACACAGCTTATTTTTGTCTTTTTATGGCAATTCTCAAAATTTTGTATCCCAGTGGCTTCAGCATTGTACCCTCCTAGGGCAATAAATGCTTTATGTCCACGATTGTCCTACAGGGGAATAGAAAGGGTGACAGGATTTACATATGAAGGAGAATGGAAAACAGTATGGTGGTTCCTCAAAAAATTAAAAGTAGAATTACTGTATGATCCAGCAATTCCACTTCTGGGTATATACTCAAAAGAATTGAAAGCAGAGTCTCAAAGAGATATTTGCACACCTATGTTCATAGCAGCATTATTCACAATAGCCAAAAGGTGGAGGCAACCTAGGTGTCCATCCACAGATGAATAGATAAACAAGATGTGGTATATTCAGACAATGGAATATTATTCAGCCTTAAAAAGAACAGAAATGCTGACACATGCTACAACATGGATGAACCTTGAGGACATTATGCTAAGTGAAATAAACCAGACACAAAAGGATAAAACTGTATGATTCCACTTCTGTGAGGTACTAGAATAGTCCGATCCACAGAGACAGAAAGTGAAATGGTGGTTGCCAGGGGTGGGGGAGAGGAAGGAATGGGGAGTTGTCTAATGGGTACAGAGTTTCAGTTTGAGAAGATGGAGAAGTTCTGGACATGGATACACAGCAATGTGTATGTACTTAACACTACTGAACTGTACACTTAAAATGGTTAAGATGGTAAACTTTGTTTTTTATGTTTTACTAAAATTAAAAATCTAAAAACAAATATGAAGGAGAAGTAAATAAAAGAGCATGAAATGAAGAGCAACATGCTTTTTGGATGTTTACACATGAATACGTTAACTTCTATAGATTTATACAAGTAAAGAAAAAGTTTTGCTGACAGTACAAACTGTTGCTCTCACCCCACTGAAACCCTGAAGCTACAGTTAAAATTTCCTTTCAGAATCTCCTTGAAACTCAGACCTTCAGCTGAGAAATTCTGACCTAAGTCAAATATTGCTTAACCTTTTTGTTAACTCTAGGCCTCTTATTAGCCACCTTTTTGGACATCTGGCAAACCTTTATCCTGATTTCTGTAGTAGTAATATATATGGAATGCAGGCAGAATGAATGTTTCTTCTTTTTTAAGAAATTTTCCAGCAAGTGGGGGAGGGCTCAAGTGTATTGAGCAGCTTGAAACTTTGTTATTGTGACATAACTGTATGACTTCCTCAAGATCTGAAATAGACAATTCTGAGAGAAATGTTCAGCAAGTCTTAGTTTTCTGTGCTATCTTGCCTGTTCTTTATTGAGCCTTTCAATCTTAGGAAGACCTCTTTTACTATTTTCAGTCTTCAAAGGTGGAATTTTAAAAAAGGAAAAGAATTATCTTTAAATATTGGTTCTCAATAATTAGGAAAATTATCTTAAGATCCTTAATTACTGAAGACTGAATTGATGGGCCCACTGAGTAACTGAGTGTTAAACTGGCTTTAAAAACAAAAACCAGGCCGGGCGCGGTGGCTCACGCCTGTAATCCTAGCACTCTGGGAGGCTGAGGCGGGCAGATTGTTTGAGCTCATGAGTTTGAGACCAGCCTGAGCAAGAGCGAGACCCCGTCTCTACTAAAAATAGAAAAGAAATTATACGGACAACTAAAAACATATATATAGATAGAAAAAATTAGCCGGGCATGGTGGCGCATGCCTGTAGTCCCAGCTACTTGGGAGGCTGAGGCAGGAGGATCGCTCGAGCCCAGGAGTTTGAGGTTGCTGTGAGCTAAGCTGACGCCACAGCACTCACTCTAGCCTAGGCAACAGAGTAAGACTCTGTCTCAAAAAAAAAAACAAAAACCAAAAAAACAGGTTTTTTTTTTTTGTTTGTTTGTTTGTTTGTTTGTTTTGTTTTGTTTTTGAGACAGAGTCTCACTCTGTTGCCCGGGCTAGAGTGAGTGCCGTGGCGTCAGCCTAGCTCACAGCAACCTCAAACTCCTGGGCTTAAGCGATCCTCCTGCCTCAGCCTCCCGAGTAGCTGGGACTACAGGCACGCGCCACCATACCCGGCTAATTTTTTCTATATATATATTTTAGTTGGCCAGATAATTTCTTTCTATTTTTAGTAGAGACGGAGTCTCGCTCAGGCTGGTCTCGAACTCCTGACCTCGAGCGATCCACCCGCCACGGCCTCCCAGAGTGCTAGGATTACAAGCGTGAGCCACCGCGCCCAGCCTAAAAAACCAGGTTTTCCATATTCCAGTCCCCTCTGGCAGTAAAAATGCAAGACTTGGTCAACTTTGAGCCATCCCCGCAGGGAAACTCCAGTGGGAACCTCATATTTGTGGCCAAGGGTACTTTTGAGATACAGTTTGAGGGGAGATGCAACTGTTTGAGATTCAACAATTTCTTAGGAAATTATGAATGCTCATCTAAACGTGTAGTAGCCACCTTTAAGAGATAATACTCTCATTCCAGAGGGAAGGTAGGAAGAAGGCAGAAGGATCCATTTCCCATACCGTTTTTCAGTAGGCATGTGTCTTAAATACATATAGTTTATCATGAATTTCTATTAGACTAATAACTTTTCTGATTATGAGAACAATATGTGTTCATCACAGAAAATCCAGAAAAGAGTAAAAGAATAAATAAGAATCACCTAAAATCTTACCATTCAGAAAATGCCACTGTAAAATTTTGTGTATCTCTTTTCAGCCTTTTCACATGGAATTTTAAAACAAAATTTGGATCAGATTTCAATAACAGCTTTATTCAGGTGTAATTCACATACCATAAAATTCACCTATTTAAAGTGTAGAATTCAGTGGTTTTTATTAATAGTATATTCACATTTGTGCAACCCATCACCACAATCAACTTTAGAAGGATTTCGCCACCAACCCCCAAGAAGAACCCTGCACCCGTTAGCAGCCACTCCCCCTTTTCCTTCACTCCATTGTTCTTTCCCCCTACGCCCAACCTAGGCAGCCACTAATCTATTTTCTGTGTCTATAGATTTGCCTATTCTGGACATTTTATATAAATGAAATCATACAATATGTGGTCTTTTATGTCTGGCTTCTTTCACTTAGCATAATGTCTTCCAGGTTCATCGATATTGTAGTATGTGTTAGTACTTCGTTCCTTTTTATGGCTGAATAATAGTCTATTATATGGATAGACCACATTTTATTTATCCATTCATGAGTTGATGGACATTTGGGATGTTTCTACTTTTTGGCTATTATGAGTGAATAATACTGCTATGAACATTTGTGTACAAGTTTTTGTGCAGACATATGTTTTTATTTCTCTTGGGTAGATCTGCTGGATCATATGCTAATTACATTTAATCTTTAGTTAACATAGTTTTACATTGTGATTTGTTTTCACCTAATGTTATGACTATTTTCCCATGTTGTTAAATATTCTCTAAAAACATGATCTTAAATGGTTTATTATTGTATCATACCAGGAGTGTGCCATATTTTTTTTTAACGATTCTCCTGTTTGGGGGCCTTCCATTTTCTTCTAAGTTTGAAGAAAGTTCTTACATATACAGTCTCCACATCTCTCATTTCCTTAAAGTAAATTTATAGAGGTAGAATTACTGACTAAAAGGACATTATGTTTTATGGCACTTGTCAGGTGGTTTCTAGGAAGATGGCATTAATTCTCTCTATAATCACTTCAGTGTTGTTAGCCTGTGTATGTTCAGTGATTATTTAATATCAAGTGCTGTAAAACGGAGCCCACAGATTTTTGAAAAGACAGGGCCCCTGCCATCAAGATGCTTATATTCCCATTTAGACATTTAGACCAGACAGACAAATATAGATCCAAGGATATTATGTAGGCAAGGTTATGTACATTATGTGAGAGAAAAATAGACTTGTTACATAAAATAACCATTTGCTTCCTAGGATGAGATTCACACATAATCATCTGGCAACTTTTTACACTTAAAAGTTTTTAAAAAATTAATGAAACCAAACTCTGTAGCATCTAGTTAGTCCAAAGTCATATATCATCTGAATCGTTGAATGTGAACCTTTACCTTGTTCAGAAGACTCAGACGGCAGCACGGTGTGGCCTGCTGACTTTTGGGAGACCCACCAGACCTAGCTCTGGCTGGGTCCCAACCTGTGCTATCTCACAGTTTCTTTAGACTGCTTAAGTCATTAGCAAACCCTTTTTTGTCCTGTTTCTTATTCTTTTATATTATAAAATCAGCGAGTAGTTCAGTTATATAGCTGAATGTGGGGAAAATGTAGTCCAGCATTGCTCAGCATTACTATATTGGTGCTGACACCAGTGTAATTTCATCCCCAACAGGATCACCAAATTCCACCCAAATGAATTGATAAATCTTGATCAAGAAAGATCATTTATTTTAAAATTGGAGGCAGAAAACCTATAGCAGATCCTCCTGCAAACCTCTTTTAAGCCGATGTTATGCAGAAGCTCTTTGCAATGCCACTTTTTTTTAACTACTAAGAATAAGACTCTTTAAACCATACCACCTTGCAGAGTCCATTTTCTAACATGTCGTACACATTCATACTGCATAAGTCCTTCAGAAAACATTGTGTAGGTAACTGGCAGAAAGTGCTATTTTACTATCTAGAAGCTGCAACTAGCAAAGGCAAGCTTGAGAAAACTGAAACCTCTTTTTCTTTGCAGCTGTAAATATGTCTGACATGAGCCAGATAGCTGCCAGAGCTTCCCTTATTGAGCAACTGATGTCTAAAAGGAATTTTGAAGATCTTGGCAACCACCTTACTGAGCTAGAAACGATTTATGTGACTAAGGAGCATCTCCAGGAGACAGATGTGGTCAGAGCTGTGTACAGAGTCCTCAAAAACTGCCCCTCAGTGGCTTTGAAAAAGAAAGCCAAGTGTTTATTGTCAAAGTGGAAAGCTCTTTATAAAGATACTCACTTCAAACCAAGGAACAGCCCTAAATTATTCCCTACAAGTGGTAGTAAAGAAGAAAATTCAGGACTTTCTTATGACCCAAGTCAGGATGAGATACTGGGTGCCTGCAATTCTAATTCTCTGTCATTGTCCCAAGAGGTTGCAAAACTCAGTAAAATTATTGTGCCTGAAAATAGTGCTATTCAAGTGGAACCTAAGGAAGAGCATGTCGGGGGTGGTGACCCTAAATCCACTGGCAAAGGATCAAGTGAATTGCTGGATCCCACAAGGCCCGTGAGAACTAAATGCATGGAGCTTCTCTATGCAGCTTTAACTAGTTCTTCCACAGACCAGACAAAAGCTGATTTGTGGCAAAACTTCGCAAGAGAAATCGAAGAGCATGTTTTTACCCTTTATTCAAAGAACATCAAAAAATATAAAACTTGTATCAGAAGCAAAGTTGCCAATTTGAGGAACCCCAGAAATTCTCATTTACAACAAAACTTGCTCTCTGGGACCATGTCTCCAAGAGAGTTTGCTGAAATGACCGTCATGGAGATGGCGAATAAGGAACTGAAGCAGCTGAGAGCTTCCTACACAGAATCTTGTATCCAGGAACATTACCTTCCCCAAATGATGGATGGCACACAGACAAACAAAATAAAATGCAGGCGCTGTGAGAAATACAATTGCAAGGTCACTGTAATTGCCAGAGGAACACTTTTTCTTCCAAGTTGGGTGCGGAATTCAAAGCCAGATGAACAAATGATGACCTATGTAATTTGTAATGAATGTGGGGAACAGTGGTACCATAGCAAGTGGGTGTGCTTGTAATTGTAAATAAATGTTATCTTTTTTTTGAGACAGAATCTCTGTTGCCGGGGCTAGAGTGCCGTGGCGTCAACCTAGCTCACAGCAACCTCAAACTCCTGGGCTTGAGCAATCCTCCTGCCTCAGCCTCCTGAGTAGCTGGGACTACAGGCACGTGCCACCATGCCCAGCTAATTTTTTCTATTTTTAGTAGAGATGGGGTCTCGTTCTTGGTCAGGCTGGTCTTGAACTCCTGAGCTCAAGCAATCCTCCTGCCTCAGCCTCCCAGAGTGTTAGGATTATAGGCATGAACCACTGCGCAGAGCAGAATGATACCTTTTATTTGTATAAACCTTCTGTGCTTGTTTTTAAAATCTTACATGCATTAATCTTAAAACAGAAGAAGGAAAGAAAGTCATTAGCTGATGCTCACACCACCATCACTAAAAGTTATAGTTTGGGGAGAGAGTGGTTAACTATTTTCATAGTGCTTTGTGGCCATTTAGTATCTTGCTGTACTCAGAGTATGGTTGAAAACAGCTCAACATAACTAGGAGCCCCGAGAAATGCAGATTCTCAGGCCCTACACCACTGAATTGGAATCTGAATTTTGGCAGGATCCCCAGGTGATCCTTCAGAATAGTCCAAGAAGTGCTGCTTTAGCAATAGGCCTGTGGTTCTCAGCAGTTGCTGTGTATTAGAGTCATCTGGGGAGCTTTGAAACCCACTGGTGCTGAGGGCCCACCTTGGAACAATTCAGTCAGAACCTATGGGATAGGACCCAGGCA
The DNA here is from genome assembly GCF_020740605.2 of Lemur catta. NCBI lineage: Eukaryota > Metazoa > Chordata > Mammalia > Primates > Lemuridae > Lemur > Lemur catta. The sequence goes on along the minus strand of NC_059155.1, from coordinate 63,700,817 downwards.
TCAACATTGCTTTTTTCATTCCTGAAGTTATTTTAAGGTGCAGTCAGAGTTGAGAACTACTCATAAATAGGCTCTCGTTTGATCCTTTTTACAGGTCTAAGACAAGAGCGCCATTCTGGATACTTCACAGAGGTGGGGTGACTTGCCCAAGCTACACAACTGTAAATAACTCAAACAGATCCCAGATTTTCTTCCTCTAAATTCACTGTCCAAGACTGGCTCAATATTGACTGCTAGGAAATGTCCTCTTGGAGATGGGGGACTGAATGAATAGTTACCTTTAGGCTCTAAAACTGGGTAGAGCTTCACTCTTTTCCCCTCTCTTTCTGCACTTTACAGGTCTACCTTCATCCATGAAAGTTACCCTGTACCTCATCCCACAGTTAGAATTTTGTTGAGAGCCCTTTTGCTTAGTTGAAGGAGTTGTGTGTTTTTTTTTCTTTGCACGAGTTCTTCAGGGTATATAAACTCTTTAACTATGACATTTAGTTTCCGATGTTAGGAGCCTTCATATTCTCAAGGACATGTGTGTTAGTTCTGAAGTTCAAATTCTGCTTATTTGAAAATGGGCATTAATCTGTCAGAAAAAGTCCATCACCTCAGCCTTTGAATCTACCAACATTTAATAAATGAATTGAAGAGGAAATTACTTCTTGGAGGCCGTTGCAAACAGTGTTTAACCAGTTTATATAATTGTTTAAACACAAGCCTTTTATGTAATTATGGTTAATTTATTCTTTTGTCTAGGGGATGGACACATTTGAAGCTCTGACGGGGGGGGGGGGGGGGGGGCTGGTGGGGAGGCAAGGACAATATACGTAACCTAAACTTTTGTACCCCCACAATATGCTGAAATAAGAATAAAAAAAATTGCAAAAAAAAATCACAGAAGGTTTATTGTTTTTATAGTTTTAAAAAATTTACCTCTGAGTTATCTACAAACCTACACATTTTCACTTTTTCACCAGTTCTTTTCTCCTAACTCTCCTAACTTCCTTTGTTGGATCTCTGAAGGCCTAACCATATGTCTATTTTACTGGCCACATGACCGAATTCCCCAAAAGGTGCATAAAACTAAAATATATTTGTGTTTTCAAATGATTTTGAAGAAATTGGCTTGAGACCATCAAGTGTGAATTCTATTTTAATGTCTTTTCTCCCTGTGGCTTCTCAGGGCTGTTTATTGTGACACAAGCATGTTAGTGCTTTAAAGAGTAATTTGCAAAGTCATCTAAAACTTAAAGTTTCACAAAATGTGGTTTCATATGACTTGGAATGATCAACTGTTCAGTGGTTTTGAAAGGGCACAGCATACGAAAACTAAGTTTGATTAATTTAAGTCACTGCGTTTTGATTTTGGAGTTCTATGTGTGGCGTATAGTTTTCATACTGGAATTTTGGAAACTAAATTTGTAGATAAATAAAAGCACTTGAAATGGAAAGTCCCTTACTCTCCAAGATATAAAAATCTATATGGTCTTCCTCATTTCGTATCAACTGTGTCAGTGAGTTTTGCAACTAGAAATAGGAAAATAGTAATATGGGTTTTTTTCTTTTGGTCAGTGAGACAGCATTACATTTTCTAATTATAGATAATCATTTTTTTACATCCTATGTCCTTATCCCCTAAAAAGAAAGAGTTTTTCTTTAAAATTCCTTGTGGGGTAAAGAGTCTAATTTAAAATCACTTTTACAGTCCAGGTGCAGTGGCTCAGGCCCCTAATCCTAGCACTCTGGGAGGCCAAGGTGGGAGGAACACTTGAGCTCAACAGTTTGAGACCAGGCCAGGTGCGGTGGCTCACGCCTGTAATCCTATCACTCTGGGAGGCTGAGGCGGGTGGATCACTCAAGGTCAGGAGTTCGAGACCAGCCTGAGGAAGAGCGAGACCCCCCCCCCCCGTCTCTACTAAAAATACAAAGAAATTATCTGGACAACTAAAAATATATATACAAAAAAATTAGCTAGGCATGGTGGTACATGCCTGTAGTTCCAGCTACTCGGGAGGCTGAGGCAGAAGGATTGCTTAAGCCCAGGAGCATGAGGTTGCTGTGAGCTAGGCTGACGCTATGGCACTCTAGCCAGGGCAACAGAGTGAGACTCTGTCTCAAAAAAAAAAAAAAAAAAAGTTTGAGACCAGCCTGAGCAAGAATGAGACTCCATCTCTACTAAAAATGGAAAAAAAATAGCTGGACAGGGTGGCACACACCTATAGTCCCAGCTACTGGGGAGGCTGAGGCAGGAGAATCACTTGAGCCCAGGAGTTGGAGGTTACAATGACCTATGATGACACCACTGCACTCTAGCCAGGGCAACAGAGTGAGACTCTGTGTCTAAATAATAAATAAATAAATAACAAATCACTTTTACAGAAACAGCAAGTGCAAAGGGCCTGAGATCAGAGAGTACCTGACACAGCCAAGGTACAGCAAGAGTCCACTGCAGCTGAGGTGCACTAAGCAAGGGGGAGAAGGCTGAGAAAGGAAGTCAAAGAAGCCACTGTGAGGGCCCTTGTAGGTCATGATAAGGACTTCGGATTTTTCTAGAGCATAATGGTAAGCCACTGAAGCTGGGGAGTGTGTGGTAAAGAGATTTGAATGCCTTTTAGGAAGGATCACTCTGGCTGCTATATTGTGCTACATGGGGAGGGAAGCAATGATGGATGTAGGAACACCAGTTAGGTGGCTGTTGCAATGGGCCAACTGTCACATAACTGGCTTTAGGTAAGAGTACACAAAGACTAATTTCCCTGAATCCTTATAGTCGACAAAGTCCTTGGCAATTTTGCAAATGCATGTTTCATAAAATACTCCTAACCCAAAATTCCCTACCTGGGACCCATTAAAAAAAAAAAAAAAACAGTGCAGAAATTCAGCACAAAACAAGCATAGCCTATATTCTGGTTGCCATAGTTACCAAGAGTCACTGCATAGAGCATAAACATCAGTTGTTATACCTGAATGTAGGAGGGCTCTCTTGATGGGTTTTCCCACATCACTCCTTTTGTCCCTGTTACTTTCTTTAGATAAAACGTTGGATACAATTGCGGCTCTGTCTCTTCCCTGAGCACTTCCTGTGATGAGAAGCTCCTTTCATTCCCTGTTGCCATTTCTCAATACCAGCCAGGAAGCCTGCAGCTGGCAGTGCTCCACTGCCTTGGCAGGGGCCAGGCCGTCATCTTCTAGGTCAGATTGCTTTGTTATTTATAACTTCCCAGTAAATGCAAAATGTTTTGCTAAAATAGTTATTCTTTTTATCTCTAAGAGGTACTTACTGTAAGTGCCTAGATTATAGAAGGCGCCTTCTTGCTTTCAGAAGAGCCACACAGTCAGAAGGGAGAACAGATGACAACCTTATATAATCCCATTTGCATTATTATTTAAAATTAGGTCTCCAGAGATGTTACCATGTGTTGTCAGAAATGCTCTGCAGTTACGATGGTACATTGTTTTACACTTTGCCCGGTGCTGGGGGCAAAGAGATGATTAAGACACTGTCCCAGGCCTCAAGAGCCACAAAATGCAGGGGAAGTGCCATGCGATGTAGCCAGCAATCCTTTTATGTTTTAAGAGCTATGAGAGAAACATAGACTGGAGAGGCAGGGGTGCAGAGGACCCCAGAAGAAGACTAACCCCTTGTGGGAGGGTCAGGGAAGGTTTTAGAGGCCTTGACCTTTAGGGCAAATCTTGAGAGGAAGATGGCCAGGCAGAGGAAGGGGGAAAGTATACTTCTGCGCTGTATTTGCTAGATTCCTGCACTTTATATACAGCATCTCATTTAATCTTCACAACTACCCTGCCACATAGCATTTTAGAGGTGAGGAAACGGAGGCTGACAGAGATTAAATTACATGCCGAAGGGTACACAGGGACAAAGCCAGGACTACCTCATAATAAAACAGGTGGGTTCCTTGGAGGGGGAGCGGTGTTTGTTTTGCCTATCAGTTTGCTTCCAGAAACATCACTGGGCTTCCCATTAATTCCAGGCAAGGTGCAGCTGTTTTTTAACTGTGGTTCTTTCAGTAACAGGGACGTGGGTGGGACCACCTGGCATGGGTTGTTGGCTCTGCTGACATGGGAAACTTCCCCAACCGTCTTGTGGCATCCATGTGGTTTATCTGGCCTTCTGAAAAGTGAGTAATTTTGAAAATACTGGAATTTTAAAATATAAGAACATGTAACTTTTTAAAGGACATTTACATGTTTATTTTTTTATGAATTTGAAGACTATAAATTTATAAATGTAGTTTCAAATATTATTTCCTACAAAATAGAGGGCCTTTCTATCTTCATGTTCTGCCTGTATGACCTAGGGAAATAACAATCAATTATGAAAAAATAGCCAAGCCATGCTACATCCTTTGTTAAATTATCATAAGTTCCCTACAGGATGGAGAGTCAAAAAAAATAGAATTAAAATAAATTTGTTGGACATGTCCTTACTTTTTTAAAAATGTAAACAAAGTCGGTCACGGTGGCTTGTGCCTGTAATCCTAGCACTCTGGGAGGCTGAGGTGGGAGGATCGCTTCAGGTCAGGAGTTCAAGACCAGCCTGAGTAAGAGTGAGACCCTGTATCTACTAAAAATAGAAAAATGAGCCGGGTGTGGTGGCACAATCCTGTAGTTCCAGCTACTCAGGAGGCTGAGGCAGGAGAATTGTTTGAGCCCAGGAGTTTGAGGTTGCTGTGAGCTAGGCTGACTCCACGGCACTCTAGCCCGGGCAACAGAGTGAGACTCCATCTCAAAAAAAATAAATAAAAAATAAAAATGTAGGCCGGGCGCGGTGGCTCACGCCTGTAATCCTAGTACTCTGGGAGGCCGAGGTGGGTGGATCGCTCAAGGTCAGGAGTTCGAGACCAGCCTGCGCGAGAGCGAGACCCCGTCTCCACTAAAAAATAGAAAGAAATTATCTGGCCAACTAAAAATATGTATAGAAAAAATTAGCCGGGCATGGTGGTGCATGCCTGTAGTCCCAGCTACTCGGGAGGCTGAGGCAGAAGGATCGCTTAAGCCCAGGAGTTTGCGGTTGCTGTGAGCTAGGCTGATGCCACGGCACTCACTCTAGCCCAGGCAACAGAGCGAGACTCTGTCTCAAAAAAATAAAATAAATAAAAATGTATACAAGATACAAACTGGAATATGTTCCAAGTAGTCATTAATCATTTTCAAATGATGACAGATAGTTTTTAAAAATCTAAAACAGGCTGGGCGCGGTGGCTCACGCCTGTAATCCTAGCACTCTGGGAGGCCGAGGTGGGCGGATCATTTGAGCTCAGGAGTTCGAGACCAGCCTGAGCAAGAGCGAGACCCTGTCTCTACTAAAAATAGAAAGAAATTATCTGGCCAACTAAAATATATATAGAAAAAATTAGCCGGGCATGGTGGCGCATGCCTATAGTCCCAGCTACTGGGGAGGCTGAGGCAGTAGGATCCCTTAAGCCCAGGAGTTTGAGGTTGCTGTGAGCTAGGCTGATGCCACGGCACTCACTCTAGCCCGGGCAACAAAGCGACACTCTGTCTCAAAAAAAAAAAAAAAAAAATCTAAAACAGCCATGGACAAGTTACAGATCTAATTTAAGCAAGTAAAAATATCACCCATTCAAAAACTTTACTTTTTATTTTTGGAATAGACAGTGTTCACTTTTGAAATGTGTGTAAACGTGAACATAGATAGCTCCCCCGCAGCTGCTTTTAAGTCATCACAATGGTATCATAACCTGCTAAATTTCCCCTGTGTACTGAAACAAAAAATTCAGAAATCTCCAAGGTGCCCTGAGTCATCTGGCTGGATTCCACCTAACCTGCCTGTCTGGGAATGACTGAAGACACAGAAGCTGCAAAGCCAGTTTCAGTTTTCTTTTCCCAACCATGGCCCAGCCAGGCCATTGTCCCTCGTAGCTCTTACCCACAGTGCATGAATTTATGTGTCGATCAGAAAAGCTGAAGTCAGGGTTCATCTGTGTCTAACAGAAAAGGACTCGAAGGTTCAGACGTGGACTGTGTGTTGGCATTTCTGAGTCCACCAGGCCGTCTTGTCTTTTCTTGACTTTAGTGTCTTTTCAGACTGAGGATTTCTATTTCTGCAGTTTTGTTTTCTTTCAACAGATGGACTTTCATCCCCCAGCTTTGTGAAATCTCACAAATTGCTGAGCAGAAAGTTTCCAATTTAGTGGATGTCTATGAACATTTAAAAATGAGACAGCAGCTCAAGGGCACAGGGTGATAAAAATGTTCTAAAATCGATGGTGGTGATGGATGCACATCTGTATGAATATGCTAAACACCACTGAATTGTACACTTTAAATGGGTGAATTGTATGGCACGTGAATTATATCTCAAGAAAGCTGTTACCAGAAAATTGTATGAACTTATAAAGGAAAAAATAAAATCTTGGGATCCTCAAAACTCTAATGCCGGAAGGGAGACTGAGCCTGAGAACTGAATCCCACAGCACTGCCATCCTATCGCCAAAACAAACAGCTGTGATTTATGCGGAAGCCAGGTTCCCATAACAACAAAGGTCCTTTGCCTGTCCAGTTGGCTCTCCTCACAGATTGCTTACAGGAATTGCCTAGTTAGCCCTAAACCTTTCAGGGTCTATGGCCCTTATAAAACATGCACATGACAATTATATATAACCTTAGAGCTACAACCTAAATAAATCCTTGATCCTGAGTTCTGTGAAGTTTCACACTGAGATGTCAATTGCAAGTTTATCTCCACAGATGTGAACCAAGGACAGATGAGATCAGCCACTCCTCTGCCTACTCTGAAGAAGACTACATAATTGATTCTCTTTCCCCTACTCCCTTTTGGAATGTTCACCTTATCTTATGTAAAATGTAGATATACTGAGCACTAATTAAAGCCTCACAAGAATGTAACCATGTGCCTCACTGCCTACCCCTCCCATCTCCTTTCTCTTCTGGACAGCCTTCTCCTTTGTATACCCTGTTTCCAAATCCCTAGAGGAGAGCCCAGGCCACAGCCACATTTGTGACCTTTGCCTATCCCGGGTTTGTCCTTAGACTTTGGCTTAATAAACCTCCTTTGAGCATGACTCTCCGTTTCCGTCACTCATTATTTAAGTTATCAAACTGGGGGAGGCAATTGGAGACAGGATCTCTAGTGGTTATTTATCCCGGTGAGTCATTCTGAATCTTTAGTGTTCCAGTTTACTCATACATATAATGGCAGTCTTCCTCAAAGGGGGCTTTCCGGAGGCCCCAGCCAGATCACCAACAGGTAAAGAGGGAGTCTCCCAGTGCCTTTGAAGCTGTCAGGGCAGTTTCCTGAGCCCTGGTGTTCGCGGTTCTGCTTAGAACGTGCATTCACACAGCTTACAGGGCTAAGCAGGGTTCCCCAATCGTTCCTTATGTTTCTTCCCCATTTCTCAAGCCACAGATCTGAGCTGAACTATCAATGATACTAAACCTAGAGGAAAATAGAAAATCCTCTAGAATCAAGCCCAAGCAGTTGACATTTACATGCCCGGTAAGATCTATAATCAGAAAAGAATTGTAATAACTGCAGATTAAATCAGCCTACACTATCGCTCCTCATAGTGAGGCCCTCGAGTCAGTGGCATCAGCATCACCTGGGAGCAAATATAGAAACATGGGCCCCACCCCAGATCTATTGAATGTGAATCTACATTTTCACAAAGTCCTCAGTGATTCCTATGCATATTAACGTTTAGGAAATGCTGTCCTGTCCACAGCAGCTGGGCCTGTGAGGAAATGCCCAAGTTTTTAGCTAACATTTGTCTCTCCACTTGTATCAGTCGCCAGTGACCTCCACCCACCACATGGCTAAATTCAGGAAACAATTCTCAGCCTCAAAACCTATCTGCAGCATTTGACACCCTCGCTTCCTTCTTGAGAACACTTTTCCACGTGGGTCACAGTAGGTTACATTCACCCTGGTTTTCCCTCTCACTGGCCACTCCATCGCAGTATTATTTGCTGGGTCCGCTTTACTTTCCTGACCTTTTAACTGTGGAGTGTCCCATAATGTAGTCCTTGGACCCCATCTATCTATACTTGCTCTTTCGGTGATCTCTAGTTCCATGGCTTTCTACACCATCTATATGCCAATGACTCCCCCCTGTTTATCTTGAGACTTACATCTCTCCTCTGAATTCCAGACCCAGAAATCTAACAGCCAACTTGATTGACAACTTACTTGGATGTCTAATGAGCGTCTCAAATTAAACATGTTTTTTTTTTGTTTGTTTTGTTTTTTGAGACAGAGTCTCACTCTGTCGCCCAGGCTACAGTGCCGTGGTGTCAGCCTAGCTCACAGCAACCTCAAACTCCTGGGCTCAAGCAATCCTCCTGCCTCAGCCTCCCGAGTAATTGGGACTACAGGCATGTGCCACCATGCCTGGCTAATTTTTTCTATATATATTTTTAGTTGGCCAGATAATTTCTTTCTATTTTTTGGTAGAGACGGGGTCTCTCTCTTGCTCAGGCTGGTCTCGAACTCCTGACCTCGAACTCCTGACCTCGAGTGATCCTCCCGCCTCGGCTTCCCGGAGTGCTGGGATTACAGGCGTGAGCTACCACGCCCGGCCAAATTTAACATGTTCAAAGTCAAACTCCCAATCTTCTCTCCAATACCTGCTTCTCCACTTAACGGGAACTGCATATTTGTGTACCTTGAGCTAAAAACCTTGGAGTTATCATTGACTCCTCTCTTTCTCTCACATCACATTTCCAATCAATCAGCAAATCCTGTTGGCTCTATTTCAAATATATTTCCAGAAGCCCAATTTAAAAATGGGCAAAAGATTTGATTAGACACTTCACCAAAGAAGACACAGAAATGGCCAACATGCACATGAAAAGATGCTCAACATGGTTAGTCCTTAGGGAAATGCAAATCAAAACCACCATGATCACTATTAAATTGGAACTAATCGAACAACACTTATGTGCATATATGGAAATAAAACTCATCGGAAATCAAGCAGGTGGGAGGGAGGAAGAGAGGATGAGTAAATTCACTCCTAACAGGTACAATGCACATTATCTGGGTGGTGAGCACACTTATAACTTTGACTCAAACTGTACAAGAGCAATTTATGTAACCAAAACGTTTGTACCCCATAATACTCTGAAATAAAAAAAAAAAAAAAACACCGCGAGACACCACGTCACGCCCACTTGGATGGTAGTAATAAAAAATATGGAAAATAACAAGTGTTGGTGAGAATGTGCAGAAATTACAGTCTTTGTACATTATTGGTGTGAATGTAAAACAGTGCAACTTTGGGAAACAGTTTGGCAGGTCATTAAGAAGTTAAGCATAAATTTACCATACAACTCAGCAATTCCACACCTTGGTATGTACACAAGAGAAATGAAAATGTATGTCCACACAGACTCATATGTGAAAATCCATAACAACCCTATTCATAATAGCCAAAAAATGGAAACAACCCAAATGTCCATCAACTGGTGAATAGATAAACAAGATATGGTATAGCCATTCAAAAAAATACTATTCCATAATAAAAAAGAATGAAGTACTGATACACGCTACAACATGGATGAACTTTGGAAACATTTGCTAATTAAAAGAAGTCAGTCATAAAAGACCACGTATTGTATGACTCCACTTATATAAAATGTCCAGAATAGGCAAATCCATAGAGACAGAAAGTAGATTTATGGTTACATGGAGCTGGTGGTGGGAAAGCTGAGTGACTACAGATGGGCACAAGAGATCCTATTGGGGTGATGGAAATGTTCTAAAATTGGATTGTGATGATGGCAGAACAACTCTGTAAATCTCAAAAATCATTGAATTGTGCCCTTAAAACAAGTGAATTATACTGTGTGTAACCTCTACCTCAATAACAATGTTCAAAAATATCCAGAATCAGACCACATATTATGTTCTCTGCCACCATCCTGGTTCTAAGCCAGCATCCCTACCTGGATAGCTAATTGTCACTTGGATGACTATTTGTCATACACATACCACTGCTAAGTGGTTGCCTGACTTCCACTCTTGCCTCCTATTTCCAACACAACAGCCAGAGTGATCCTGGGAAATATGCAAATAAGATCATCATCCCTCTGCTCAAAACCCTGTTGGCTCCTGTCTCCCAGAGAAAGGTAAAGTTCTTACAGTGGGCATTAAAGCCTCATTAATCTGCTCCCCACCTTACCTTTCTGAGCTCTTGGCCTACTATGTCCCCCCTTGCTAGAGACTGTGCTCAGTCACACTGTTCTCCTTGCTGCTCTTTGACCATGCCAGGCGCACTCCTGCCACAGGGCCCTTGCACTGGCTGTTGCTTCTGCTTGGAATGTTCTTACCCCAGATTCCCAATGACTTAACTTACCTCCTTCAGCCCTAGCTCAAATGTCACCTTGGGCAGTGGGGCTTTCCCTGGCCACTTCCTACATTCCCAAGCACTCTTTCTGGTTTTTTTTTTTTTTAATAGAGCTTATTCACCACTGAAATACAATGCATGGCTTTTTTATAGTTTGTTGTCTGTCTCTTCTCACTGAAATGTAAACTCCATGGGGTCAGAGATTTTTTTGTCTTTTTGGTTAACAGCTTATCTCCAACCCCTAGAATAGTTTCTGGCACACAGAAAGCCCTCAACAAATATTTTTTGAATGAATGAACCCAAGAAAACCGGAAGAGCCAGGAATATGACATATCAATACACACATATATTTATGTAAAGTATTAAAAAATAAGTTCGGAGGGAGTGATTGTAGTTTATGACAGACAAAACAGTTTGATAAGGCCGGGCGCGGTGGCTCACGCCTGTAATCCCAGCACTCTGGGAGGCCGAGGCAGGAGGATTGCTTGAGGTCAGGAGTTCGAGACCAGCCTGAGCAAGAGCGAGACCCTGTCTCTACTAAAAATAGAAAGAAATTATCTGGCCAACTAAAAATATATAGACAAAATTAGCCGGGCATGGTGGCACATGCCTGTAGTCCCAGCTACTCGGGAGGCTGAGGCAGAAGGATTGCTTGAACCCAGGAGTTTGAGGTTGCTGTGAGCTAGGCTGACGCCATGGCACTCTAGCCCAAGCAACAGAGTGAAACTCTGTCTCAAAAAACAAACAAAAAAACCAAACAAACAAACAAACAAAAAAAAAACACAACAGTTTTAGAGTGGAAAGAATGGAGAATTGGAAAGAAGAGAGCATTTTTTTTCCAGAGTATTTTGGAGCTTTTCTTCTTCATGTATAATACACAGTATCTTTGAGTAAATGTCACATATACTATAAAGTCTTAGGCCATGTATGCTCAAATCTAATATAAAGATAATTGTCTAGTTGTCTTATAATCTTTCCCTTTCTTGTGGGTCATTTTCTATTTTAGTGTTCTATAGCATTGTCACAGAAATAAAGAAAAAAAGAAAAAGAGATCAAAAATAAAATTCGATTTGTTCATTGTTTTACTTGCCAGAAGAGCCTGCAAGTATTTAATAAGAAATACAGTTAGAAGAGGTTACTAAAATTGTTTTTGTTGTTGTTGACTTAATTATCCATTAGCATGTATTACAGACTGTACTTCCCTATATGTCAGTAATTCTGGAAGTGGCCCTTTGGAAATAATTTCCCCCAAATCATATACATAAACACTATTTGCAACTTACAAGTTGTTTCTTGCAAGTTTATGTGAATTTATTTAGTGTTACAATTCAGTGGTTTTAGTATTTTCACAAAGTTGTTCAATTATTATCATTATCTAATTCTAGAATTTGTCATTACCCCAGGAAGAAACCAGGTACCAGTTAGCAGTCACTCTCCATTCCCCGCTCCCTCCAGCCCCTACCATCCACTAATCTTTCTGTCCCTATGGATTTGCCTATCCTGGACATTTCATAGAAATGGAATCATACAGTATGTGGCCTTTTGTGTCTGGCTTCTTTCACATGAACTGTTTTTTTTAAACTCAAGAAGTAAAGGATATTTTACTAACCAAAGAAACTGTACTGACCTTTAGTTAAAGTGCATCTTTAACTGAATTTGCATAAATAACTTGACATTTATACTTGTCACAATTATGCTCCTTCAAACATTTGTGTCAAAATTATTTTTGATTAATCACATGCAAAACTTGACATTTTGAAAGCAAAATACTCGTTGATAGCTACAAGATAAAAAGGTCACAAGATTTTTATTTTTAAGAAAAAGGAAGTAAGAATATTTTCCCCTAGTTTCTTAATTTATTTAACAAAGAAGAGTTCAATCAAATTTCATCACTAAAACCATCATGTTTAATAAGGATGCAAGTTAGGAATTTTTAGCAAGTTGGATCAATTTTTTCTCCCCTATATGTCTCCTCCCAAACACACATACTGGTGGTATAAAATTATTGTATAATATATGTGGTATAAAATATTGTACAAAATTATTTGAATTGTATGGCTTGTTGAAAAATAGTTCCTTCCTTACACAATTCCGTTATATCTCTAGGCTAGGGAATTCCATACTTAGCCCATCCTATGAACTGTCTCTATTCTATCTCTCCTCTATCTTATCACTGCTTTATATTATTTGTGGACATGTTTTTCCCTTTAATTGTCCATCAAGTTCCTGTGCAGGTCCTAGTGATGTTTGTATCCCTCAAAGCCCCAAGGTTTAACTCTGGGGTTGGTAGATGCTTAATGCAATTTTGCAAAATAGATTTTTACTTAAAATTAGAGTGGAATTTCAATATGAGCATGTTTCAGCTGTGCGTATAGCTGTTACAGCAAGTGTTACAGTGAGTGGTCCCGAGGACAAACCGAGTGGCACACGGAGAGTCGGAGAATTAAGGTTTATTTGTTGGCAGGCTCAGAGGGGTCTTGTTACCAAATTTTGAGCCCCATCTACCCAATTTTTCCCACTTTTATTAAGTTGGGGTGATCTAAGGGATGGGGTCTCAGGTGACTAATGCCCACCAGGTAATAGGTTAGTTGATGTGTCAGATAATAGGTTAGTATTATGTTGATGCACCAGGTAATAGGTTTAGTGTTATGCTGATGTGCCAGGTAATAGATTAGTTGATGGGCCAGGTGTTAGGTTAGTATTATGCTGATGTGGGTCTTCCGTGAGGGGTGGGGGTCTCAGGTGGCTGCTGTGCTAAGTAATAGATGGAGGTTTTTGTTATCATAGCTACCCCACACTTTAGAAGCACTGCATCTACCCTTAATAAATGGGATCAAACCCAATCTCCAGAAAAGTAATTTATTCAAAATGAATGTATTTCATTCATGCTATAGAATTTGAAACTTACCAGATTAATAAAACAAAGTCCTGAGTCATAAGAGTTGTGTTAGATTGTATTATTTATTGTTCAAATATTAGATGCCCTCCCAGTGGGTGGATTCTAGGACACCACACCGCTCAGATCAGGCTTTGCCATATGATTTGCAGTGCCCCTCCGGATAGGAGGATTACACATCCCCATGTGTGACTTCCTTTGGTTAATGACATACGGGAGGGAATGATGAATGTCACTTCCGGGTGGTAGCTTTAAGAGCCAGCACGGGTTTTATTTTGGTTTCTTTTCTCTCAATATATCAGATTCACAATACATCAGACAGAGGCTGATCCAGACAGAGGCTCAGCTTCATCAGCTTGGGTCCAGAGGGAAGGTGACATGGAATGGAATCACAGTTGATCCATATTGGACACCCAGGTGAGAAATAAATCTTTGTTTTTGAAGCCACTTAGATTTTTGTTTTTTTTTTTTACCACAGTGCAGCTTAGCCTAAGCTGACAGATACGTTGAGTTAAGAGAGATGTGATTCCACTTACCTGCATTTATATTATCTAGTCCAATCACAATAAGCTTGGACTAGATAATCTATAAGATGCATTCTGTTTTTTTTTTTTTTTTTCTTGAGACAGAGTCTCACTCTGTTGCCCAGGCTAGAGTGAGTGCCGTGGTTTCAGCCTAGCTCACAGCAACCTCAAACTCCTGGGCTCAAGTGATCCTTCTGCCTCAGCCTCCTGAGTAGCTAGGACTACAGGCATGCACCACCATGCCCGGCTAATTTTTTCTATATATATTTTAGCTGTCCATATAATTTCTTTCTATTTTTAGTAGAGACGGGGTCTCTCTCTTGCTCAGGCTGGTCTCGAACTCCTGACCTTGAGCGATCCTCCCGCCTCGGCCTCCCAGAGTGCTAGGATTATAGGCGTGAGGCACCGCGCTCGGCCTAAGATGCATTCTAACCTTGTATTATTCAGGGTTTGTAGTTGTGAATAAAGACATCAACTCATTCTAATTTAGAAAATGAATTTATTGGGGAGATATTGGGTATCTCTTAGAGGCAAGCCTGGAGTATTGAGTTTCAATGGTGGGTGGGAACCAAAGGGAACCCAGAAGGCTGAGGCTGGAGCCTCAGCCAAGGTTGGACCACATGAATGGCCTGAGATGCTGTCACTATTAGGTGCTAGATACTGCTATTGGCACCACTGGTGGTCACTAAATACTAGAGGCCACAACTACCTGTGCCAGAATGAACTCTGAGCTAATCCAGCATCTCTGTGTTGCTTGCCCAAGACTCAGATCTTCAAAGGGAGTATCTGATTGGCTAGTCTTGGGTCTCGTGTCTTTATTTTTGTTGCCAGGGTGCTGGAAAAGCAAGTATTTGTCCTTTGGGGCTTTTATAATCAAAAGACTCACAAAATAGTTGACTCCCTAAACATCAGAAGGGTCTTCAGATGCTAAGCAAACCCTGCCCCCTACAAAAGACAAATATCCCCTACAAACTCTTAGAAGAGAAACAAACTTTATAACTGCTTACTAAGTCATGCTTCCCTTTATGAGGGTATGACATAAGCAGTGTAGTATAAATGATTGCATTCTAATGGAAAGTTTATGTGACACTAGTCCAGTGCTGTCCAACAGAATTTTCTGTGATGATGGACATAGTCTATACACTGTCCAACAGGTTAGCCACTAGCCACATGTGTCTATTGAACAGTGGAAATGAGGCTAATAATGACTAAGGAACTGAATTCTGAATGCAATTTACTTTTAATTGGTTTACATTGAAATTTGAATAGCCACATGAGCCTAGTGGCTACCATATAGGACGGCACAGTTCTAGTCCATTCAGGCACTGTACCTAATTTTCTCCATGAAGTTCTTCACATTTTTTTGTGTTAGATTTATTCCTAAGTATTTTATAATTTTATTACTAAAATTGGTATCTTTTTATTGATAATTGCCTGTGTTTTGTTGGTTGTATAAATAGAATTTAGTTTTGGAAACACTTATCTAGCAACTTTGTTAAATTCTTTTAATCATAAATTTTCAATAGAGTTATTTGGATCTTTTTCCTGTTTTAAAGGACACAGGTACAGGTTTTAACCTTTAAATTGGGAGTGGTGGCTCACACCTGTAATCCCAGCACTTTGGGAAGCCAAGGTAGGAGGATTGTATGAAGCCAGGAGTTTGAGACCAGCCTGGGCAACATAGCCAGACCCTATCTCAAAAAAAGTGTTTAAAAATTTTTTTTGAAAAAACCATTAAGAATGATGTTTGGTATATGTTTTTAGTAGATATTCTTTATGAAATTAAGGGACTTCCCTTCTATTCCTGGTTTGCTAAGAGATTACTTATCATGAATGGGTGTTGAATTTAATTGAATGCATTTTTTTCCATCTGTGGAGTTCATTGCATTTTTTTTTTCCTTTAAACTGTTAATGTTAAACTACCTTGCATTCCTGAGATACATCCAAATTATTCATAACAAATTGCTGGGAGTTAGCTACACTCCCAGCAAAAACAGGTCCCTAGGCAGGATCATTGCAAGAGATTTGGAAATAATAGGAATAGAGAAATAATAGAGAATAGAGAAATAAGAGACACAGAGACAAAAGTATAGTTTTAAAAGATGGGTCCGCCAGCATTCCCGTGAGCTGTGAGGCCCTGAGTGAAGTCCCCTGCATCAGTATTTACAGGTGCAGCGATTAGTTGCCAGTGGTTACAGATTTCCATAATAATAGATCATTTAGGTTTTAAGTCTCCCCCAAAGCTTCTAGGGATCCCTTAATTAATTCTATCTACCTGAGCAAAGGGTTACAAAATTTTTCTAAGATAAACTTGTAAGTCCTAAAATAAAATTATCAATTAGCAGAAAGGCTAAAGAGAAATATACAGGCTATATATTTATTTATCTAGTTTCTTGATGATTGAGACAAGGGGTCAGGAGCGAAGCAGAAACTGTCCCTGAGGCCAATTGTCTCTAGCTGCAGGTGACTGCTGGGTGGGCATTCTTTGATCAGTTCTCAACCTGTGGCCCCATACCAAGCCTTGTCTTACAGAAGCATCAGGTGCAAGCCTTCAGGTCTGAGATGAGCGTCGCCATGCAAAAGGCTCCTGATCAGAGAGATGCCCTCCTGAGGCGAGGCAGCTTTTGATCTCTGAACTAACAGGTTCACATATTCCTTCAAGGCAAAGCCCTACAAAACGCCTGAAATCTTTTATACCTTTATCTGCCAACAACAAATGAAATTGTTTTGTTTTGTTTTCTCTTATTAGTCACTTTTTCCTGCCTTTTTGCATGTCTAACAATTTTTTATCGTATATAAAAGAAACAGAAATGCTTCAGATAATGTCTTCCACCAATGAGGGTTCCCCTTTTGTCTACTAGGCAGATAGGATGAAGGATTTATTATTTTAATTCAATTAGAGATTTCGTTTAGGCTGACTCTGGCTGCAGCTGTGGCCAGGATCCTGCACTAGCTTGGATTATTTATGCCTATGTGGAGGGGGGCAGGGGGAAGGGTGGGTGAGATGAGAGGGTAAGAAGTTGGTTATGTGAGGGCGATGGTGGTCTCAGCTCTTACACCAAAAAAGTAAAGAAAGCCTCGAATGGGCATTGGGTATTCAGACACATGACAAGGGGAAGGCTGGAAGAGGAACACCTCAGCATTACTATCCTGAGTTCTAGGAGCAGCACAAAAGTTTTGGATACATCTGTGTGGATTAGGGAGGGTTAATGTTTGAAGGAAATAGTTGCCAGGAGAACTGGATTTTTGTCTTGCACTAACCATTGTAGCCTAAGGCAAAGATTACACTGGGAGACCTTATGAAGGACTTTTAAAAGTGGCTTAAAATTGCTTCATTAAAAAATTTACACTTATTGCTCAAAAGAATATTATAACAAGGAACTCAAAATTTAAATAAAAATGACTCAGAATCCTACTGCTATCATTCAATTGTTTTGATTTTCCTGGCTGCTTTCCATTCTTTTGTTTATAAACACTCATATGTACAAATGCTCATACAAACACAAATATACCTTTTACATAACTGTAACGATAGCGTGTATGTGATTTTCCTTCCATTGCCTTTAAAAGTTAAGTTCTGTTTATCACTTAATTCATCAACAAATCAGTAAAGGGATTAAATTCCTCACTTCATTCCTGAATTTTAATGCCTGTTCCATTTTGCTATTTTTAATTAACAGAGTTATGCTATGTTTAGAGTGTGGCAGAGAGAGTAGCACTATTCAACATGCACATATTATTTTTAAGAGAATATGTTAGATCTAGTTATGGCTAGAGAAACCATTACAATTTCAGTTTTTCCACCAATTATGAAGATTTAGTATTAGTTTGCACATTTTCTTTATCTAGAAAGATTTCTTGAAAGGTGCTATGTGCTAGATTCTTAGTGAACTGCTGTTCACTCATCGCACACCATTCTTTCCACAACCCCCGCCCCCATTGCTGCCTGATCATCCTTAGGGCTCAGCACACATTACTTCCTCATTCTTTCTCTGGTATCATCACCCTGTCTTCTCACCTACTGCACCTTGTTTGTTTTCTTCCAGGTTTGAATCCAGTTTGTAACTACACATTCATTTCATTGCTTATTGTATGTCTTCTCTACTCTTCTCTAAGCTCCCTTAGGAAACGGACTGAATCTATTTTATTCATCAATATAAGGTCATATGATATACAAAAAGTGGTAGATGGGACCAAAAATGTGGAGGAGTGTGGTAGTCCTCAGAGAAGAGGGATTCCTCCTGTGTCTTGTTTACCACTGTTTTCTCAGTACCTAGCACAGTGTGTACACTCTATGATTTTGTTGAATAAACATTAACATGAATTAGACTTTTCATTTCGTGCAAATCTTAAAATCACCCAAGGGAAAAGAGTAAATGTGTGCCTATGCTACAGGCATTGGAGGGGTTTGGGTTGGTGTGTGGTGGTTACTTACAAGCTTGGGAGGTGTGAGTTGTGTTACCTCCTGACTCCCCTGTCCCCTCCCTTCTGACAGTGGGTAGGCTGAGGGAAGGAAGCACGTCAGTGGCTTTTGACTCCCAGGTTGCCATTCAACATCAACCATTGGATAGAATTCATGGGCCCCATGAAAGAATATATGGTCTATCATGGTTGAGGGTCAGAATTTTCATTTGATCACATCAACCTGAGACTGGAAATTCTGAACTTTGCTCAGTGATGATACATAGATTAAGGATGATGCTTCCATTTATTTTTTGCTTTGGAACTCCTTTTAAGCCAAGCAGTGAAGAAATCAGATTTCTGGTATTTCCTCATATATTAAAATTTTATCTGACTTAAGGATCAGTATCAGAAGTTCTATATTAGTGTATATTAGTGCAAGAAACATGCTGAAGTTAGTTTCTAGGCAAACCAGACAAGTGTGACATTGGTTTGAAATATTGAAAAATGTATATATTATGTAAATATGTAAGTATATAAATAAATGCATTATTAAATATTTCAATATATATTCAAAAGTTATATTATAAAAAATGTTTCCTCAACCAAATTGGGACTTTTCTTCCATATACTATTTGGTAATATTCTTTTTCACTTAACATTATATGTTGTTATCTATTTTCACTCGTTAAAGCCAAATATAATGGATTTTGAGTTGCTTTTGTACATATTTTATGCTTTTCTCCCCCTCCTTAGTATAAGAACATCTATATGATATTGTGAACAAATCTGTTATTTTGGCCAATGACTTGGGAAAAATATCAAATTTTTGATTATTTAAATATGTGATTTAATGGTCAAATTGCCTACCATTGAGTTCTGTGTTTTTTCTTATATGTGAAAAGTATAAGCAATTCAATTATAACCAGTATTTGTTGTACCCAAGTCTGGGGGCCACTTATGTGTAGCTTTTCATCAGAGGTGCCAGAGGTGATTTCTTTCAGACTCCAGCTTGAAATGGGATATTAACTTCCAGTGCTCATAATAAACAGCTGTGATTTAAAGAAAAGAATCATTAATGTGTAGCAATCTTGACCTCTTTCTTTTCCATGAGTGATGCATTGGTGTTTACAGAATATAAAGATGAAAATCTTAATTAGATGAAGGGAGTCAAACTAGGTCGGTTCTTGAATGTTTTCATCAATAAACAAGTTTATGGAGCAAGAGAGATAGAGACTATCTATCCAACTTATGTCAGCTTGATATGCACACACATCTAACAACAAAAATTCCCCAATCTTGCCCTGCAGAGAAAAATCTTTTGACCCACTCTACTCTTGCACTGAAAAATAAATTAGGTGAAAAAGTGAATAGTGGAAGAGATCAGAACACGTTAGCATTCTTAAATGTTGGTTGGCTAGTATCCAAGTAACAGTTATTTCAGAAAAAGTTATTAATACTTTCCTGTTCTTTCTTCAGGTGCTGTGAGCTACATTCAGATATGTTGGAATGCCTCCTTACATTTTGGAACAGCCTAGAATCACTTATAGGACCTCCTTAGAGCTTTTTTTTTGAAAGCTCTTGAATTTCTCAAGGCTTACTTTAAGGTACAATAATTCTACTACTTCTAAATCTATAAAAAGAAATTTTAAGTATTTAATTAATTTGTTAAAAAAAAGAGTAAACAAAAAAAAGATACAATAATTCCATAAGAGCACTTTTTAATAGCTGGTTGGTACTAGCTTCCTGTTCCATCACTCATTTTTTAAAAAATTTCTCTTTCTTTTTTTTTCCATCAGTGCTTGACTATGATTATGACATATGATTTTCCGATGGCATTTCATTAATGACGCTGTGGATTGCTTGTTGTAATTTGGCCCAATGTACATGACACCATTTTTGTCTATTGGAAAATTAACTGTAATGTTCATATATGCTTTGTTGGGTAGTTTTAATTATTATGTGTTTTAAAAGGTGAAAGATTTATACGACCTGAAGAGAAACCTATTGTGTGTTTTAAAACAAGATAATGAATCTCTCTTCCTCCTGCCTATTTTTAACAATTTGTATTTTATAAATCTTTACCCATATTTCCTTGGGGAAATAACCTGCAGGTAAAACATATTAATAGATTTCTTTTTATAAGGAAAATTCATTTAAGCTCCAACTAGAACGCAATCTTTATTACGTGTCTTATTTTCACAAGTATTCTAAAATTGTCTTTTGTAACTTGTGAGACAATCTCTCAAATATAACCTTTCTAGTGATAAATGAAAAGTCATTACCTGAAAATGACTCCCCAAAGAGCCAGAGATTATTTAAATTATTGTGGGCCCCAAAATCATAAAAGTGAGATCTTTCTCTTGGAAAATAAACAAACTAAATCTACCCCACCAGATGTATTAAAAGGTCACTTAAGAGTCCTTGGGCCTATATCATAGGACGCATGCGCCCAACTGCATATATAAAGCGAGGAATTAAGAAGAATTTCTCCAATATCACCTCTAGCCACTACTGCTTTATATTTAGAGAGGACAGAGGAAGTATTTTAACAAGATTGAAAGGAAATTTTAAAAGCTTAATTTACAAATTCTCGTTATTCCACAACGTCACAACTGTTTTCGTTTTTATCTACCTGTTTGTTCTTTGTCCGGTCGCACATTCATTTTTTTCACCACCGTAATCACGACATCCTGTGATCATGGTCATGAGATCTGTTTATTTCCACCTTACCCAAACTTTTCAAAATAACTATTACGTGGTGCTTAGACACGAGAAGCCGCCGACCCGCGGGCAAACCGCGATTCAGCCAGGACCGTCAGCCAGGGTACGGGAGAGGGCGGCGCGCACCGGCCCCGCTGGCCCCGCCTGCCCCGGGTTCTGCTCCCGGGGTCTCGCCCCAGGCCCCGCCCCGCCTCCCCGGGCCCCGCCCCGGCCCGTCGCCATGTTGTTTCCTCTGCGCTGGATGTGAGCCGCTGGAGCTGGAGCTGGAGCTGAAGCGCGGCAGCGCCACCGCTGCCGCCTCCTGCCCGCCAGGTCCGCGACCCTCTTTCTGTCCTCACTGCACCCAGATAGGCCAGCCCGGAGTTCCCGGGGCGTCCTCCTTGTGGCCACGAGGTGAGCGGGGCTCGGGACTTTCGCCAGGGCCGGGCGAGGGCTGGGCCGGGCCGGGGTGCGCGGGCGTCAGGGTCTGATGGGGGGCGGCCCGGGCCTCCGGCCACTGGGGCGGGGTGCGCGCCAGGCCAGCGCGGGTCACAGGGCCCGCCCGGGGAGAGGGGTCAGCTTGTTGTTCGGCTGCCTTCTACTGACTGACGCAGGAGGAAAGACCGGTTCCCACACCCACAGACTCGGGGAGAGGGACAGACACACACCCAAACACTCGGGAGAAACACACACACATCGGGGGCAGAGAGATACGTAAAACACCCCGGGAGGGTTATTAAAACATCCTAGATACTCGAGGGAGAGATGGAGAGACGCACGCACGGAGAAATACACCCGGTCGCCTGGGAACACACATAATTCACCAGACTTTCCCCCAACCGCTCGGGGACACCCACGTCCACCTATCCCAAACCAGACCCTATGCGCGAATAATTAATGGAGGAACAGAAAAGACCCTCTGAAGTTCTACCTAGCTAGCCGAACGTTTGCTTAAAGTCTTACGACCACTCCGGTGAGGCGTTTGGACTGTAAAGCCAATCCTAGGGGCTGCGGACAGTTTGGAGGCATTATCTGATTCAGACACTAGCTAGGGTTTCAGAATCGTGCCCTTTCTTCCAACTTATTAAGTGAAAAGGCAAGATGAGTGTTTTAAGTGCTGACCACATAGTTGGTGGAGGTATTGTGTTGCGTGCGTGTGCGTGTGTGTTGAGACAGACTCTCGCCCTGTCGCCCCCGGTAGAGTGATCATAGCTCACAGCAACCTCAAACTCCTGGGTTCAAGGGATCCTCCTGCCCCAGCCTCCCGAGTAGCTGGGACTACAAGCGCCCGCCATGAAGCCCGACTAATCTTTCTATTTTTAGTAGAGAGGGTGGTCTCGCTCTTGCTCAGGCTGGTCTCAAACTCAGGAATTCAAGCGATCCTCCCACCTCAGCCTCCCAGAGTGGTTGGTTACAGCCGTGAGCCCCCGTCCCCCCCGCCCCCGCACCCGGCCCTGTTTTTGGCTTTTTTTTTTTTTTCTTTTAAAGCAATGACACATCCCGTGACCACAGTTCTTTTGAGGAATAACTCTTCTGCTAGTTTCCTAATTGGCACGTGACTGCAATCTTTTCGTGGAGTTTTTGCGTCCTGATACAATCTTTGGGCAGAATTTGATTGCTTCTTTTTGTTTTTTGTTTTTTTTAAATGTGTTTGCCATTCCTTCTCTGGCACCATTGTAATGGAAAATCCCTATGTTGCCTGTAATCTCAAAAGCTGTCCAGTGGAGCAAAACTAGAAATGAAGGAAACTCAGAACTATTCGGTTAGAAACTTACTTTTAGAAGCTTATATCATCACTATTTGCCTAGGACTTTAGTATGTTATTTAGATTTCCCAAATTTAAGACAATGGTGTGGCAGTCTGGTATTTTGCGTATTCTTGTGTACATTTTAGTAAATTCTTGGTGCTTATACTAAAATGTTTCTGGTTTGGTGGCTTATTTATTTTGGAGACTTTTGTGATTTGGGGATATTTTTGGTTTATTTGGAATGTTAGAGTAGACGGGTGAAAGCTAAGTACACCATTATTGACCTTGACTCCAAACTAGGTTTTGTTTTTTTTTTTTTCCTTTTTTGTCGTAAGTACTCGGGGTTGAGAAACCAGGTTCTTGGAGACAAGGGAAATACCTTAATGCTATTCCCTCTTTTCCAACATCTCTCTCTCTCTCTCTTTTTTTTTTTTTGTTTCTTTCGTCTATCTCAACAACTTCTTCCATCTAGAGTACTCTGGGGACCTGAAGATAAGTTCCTTTGGTTTTAGAAATTATTTTATTTTAACCTGCCCTCATTTCTTACCATTTGTTGGGCACTAACTCTGACAGTGAATGTTCTGTGGATCTATATCCTGTACATACATCATTTCATTTAATTTTCAGCATTTCTGCAGGGAATTTGCTGGAGCATAGGAAGGTTGGGTCTCTTTCCCAAGGTCACACAGGTAGTGAGGAGGCGGAGCCTGGATTCCAAGCAAGTCTGTAATTTTAGAATAGTACTCAACTGGGGACAATTTTGTCCTCCCAGGGACATTTGAAAATATCTGGAGGCATTTTTGGTTCACACCTGGGGACAGGGGAGGTGCTGCTGGCATCTAGTGGGTAGAGGCCGGGGATGCTGCTAAACATCCCATAATGTACAGGACAGACCCCCACAACAAAGACTTGTCTGGCCCAAAATGTCACTAGTGTCATGATTGAGAAACCTTGCATTAGAGCAGTCTGTGTAATTCCAGAGCTTATGTTTCAACTGCTTCTATAGTTCTTTAAATACAATGTTGTTTTCCTATTTAGGATACCTCATCATTTTAAGAGTGAGCAGGGGGAAAATTCTCTTGACTAAGAGGCATATTCATTTGAAAGATTAAGGAGTGAGCAAATAATTTCTGATAACAGAATCCATTTTTGTTTTAAGGCAAAATGACAAAAAGAACATGAGAGCTATTGAGAGCCATAGGAGTGGACTTAGTGAGTTTAGTTTCTGCATTATTCCAATCCTCTGGCCAGGCAAAGTGGCTCATGCCTGTAATCCTAGCACTCTGGGAGGCTGAGGTGAGGCGGGAGGATGGCTTGAGGTCAGGAGTTCGAGACCAGCCTGAGCAAGAGCAAAACCCCGTCTCTACTAAAAACAGAAAAAATTAGCCGGGCGTGGTGGCACATGCCTGTAGTCCCAGCTACTCAGGAGGCTGAGGCAGGAGGATGGCTTGAGCCCAGGAGTTTGAGGTTGCTGTGAGCTAGGCTGACACGCCATGGCACTCTAGCCCAGGTGACAGAGTGAGACTCTGTCTAAAAAAAAAAAAAAAGAAAGAAAGAAAGAAAGAAAAATATTGCAGTCCTCTGAGCAGCCTGTCGAGCACTGATACAAAGGTACTGGTGAGAAGGGCACTAGGGAGTCCCAATCTTCCTGAAGCTTACAGTTTAATCATAATCATGAGATCAGGTTCTGACATCAGCCTAGAACAGAATTTATTGCCTGAGCTACTCCAAGACAGGTTAGGTGTTCATTAAAAAAACAAAACAGCTCTGCACCCCGCACAGAAGTACCAGTGTCATGGCATTACTATGGGCAGACTTAGATGAAATAGGGAAAACTTGATGAGTTCTTTGTAGTTTTGTATGGTTAACTATGTGTGAATATTTACAAGAATCAAATTGAGAAGTCATTCTTGTTGAGCATAAAATTCTTTCTTAAATTTAGCCTCACTAGGCAATAGTTATGCATGCATTTTGTCATTGAAATAGAGAAATGGTGAAATTTTTAAAAATGGGTTTTGCACAATTTTCTTTCTGGTGTTTTCCAGCCTGTTTTCTCCTTGCCTGTCTCAGACCAGGCCTTTCAAAATATGTGCTGCTTCATTCTGGTGGCAGAATTAACTGTTAGGTGAACTCTGGGAGTGTGATTGATTGAGAGGAGCAGTCACAATGGGCTGGATCTCTATTAGGCATCACCGTGTAAGTGTTATTCATACAGTCAACATGGCATCTTTTTGTTGGTAGCTTTGGTTTTTGACTCATACCAATGCTCAGGGTGAATAGATTTCTCTGCCTCTTATGAGGAGTTGTCTATGGTGTAGGGGGAATGCTGAATTGCATATCTCAAAATGATTGCTAGTGCATGGGATCTAACAAAAAATGATGTGTTTTATTCTGGGAAGGGTCCATAGAAATTGGTGTCAGAGTCATCTTGCTCCTCTGGCCAAGTGAGGTCACTACATTTCTTTCTTGGTAAAATGAGATGGTTGTACTTTATAATCTCTAGGAGATTATATGATACCAAGAAGAGACAGCAAATTATTAGCTTCCAAGTAGTTCTGCCCAGTCAATTTGTTGGTTAAGCAGCAGGAGGAAATAAGCCAAATGGAAGTATATGTGTTTAGGCAGCGCGTCTAACTTGAAAGCTATCTAGATAATAAATTTGTTAGGCAAAAGCAAGCATAAGAAAATAGGACTCATGACTAAGTAGGTCATCAACAAATTCCTATTAAGGAATTTTTTGGGGGGGTTGGGGATGAACTCACAAAATGCCTCAGGGAGTTTGGTGGAAAGTTATGATGCAAATGAAAGGCCAGGACACCTGAGGAAGGAGACCTGGAGCCAAGCAGGTATATAGGTGAAGGGAGGTGAGGCCGCTGGGGGTGCCCGGGCTAGTTAGATAACTTAGAGGAGACGTCTCTGTTTCTCACGTGACTTTTGATACTGTACATGTTGTGAAGTATGCTCTGGGTATTTCTACATTCTGGATTTTTCCATTACTTTTTGTTAATTTTTGACCATGATGAGTTAAGGCTTCAGGATGCTGTTGCTTATCATGGACATAGAGAGACCACTGGATGTAAATGAATGTAAGGTAACAGCTAGATCCATATGGCGTGGAGAGAGACTGGGTGTGTATTCTGGAAAAAACAGAGAAGTAAAGCAGGCAGTCCAGGCTTCACAGTCTGGCTGCACTGAACCCAGCTCATTGCCATTTCTGGAGTCTGTGGATACAGGCTCCACTTTTGTCTTAGGCCTGATGGGCTACAAATGTATATGCTGTTGTTTGATGGGATGGAGGAAGGGTGTAGAACAACTTGATACATTCATTCCATTCCTACATTCTTTATCCAAGCCTGAGGGATAGCAGGACAGTATGAAGGAGCTGAACTAACTACTGTATGTTAATTCCCAGTTATTGTGAATTGGATTAGGTTTTGGGATATAGAAGCTAGGGTAATTTCCAGAAGGTTAGCCCCCATAAGCGTGGCTGTGTTACCAGTGTTAGAGAAGCCAGGAAAAAAAGCCGTATAGACTTCTGTTTCTGGAACTTGTTATGCAGAGCTCTAACAGATAGGAGTGTTTAAATGATTCTAACAGGTTCAAAAAAAGTTAGAAATCACCAACTGGGCTACTTATGCAGCTGGGTGACTGCTCTAGTCTGTGCACTTTCACGCTTGTGTATTTCCTTGGATGAAATACCTGAAAATGCATACGGAATGTAGTTGGAAGTCAGAGTAGAGCTGCTTGAGGACCATAGGTCGGTGAATGCAGGGTTCTTTGGAATGGATTTTAGTATTCTTAAATAAAATTTTAAAAATAGTTGTTGCCAAGCAAACGGCTGCCACCCTTATAATCCACATTAATTTGTGTCCAGTACTTGATTTTTATCACAGCAGTCCTGGAAAACCCAGCTTCACAAAGATGTGATGTCATCGAAAGGAATGTGGTACGTGTGGTGTGATCTAATGTTGCAACTGTGAACTCCCTCAGGCAATAGTACCCTACAAATGTTGAGTATCTGTGTCTCTAAAAAATTGAAAATAGCCTGCCCTGGCCCTGTGAATTGGCCATGATTCTCTGGGGCACCTCAGCACACAGTTTGGGAATCTCAGGATTAGAAATGGGTGCTTTTGGTTACAGTTTATGGATGCAAGGATTAGCTGTAAGGAGACAAAACATCAAAGTCGGTTTTTAATTTTCTACTCCCAGTACATGTAAGGTTTGCCCTTGGGCCCCTCATTTCCCCCAGAGCTAATCTTGCAGTTTGGGGATCTGCCTTTTCGGTTGCGGAGGGGAGGGACGGGCAGAGGAAGGAACCCACAGTTCAGGTTTCCTAGGCACCATCCCTCCATCCCCGCTTTTCTTAATGTTTGCTTTCTGTTTACTACTCCTGTGGCAAAAGGGGATGGTCATGGGGTCCATAGGCCTTTGGAGACCTCCTCAAGCTTTCAGCCCCCTGCTGTCTTGAGAAGCCTCAGAAATGCCCATGTGCTGTTCAGTTCTTTTTCAGCTCTGTGGTGGGAATTGGCTTTCTCATCATTGGCTGCTTCATTGGGCTTTGTTGTCTCCACCCTGTCACTACTGGACCATTTGCTTTCTGTCTTCTAAATTTTGTTGCTGTCTTGCATCTACAATTGTTCCTTCTTGGTGCCTTTACTGGGTTTGTACATTTTTTAGTCTTTTTCTGTCATATGGTGGTAATGAAGATAACACATGTTTGACCTGCCCTGTTTAATTAGACCTGGGGAAGTTATTTAATCTTGGTGAACTTCCATTTATTGATCTATAAAAAACATGGGTGATAGTGTCCAAATTGCAGGTGATTTTTAAGGTGTTATATGCCAGGTACCTACTAGATATTCAGTAAATGGTGGCTGCTAATGTTATTACAGCCATAGCATTTGTTATTTGAGCAAACAATACAATGACAATAGGTAGGGAGGGAAGTGGACACATTTCTTGTGTGGATGAATGAAGTGGGTAAGAGAAAAGAAGAAAGAGATTTTGGAAATGGGGAAAATAATTAGCTTGGTTTTAGATATTTGAATTTGAACTACCATCAGGATACCAGATGAACATATTATACAAGGGGTTGGAAATTATTGTCTGGCTCCAGCATGTGAGAGGGTGAAGGTGGACTTTACTTTAGGAGTTACTGGTTTTTATAGCCCAGGAAGATGTTGTTTGGGAAGAAGTAAGGGCTTCAACCTTGTGAAATACCTTCACTAAGAGCTTGTCAGGAAAGGGAGCTGTCTAGGTTGAAGAAAGATAAGAGGGTGAGGGAGGAGAGAAAGCAGAACCTATTGTCAGAGTAGTTTTATGGATGATTAAGTAAGAAACATTTTTAAGAGGGTCACTGTCAGGCTCTTTAGACCTAATAGAGGTGGTAATGGGCAGTGAGTGAGTCTTGGGTGAGACTTGAAGGTCCCACCAGTGCCTCTAGCTAAATGTGTGATACTATGTAAGACACCTTCCCAGTTGGGCCCGTCAAGACTGAGTCGCCTTCTAAGAGTTTAGGTCATGTATGTCCAGACAGATGGCTACACCTAGAGAGTTCAATATCTACTAGCTGGGCCTCAGGTGGAGATATGGGTCAAACTTGAGGGTATTTTCTAGAAACATACACAATGAAGTCCTAAGAGAAGCACTTTTCTCTGTATTCACTTTAGGGCTGCATGTGCCTTAGGGCATTCAGATGAGGACTGAGAAGAAGCCATTGAATTGGCCATTAAGAGGTCTCTGGTGACTTTGCTGACATTCAGAAAAGTGGAGGGGTTAGGGACTATGTGTGTAATAAAAGCTGAGTGGAGGGTTAATCGGACTTGGAGGCAGATGGGGACATGGGTAGTAAGGGGCAGAGGAAGTCTGGGCTTGGAAAGCTTTTCATGAGAAGAGTCAGTTTCAACACTTTGGTAAGGGGCAAACTGGGACAGTTCCATGGGATAAACCGAACTTTATGAAAGTTGCCTATAATGCTCTTAAGGTTTTTTCTGGTTTTGAGCTGGTGACAACTTCCCTGCAAAATGGTATTTGGGAGACTCTAATCTAGTTGAGTCCTATATACCAGACATATAGTTGCCCTCTTTAAATATGCCTTCTTGGGAAATCCCCACTACTCTAACTTAACTTCTCTAACAGTCTAGAAGTTATTTGCTGTGGCTTTGTGCCTTGTGGACAGTGTTTGTATACTAGCCCTTCCCTGAGTTTGTGTAGGAGTTGTTCACCAGCCTCTAGCCCTGTTTGCTCTAAATTAAAAACACCTGGTTTCTTACGACTGGAAGAGAGGCATCAGGACATTGCAGATCGTATTTGGTTTGTGTTTTGCTGATTTAATATATTTTTCTAACATACATATTCAAATTCATTCTTTTCACAGTTTATCTTCCTGAAATACCCAGCTGTAATTCCCAGTATTCTTATCTTGTGACTATTATCCATTTCTTTGTGTTTTAATTCTTATTTTGTTTTCATTCTTTTTTTTTCTTCATACCACTTGGGTTAAGACTTGTTCATGTGTTTTAATTCTGTCCTTCAAAGTGCAATCTTAAACTGCCTCCGCTCTTTTCTTAATTGTCAAGAAGCATTTTAAGTGCCTTTTCCAGATAAGTGCCTTATTACAGGAAGATTTGTGCTTAGTCCTTAAAAATTAAACAAAACAAAATTAGATAAAGAACAAAACATTATCCTCACTTCCCAGGATTAGCAGTTTCCCATGAGTAAGGCTGTTCACTGAGCAATCACAGTTTATGGTTACAGTGTAATATTCATAAAGTCTCATGATTGAGGGAGGGAAAGGGGAAATAGTGATGCCAAGTAAAGACAAAAAGTCTTGAAAGTGTTATGAGCTATACAAATGGATCACATGTAATATATGGATTGTACAGACACGTAGTGATCGTTTCTTGGGGTCTGAACTCCTTAAAGAATCTGATGAAACCTTTTTTACTCTTCTCAGAAAAAAGCTCAAGCACACAAGCTTCCATGCATACTCTCACTCCTGTTTCGCATGTGATTCTAAGGGCTGCATTTTCTCCCTGAAGTTCATTCATGGGCTCCCAATTAGCCACACTCTAGGCCTGCACTGTCCACAGTAGCACTGTCCAAACAATTTTTAACTGTTTAATTGGTAGCCTCATGTAGCAATTTAAATTTGAACGAATTAAAATTAAATAAAATGGAAAATTCAGTCTCCCAGGTGATCTATTAATACTTGCAAGTGCTCAATAGCCACATGTGGTTAGTGGCCACTGTATTGGACAGTGCCGATAATAGAACATTTCCATCATTACAGAAAGCTCCGCTGGATCCTGCTGCATTTCAGGACAGTTTAAGAAAATTTAGTTCCTTGACTAAGTCTTTTTTTTGCCCTCCCCACTTCCTCCCTTCCCATTCCTACTCCCCCTACCACTATTCATGATTAGTTAGCATACCTAACTACAGAGGTGCCTTGTTTTAAGAAAAATGCTAACATATTTCTTAAAAGTTAAATTAGGTGATTCATCTTCAAAAAAGAGTACTCATTAAAATGGGTTCTTTAATAGGGGAGGTACTCTGACATAGTGATAGGGTAGTTTGATTTACACAGTTCTTTTCCTTCTCTAGCTGCCTCTGTCCCAGAGGTAATACTCAGTGGTTGACCAGATATGACTAGATAATTTATTTCATCTGGCAAGTCTTGCCTCCACATTGTTCTATTCCTATGGTATTTTCCCACAATATTTTGTTTAATTCTTTTTTTTTTTTTGGTCAACTTCTTACTATAGAGCTAACACCCATTTAGACTTAATGATTTTCCTTGACTTGCTTCTTGCTTTATACATTTCAGCATGACAACCAAGGAAGTCTTTAAAAACAAACAGTGGAACCAATTAGGCTGTTTAGTGAGACACACCTAAATTAAGATATAAGGAAATAAATATAGCTCAAGTGAAAATAGAAATAATTTTTGAGATTATCTATGCTTTGGTTCCCTGGTTAATTTCTTTGAACTTCAGTTTCCTAAGCTGTGAAATGAAATGAAGTGGTAAGTGGTATGTATGGCTCTAACTAGGACATGCAAGGTGAATGCACAGGGAACTTGTGAATTTGACAAGAAAAAAAATATGTTTCTAAATTTAAACCAAGTGTGATAAATGCAACTTAAGTTTTTGGAAGTGAGACCTGGGCAAGGGGTTACAGAGTATGTGTTTCAAAATCTGTAGTTTTGAGAAAGGCAGTTTACAAAATGGAGCCTACTCTCCCTTTGGCAGCTTATTAAGGAATATAGTAGTTTTTCAACATTTGCCAGCTCTGTTACAGTCAATCAATAGTACTTATTTTAAAGTGGGTTTCTCATCAGACTTGCAAGTAAGAATCAATTTTTTTGTTCTGTTCCACATATTTTAATAGACCTCAAAAATAGAATGGCGGGAGAACTGATAGAGAAACAAAGAATTGTAAGTACAGAAAACAACAAGTAGAATAATAATAGAATAAAAAGAATAAAGGAGGAAGTAATTTACTCTTTATTCTTAATTTAGCATTTATTTGCACCTCACCACATGTAGCACATTGTTCAAGAAGTGGCAGGCCAAAAGGACAAAGGAATGGATGGCATTGGGTGTTGTGCATCCCTCCCAGGGAGTTGACATTGTAATTTGGAAACAGACACTTAACACCACAGAAGGTGATTAGAGTATAAGCAAGTGAGAGCTATAATAGAGGTGGAAATGATGGTGAGAGCAAAGATTAGAGAAAGAATAGTTTGCAGGGTGGCCTTAGAAGGCTTCTTGCATGAGATGATCTGAACTAGGCCTCTGATGACTAGGATTTTCATAGCTTTGGAGGTAGGGAGGCGCCTCCCAGGCCAAGGTAACAGGCTGAGCAAAGATGTGGACAGGAAATGCCAGTGGTAGGTTTGGGGGTGGTGAGTTGTAGGGATATATTAATAATTGGGCAGGCTTGTAAGTGAGGTTGGATAGCTCTTTGCATGCCATGCTCAAAATCTTATATAATAAAAATAATGAAGAAATAAATGGGATTAGTTATCTGTAAGAATGGAGGCAATTAGATCCATGACCAATAAAAATATATCTAATCCATACAGACTTTCATATTAGAGATTTATATTCTTTGCTTGGATCTTGATGCTTTATATTCTCCCGCTTGGTTCAGTGTACAGCTTTGGAAGCCAGCAAGGGGTTGGAGAAGGCCAGAGGAAAGGGTACTATTGATAAACTGTTCATAAACAATCAATAGTGCAAGATAAAAGTATATAATAGAAAAGTTGAAAAAATAGTGTTATAGGAAGGAAGGGGTTGATATGAAATGCTCTTCTTTTGTCTTTTGAATTTGGAGGTACGTGCTGAAAATGTAATCCATTTGCTTTCCTGCCAGTGACC
This sequence comes from Lemur catta, assembly GCF_020740605.2. NCBI lineage: Eukaryota > Metazoa > Chordata > Mammalia > Primates > Lemuridae > Lemur > Lemur catta. The sequence continues at coordinate 63,668,826 of NC_059155.1, read as the reverse complement.
TGCTTCTCCAACTTCTCATTCAGATTACTGTGTGCCATCTATGGCATGTGTTTTTTAAGTATACAATTCAGTGGGTTTTAGTATATTCACAAAGTTGTATATCTGTAATCACTATCTAATTCCAGAATATTTTCATCACCCCAAAAAGAAACTCTGTACTCATTAGCAGTCATTCCTCATTTACCTCCCCCTGTCACAGCTCCTGGCAACCAGGAATCTACTTTCTGTCTGTATGGATGTGCCTATTCTGAACATTTTATATAAATGGAATCATACAATAGGTGGCCTTTTGTGTCTGCCTTCTTTCACTAAGCATATTTTTGAGGTTTATCCACTTGGAGCATTGTATGGCTATGCCACATTTTGTTTATCTGTTCATCAGTTGGTAGACATTTGGGTTTCTATGTTTTGATTATTATGAATAATGCATCTATGAACAGTCACGTACAAGTTTTTCGTGGATGTATGTTTTTGTTTCTCTTGGGTATATACCTAGGAGAGGAATTGCTGGGTCATATGGTAACTGTTTACTTTTTTGAGGAACTGCCAGACTGTTTTCTGTTATCATTGGACCATTTTATAATTCCATCAGCAGTGTATGAGGATTCCAGTGTCTCCACATCCTTGTCAATGCTTGTTATTGTCTGTCTTTTTGATTCTAGCCATCCTAGAGGGTACGAAGTGGTATTTCATTGTAGTTTTGATTTGCATTTTACTACCAGCTAATGATGTTGAGCATTTTTGGCCATTTTTTAAATTGGGTTATTTGAGGTTGGTTTTTTTAAACTGATGAGTTAGTTGTAAGAGTTATTTTATACACTTGACCCTTGAATAACACAGGGGTTAGGGGACCCCCTGCACAGTAAAAAATCATGTAACTTTTGACCCCCCCCAAAAAAAACTTAATTACTAATAGCCTACTATTGAATACAAGCCATAATGATAACGTAAGTAGTCGATTAACATGTATTTTGTATGTTATGTGTACTATATACTATATTCTTACAATAAAGTAAGCTAAAGAAAATGTTATTAAGAAGATCATGGAAGAGAAAATGCATTTACAGTATTGTACCATATTTATCAATACAGTAAGTTTATGTCGTCTCTTTACAAGATGAATCATCTGTCTGAAATGGCAGGCAACTGCAGCTGCAGACCTCAGTCTATAGTACATACCAAGCAATTCAGCTTTTTCTTGTAATGTCATGACTTTTCTCTACTTCTTGGGAACGCTTCCAGCATCATTAGTGGCACTTTGTATGGGTCCCATGGTGTTCATCAAGGTTTACGGTATTGTACTAAATATGAAAAATAATGAGAGAGATCATTTTTACTGCAATAGGCAATTTACTGGAGTGATGAACTATTCATGAAGAGATAATTAGTGTCACAGGGCATACTTGCAACACGAGCTCATCACAGTGACAGGAGGTGGCTACAAAATTATTGAGTATAGTATGTACTACAGTTAATTTTGGGCAGTTATGATTTAATACTGCATCTTTGTTTCTTTCAACTGCAAATGGGGCCATGAATGGTCTCTGTGTGTAAGTTTTGACGAATTCTAACTTTTTATAATAGATGTATATATATTTTATGATAGCAAATGATACAATAGACTAGTATATACATATATTTTATGCATTCATGACATACCTTTTTCTTAATTTTTTCAGTATTTCTAAGTCATGAAGTTTGTGAGTTTTTTCAAATTGTTGCAGATCTCCAAAAAATTTGTAATATATGTGTTGAAAAAAAAATCCACATATAAACATACCTGTGCAGTGCAAATCTGTGTTGTTCAAGAGTCAACTATATATCTGGATATAAGTCCCTTATCAAATACACAATTTACAAATGCTTTCTCCCATTTTGTGGGTTGTCTTTTCACTTTTTTGATAGTGTCCTTTGAAAGCACATAAGTTGTGTTTATTTATTTATTTTTTTTTTGAGACAGAGTCTTGTTCTGTTGTCTGGGCTACAGTGCCATGGTGTCAGCCTAGCTCACAGCAACCTCAAACTCCTGGGCTCAAGCAATCCTTCTGCCTCAGCCTCCCAAGTAGCTGGGACTACAGGCATGCACCACCATGCCCGGCTAATTTTTTCTGTATATTTTTAGTTGTCCAGCTAATTTCTTTCTATTTTTAGTAGAGATGGGGGTCTCACTCTTGCTCAGGCTGATCTCGAACTCCTGACCTTGAGCGATACACCCGCCTTGGCTTCCCAGAGTGCTAGGATTACAGGCGTGAACCACCACACCCGGCCCACATAAGTTTTTAATTTTGATGAAGTCCAATTTATTTTTTGTTGCTTGTGCTTTTGGTATCATATTGAATCTGACTTTTAATATGATCTGAATTACTGAAAAATTTAGAAAGTGATTATCCTTGAGATCTGGTTGGTAGCAGTATTTAAAAATTTAAAAGAAAATGATTTCCATTTCATTTTAATTGTAGCACTAGGCAAAGCTAGGCTTTTAGTTAAAATGAAACTTTAAAAAACACTTTTGATATTAAAGTATAACTTCACAACCAAATCAGAACTTGGACGATTGAACTCAATATTGACTATTCTAGGTTTTCTTGCAGACTTTAACATAAATCTATAAGCTTTTATGTGATGTGATTCTAATGTGCATGCTGTTTGGTTTTATCACTTAATGGTATATTTCTACAGTTCCATGTTGCCATGTTTTCTCAGGTTGTTCAGAGCATCCCCCAGTTAGGCAAATAAATCATTTTCATTTGCCCAACTGAACATTTTTGTAAAACTTCACTTTCTTTCTTTTTGGGGGGAGGTGGTTTTAGAATAGTATGGGCATGTATTTTTTGGTACAGTCTAAAAAATTGACCACTCGGGAGAAAAGTATGGGCATTTTTATAACTATAATATGTGCCCGTGTAATATGAATCTTTTTAGAGAGCATGTTTCATTTTCATAATATTAGCTGTAGTAGGCATGTCAATTATAGAATTCATTATGGTAAATGCTAGAGGGATGCACAGGGTGTGTCAGGAGGGGGTTCAGTCAGAGATGTCTGGTAGGTGTTGGGGAGGAGATGAGGTCTAGCTGCATCTACAAGGGTGAGTAGGAGTTAGTCAGGTAACAGGAGGGATATAAGGGGGAGCAAGGTGAAGCATGAGGTCACATAATAAGTATCTTACTGGAGGATCAAGTGCGAGGCACAGCCACCTCAATTTTCAATCGTAAGCCCAGCTGACCCCATTGGTAGTGGAGAAGAAGGATCATAACGCCATCCATCCCGGCTCTACCTGAGGCCTTCCTCCTCCCCTCACCTGCAGCCATTCTCCCATTGCAGCCAGTTTCCTCTCTAGACTGCTTATCCGATTGGGTATATCTGATCCGGTCACCCACTACTGAAGCTATTTCAGTTTGTCCCCATCATTCCTAGGATACAGGCAGAAATCCTTCCCCTGGCTTCTACAGCCCTGTCCGCTCCAGGGCCTCTCCGTCCAGCCCCATCTTTCTAGCACACTCTCTGCTCTCCAGCCTGCAGTGGGTCTCAGGCCTCCTTTGAGCTCTCCCAGGCCTTGCCAGGCCAGGCTTCCTTGGCAGAGCCTTGGCATGGGTCGGTCCCACCTTCTGGTTCTGGCTCCCTCTTTTTTCTCATAGACTTTTCCTCCTCCTGCTGAGCTTAGCCTGAGGTTAAATCTCCTTTCCCTTGGTCATATCCCCCTCCAGTGGAGTCAGACTTTGGTGAGGGTAGCATTGCAAGGCCAGCATGTGGCTAAAATGATCATTGAGACAGTACTTTAGAACAGACCACACTGGAAACCCATGTACAGTCTCTCGTTAACACAGTGTAACACTGTGTAGCCCAGTTTCCCTCCTGTGTTGGAAGTTACTGCTATTTCCTTAACTGCAGCTGGGCAAGTGAAATAGTGGGCTTGTGTTACAGTATCATGTTGTATGCAAATTAAGTCCCCTTGATGGCCAGAACGCCCTGCAGCTCCATGAGATACGGGTTTACACATTGTGCCTCTCACTCACTGAGGGAGACTGGGGCAGAATCCCCTGCACTATTCTAGGTTTTTCTTTGTGTTTTGGCTGAGTGTGAATAGTCGTACTCTGTACCATTTGTCTCTCATTTTGTAGGACTTGCCGCAGTTACAACTTAAAGGGGTTTGTGTGGATGTCACTCTCACCCAAGACATGCTCCATAAGGCAGGGACTGTGTGTGTGTGTGTGTGTGTGTGTGTGATTTGCATCCTCAATGTCTGGCACATAGTAGACACTTAAAAAATGCTTGTTGAAAAAGTGCACTCCCACTTGTGCTCCGGAACACTAGGCTTCTGTGGAGATGCTTCAGAGTTCTGCAGACATTTGACATTTAAATCATGTTTTAAAGAACTAATTAAACATAGGCACATTCAAATGTGCTTTATACCACATATCAACAGATTGGAGACTACTAGTTCTGTCGGGTTAACTTGTTCTTGTGCAGATCTTAAAATAAAGCAAGGAGGTGAAAGATTCTTACCGTTTGCAACTGCTTATTTTCATTTCACCTGTAACAACAGGAAAATCCTCAGAAACAAATGCAAAGTCAGTGGAGATTGACGTAGCCTAGTGAGTTAAGTGCCTGGGCTGTAGAGTCAGTCTGCCACATTCATCTCTTACTCACACCTTTTACTAGGTGTGGAACCTCTCTGAGTCAGTATCCTCATCTGTAATGCAGAGATAATAGGAGACTTGTGAGGAGCAGTGACGCAGACTGAGTCCTATACAGGGCTCAATCAATGTTAGCTGCTGTTGTTATTGTTGTTTTATCCTTTACCCCAAATGTTGGGATTTTAAAGAGTCTTATTTTTTTTCATTGATTGAATTTATAGGTTAAGGACTGTTAAGTCCCACAGAAATGTCCTTTGCTTTTAAAGCGGGGGGGGGGGGGGGTTGAAACCATTGGTTTAGACCAAGAGAGGCTAGTACTTTAGCACAGTCCCACATAGTCATCGCTGGGAAACCTAATTGAATTTGATCTTTAGGACTAGCATCCTTTGGCTTCCTAATGTAGGCCTGCAAAATCCCGTGATTTGTTCTGCCCATAGTTCTTACCAAAGTTTGATGTAAGAAATGGCCATAAAATGAACTTGTGTGTAAAACTTGTGTGTAAAGACTTCCTCATGTATTCATTCACAGAAACTTCCTGTACTCCTGTAAGGAGCCTTGGCATCGCGATGAAACACTTGCCCTCATCGTCTGAGTGAGTCTTCTCAACAACCCTAGGAGGTAGGTACCGTTGTCACCATTGTTCCCATGAGGCTTCAGGATGTTAACTAGCTCACTCATGGGGCTGTGCTCCTGGCATTTGGTACCAGGAACAAGTTCTCCTTTCTGACAGTGTGCTTTTATTCGCACAGAAACAAGAGAGTTTTCATTTTTGCCTTGGCTGCTTAGAGCTTCAGACACTGTGCTACCTTTAGCTTTAGCCCGACTTTTCCTGTGGCATATTGGTGCCCCTCCCTTGCATGGCCCCTCTGTTTTCCTTGTTTGTGTTATCTTTATTTTATTCTCTGGAGTATGACTTATTCTAAGCCACTCCAAATTTGGACAAGTTGTAAAGAATGAATGAAATATTATACGTTTCGTCTTAATAGCTGTCTCTGTGAAACTTAGAAAAGAAGGGTGGGCAGATGAAAAACTTTTTGAAAAAACAATGATTAAAGTGGAATATTTGATTGCAGGGTCTTTTTTAGGCTGAGAAAGATGGGCAGCTTTATGGTGTGGTTTTCCTTTTAAGTTAAGAATCTGGCTGCCAGTAGCAGTCAGATACTGTATTTCTTTGACATTTTAATTCTTGTTTTTACTCTTAATTATGAAGACAAATGTTAAGATGAGCTATTTTTTTTTTCTTTGCAGATAATGATGCTTGAATTGAACAATTAAGGTAAGATTTATGACCTATGTAATATGCTTTTCTTATTCAGATTTCTTTGCTGAATTTAGCAGAATTACTAAAGCAACGTTTTAACCTTGGTGAAAGTTATTGCCTTTGGACCATAATTCCAAACTGTGGAGTGTAAGAGATTCTACATTACATTTTTAGGTAAATTTTGAAAATAATATAGTACGATACCTTTATTCATATAACTTATACTAAAGAAGTTTCAAAGGATGTTACTATTTTTAGAGAAGAGAAAAGGAACATTTTTAATGTCCATAAGCTGATTGAGGTTATGTTGAATGAAGCTGGCTTTTGTTAGATGTCAATAGGAAATAAGATGGTCTGTATAATTATTTATATCACTATGTATGTTTATATACAATCCTACAGTTAGAGAGATGTTCATGTGTATATTAGTTATTTAAGCAAATGCCAATATATTCCCAAGTAGAAATACCTAGGAGGCCCGAAACTGTAGATGGGAAATATGAAAAATTGTACCTTATTTCCTGGTGTGTGGGTCTAGCATACCCCAAATTTGCTTGGTCAGAATAATGACACAAACTAGGAAATCTCACATTATTATGAGAAAAGAAAAGAACTATCAAAGTGTCCTGATAAAATTATAAGTTACAAATCTCAAGGAATTTATAAAACTTAATTTGGTAGATATGTGTAACCAGTAGTCTGATATTTGGTAGAGGTTGTTTGATTATATGATCTAGCTTATAATTTGATTTTAAAGATTCTGAAAATTTAGCGCTATATAATAAAACTTTGTGTCTGGTAAGGCAGTTAAATCTGTAGAGACTTAATAAAATACTGGAATAAATGATAGACTATGTCTGCTACACTCTGATAACACAGCATGGAAATTGTGTTAAAGGAACAGCATTGAGGGGGAAGTGACAACCATGCTGAACAGTCTGAAGGACAGTGTTCACTGGGGGCTCATGAGCAGAGGGAGCAGTGTATGCCAGGGCGAAGGCAAGATTGTTCAGAGCACTGAGCGAGTGGAATTGAATTTCAGTTCCATGTGACGGTGCTTTTCAGAATGTCTGAAGCAGAAAATGTTGGTGGAGGAGGTGGCCAGAGGGAGGCTGGCCAGGTAAGCAGGGGCCAGGTATCTTGTCTTAGGAGTTGGCCTTAATCTTGGAAACAGCTCACTGAAGGATTCTGAGAGGACATTAGATAGATGCTCCCCCCATGTCAAAATAGTTGGTTTACTTTTTTTGTTTTGTTTTGTCAGTCTTTTTAAGTTGAAGTTGTTTAAGCAAGATTCCAAGAATTAAAACAACCGATTTAGCGCATTGTTACCTAAGTCATGAAAGTAATGAGCTTGAGGGTGTTTGGGTCTCCTCTCTAACATTAATTTAGTCTGAGCATTGAACAGAGCTGTACATTTGAAATTTAAATGGTCTCCCAAGGGGCACCTTAATTGCCTCATACTTTTGTTGGACAGTTTAAATTGTATTAATTGTAGCAGTAATTTCTATAATAGTGATTTGAAGAACCAGTAAGAGGTAGGGACTAAGGTATGTCCCTTTACTTTTTAATCATATTTTCCCAGTAACTTGATTGCTCACTACTACAGTTTTTACCAGAATAGTAGAGCATGTAGTTAGAGATGCAGAATTCTTAAGAGGTTATAGGATATGTTCAATTACATCATAATGGGTCTCATTTGCATGTGACCAAGAGATAGCCAGAGAATGTTTACTGCAGTGATTTTACAATTCATCCCCGTCAATATAAAAATTATTGTTCAGGCCGGGCGCGGTGGCTCACGCCTGTAATCCCAGCACTCTGGGAGGCCGAGGCGGGTGGATCGCTCGAGGTCAGGAGTTCGAGACCAGCCTGAGCAAGAGCGAGACCCCGTCTCTACTAAAAATAGAAAGAAATTATCTGGCCAACTAAAAATATATATAGAAAAAATTAGCCGGGCATGGTGGCGCATGCCTGTAGTCCCAGCTACTCGGGAGGCTGAGGCAGTAGAATCGCTTAAGCCCAGGAGTTTGAGGTTGCTGTGAGCTAGGCTGACGCCACGGCACTCACTCTAGCCCGGGCAACAGAGCGAGACTCTGTCTCAAAAAAAAAAAAAAAAAAAATTATTGTTTATATCTTTCTTACCTTCCCATTGAGCGATTCACAATACCTGCTTTCATGTTAAGGTTAATGGCTAGTTTTGCTGTAGAGCTGTGCTGTCCAATACAGCTATTGATTCTTTAAATGTGGCTATTTAGTTCAAATTAAATAAAATTTAAAATTCAGTTCCTCACTCCCTTCAGCCACATGTCAAGTGCTCAGCAGCCACATTAGGCTAGTGGCTGCCACACTGGACATTTCCATCATTGTATAAAATTCTGTTGGACAGTGCTGCTCTTAAGATTATCTTCTTATAAAGTTTAATATACTTAAAAGCCATTTAATACCAAAATGTTTGCCAGTTGATATAATGTGATTCAAAATAACTGGGGAGAAGGGAGAGTGGGGGGTAATGGAGGAAATAGGATTTGCCATAAGTTGATAATGGGTAGAACTGGGTTTAGGGTTCTTGGAAGTTGATTGTATTATTCTCATTCAGAAATTTTGTGTATGTTTGAAATTTTCCATAATAAAAAATTAAAACAAGACCAGTCGAGGTAGCTCATGCCTATAATCTGAGCACTTTGGGAGGCTGAGGTGAGAGGATCGTTTGAGGCCAGGAGTTTGAGACCAGCTTGGGCAACATAGAGAGGCCCCCCACCTCTATAAAAAAATTTTTTTTTTCTTTTTTGTCAAGCAAGGAGTTCTTTGTTGGACAACAAAAAAAATTTAAAAATTAGCCAGGTGTGGTGGCGTGTGCCTGTAGTCCCAGCTACTCGGGACGCTGAAGCAGGATTGCTTGAGGCCAGTTCCAGGCTGCAATGAGCTATGATTGTGCCACTGCACTCCAGCCTGGGTGACAGAGTGAGACCCTGTCTCTTAAAAATAAGAAAATTAGGCCGGGTGCGGTGGCTCACGCCTGTAAGCCTAGCACTCTGGGAGGCCGAGGCAGGAGGATAGCTCGAGGTCAAGAGTTCGAGACCAGCCTGAGCAAGAGTGAGACCCTGTCTCTACTAAAAATAGAAAGAAACGATTTGGACAGCTAAAAACAAAACAAAACAAAAAAAATACACACACACACACACACACACACACACACACACACATACACATACACATACGTGGAAAAAATTAGCCAGACATGGTGGCGCATGCCTGTAGTCCCAGCTACTTGGGAGGCTGAGGCAGGAGGATCACTTGAGCCCAGGAGTTTGAGGTTGCTGTGAGCTAGGCTGACGCCACAGCACTCACTCTAGCCCGGGCAACAGAGCGAGACTCTGTCTCAAAAAAAAAAAAAAAGAAAGAAAGAAAATTAAAACAGAAGCTCTTACCTACACAGGCTGACTCTTGTAGCGTTGGAAAACTTTTAATCCTGTCCCAGGACTTCTCCTAAAGAGCATGTATAGTACCACTTTTTTGTTTATTTCATTCCATCTCAAAACAGGTAAGTGACAGCACGGGCTCATATTTGCTAAGAGTTGGAGCTGCCCAAATGAGTCTTGTGGGTAGAATGTACTAGATTATTATTTTAAAGTAAAAATTCCACTGCTGGTGACATTAATTTTCAAAAACTCAAAATAGTGCTCCTAATGACAAGAATAAAGTCTATTTATATAGTAGTTGGTTTATTTTATTTCACAGCCAGATCATTGAGCTTCTGTCTTTGGCTTTCCTGGCTAACAGCACCTATGTCTGAAGACAGAACATCCTCAGCACAAGGGATGCCATCAGTGAACACCATCACTGTGCACTGAAGGGCTGTTGAAGTTGTTAAAGAAACTTGCAGACTTGAGTCTCTAACTGCATCTTTAACAAATGGTAGCGGGACTTGTGAGCAGAGAGGGGCTTATCTAGAGTGATGGTTCCGAGTGAGGTCTCTGCGGTCAGACTTAGGCTCGAGTGTCAGCCTGGCAGTCAGCTGTGGCCTGAGAAAGCGGAAGAGGGAGCCCTCATCAGCTGTTTTAGGGAATAATGGTAGGGTAGTGGCTGGCACACCGGTTAAGTGCTCAGTAAATGACAATTTTTGTTATTAGGTATTCCCTTTGCAAAAAGGAATTGGGGCTGTATGTTTTATTTCATTTAAATGTTGATATTCCTAGAATCATGTAGCAGAATGCACAGGTATAAAAGAATGTAATGGTACCTTTTTATTTTACAGGGTTCTGAAGTCAAAGCTCTTGAGATTAATAATGGCAGGAAAATCATCGCTTTTTAAAGTAATTCTCCTTGGAGATGGTGGAGTTGGGAAGAGTTCTCTTATGAACAGATATGTAACTAATAAGTTTGATACCCAGCTCTTCCATACAATAGGTGTGGAATTTTTAAATAAAGATTTGGAGGTGGATGGACATTTTGTTACCATGCAGATTTGGGACACAGCCGGTCAAGAGCGATTCCGAAGCCTGAGGACACCATTTTACAGAGGTTCTGACTGTTGCCTGCTTACTTTTAGTGTCGATGATTCGCAAAGCTTCCAGAACTTGAGTAACTGGAAGAAAGAATTCATATATTATGCAGATGTGAAAGAGCCCGAAAGCTTTCCTTTTGTGATTTTGGGTAACAAGATTGACATAAGCGAACGGCAGGTGTCTACAGAAGAAGCCCAGGCCTGGTGCAGGGACAACGGCGACTATCCTTATTTTGAAACAAGTGCAAAAGATGCCACAAATGTCGCAGCAGCCTTTGAGGAAGCGGTTCGGAGAGTTCTTGCTACCGAAGATAGGTCAGATCACTTGATTCAGACAGACACCATCAATCTTCACCGAAAGCCCAAGCCTAGCTCATCTTGTTGTTGATTATTAAAGATAGGCCGGGCGCGGTGGCTCATGCCTGTAATCCTAGCTCTCTGGGAGGCCGAGGCGGGTGGATCGCTCAAGGTCAGGAGTTTGAGACCAGCCTGAGCGAGACCCCGTCTCTACTAAAAATAGAAATTATCTGGACAACTGAAAATATATATATAGAAAAAATTAGCCGGGCATGGTGGCGCATGCCTGTAGTCCCAGGTACTCGGGAGGCTGAGGCAGTAGGATCACTTAAGCCCAGGAGTTTGAGGTTGCTGTGAGCTAGGCTGACGCCACGGCACTCACTCTAGCCCGGGCAACAGAGCGAGACTCTGTCTCAAAAAAATAAATAAATAAATAAATAAAAAATAATAAAATAAAATAAAAAAAAGATAATGTCGAGGCATTCTAACCGACTCACACGTATACACAAGATAAACATGGGGAGGAGAGAGAATTAGCATTTGCAGCAGTGTATCATCTAATAAAGTTAAACTAACGTATATTGCTGCTTCATTAGTTGGTGAGAGAAGGGACACATCTACTCATGGAGGAATCTATTTACTCAATAATGGCACCTTACATTTATAAATTGTAATGGTTGTCTAATAACGTTTCTTTAATTTAAATGTGTAAGTTACAGAGCTAATAAATGAGATGACCGAGACTTTAATTATAATTAAAGCACAAAACTTGACTATTCTAGAAGTTATACTTGGATTTTTTCGTGGGAAATTGGAGAACTACTTTTTATGTGTGTATATTTTTATGTAATTAGCATTGTATTGTTGGTTCAGGGGAAAACTTCCTAAAGCAATGTTAGATATTAAAGATTAAAATCTAATGCATTTGCAATGCATTGTTACTTGATTACTTCATTCTCTTTAAAATGATTTAACTGTTCATATTTTCATTCCACATATCATTATAATTGACCTCACTAGTAATTATTTGTCATTTGTGTGCCACACTGCATCCCCAACCCCACCCCTCCCAAGACAAAAGCTAACTTTATCACTCTTGGAGGAAATACTAGGAACAATTGTACTTTGTGAGGGTAAATGAAGACATCTTTATTTGGTCATGTATTTAGTGTCTTTATCACTGAATGTTGTTTAGTGATTTGCTCTCAAGGGGATTTTTTTGTTCTAAAAAGAGGACTTGCTGCAATGACCAGACTTGATGAGGCAAATTGTGCTCTTTCATGGATCAAATTCATATGCTGTGCCATTGATGGTGATCTGATCATACGGAGGCAAACGAAAATCTAGACTGCAGTTGGTGTGGACAGGACCCTCAACTGTGGAGCAACAGGGTTATCAGGTGACATGCTGGGTGAGGGGAGATTTAAAAAAATTAGATTGATACATTTCTCTCCCTGGCCCCACCCATTGGGAACCACTGAAAAACATTACAGTAAGTTGAGCTTTTGAAAGTCTGATTTCCTAACATAAGGGACAATTTTGCCATAGGGGAAAATTTTATGGAAAAATAGAAGATGGATGAGGAACAAAGCAGGTGGTGACTGTGGCAGCAGCAGTGATGAGAAACAGCTGCTGAGCCTCCTGGGAAGACAGCAGAAGAGAAGCAGCAACACAGATCATGCTCCACAGTCCCAGGAGGAGGGAGGGTCCCTGGCGGTACAGGACTTGCCCACCACACGGCGTGCCTCTGCCTGTGTCGTAATGGTCATACCTCCAGCTAGGTTCAAGCCTATCTATGAACAGAAGGCCTTTTGAGATAGATAGAGTTCAATACGGTTTTAAGAAAAAGGCAAACTACTGAACTTGGAGGACAGAAAAACATGCATTTGACATCTGATGCCGCAATTACAATGTGCTGTGTGGAAGCTAGAAAATTACAATTCCATTAATGGTCTACTTAATATTTTTGTCACTTCACCCTTTTGATGTTCCCTAGATGAAGTTAAAACATACAAAATGTTACTGGTCTCAAAAGAAAACCTTTTTACATTTCTATAAACTTCAGGTTTCCCTTTAATAGTATGACATGATGCAAGTTCTCTCACAATGTGTCTTCTAGGGCATTAAAGTGTTAAACAGAAAAATGGACCAGTGTGGGTACCTAGTGGAGGTGGAGTCTGGACTGTCAACCCCGAAGTATGTAAGTGACCAAAAAGTTAAAGAACACAGGTGTAGCATGGGCTGGGCAGAGCAGAGATTGATTATCTATGTACATGGGAAACACAGACACCTAATGAAGCATCCTCAGAAATTTCTAGATATAGAAAGAGGACAAAACTAGATTTGTATATTTTATCTGGATTGAGCACTAACAGAGATAACCAACTTAGTGCTGACATATACGTGCTCAGTGAAACCTGATTTTCTTAAGACTGATTTCACCCCATTGCTCTTGTGTTCCAGAACCTTTAAGGGACATCACCTGCCAGATCCAAGCTTTACCAGCTTAGCTTTCCTAATGATCAGCTTTCTGCTGATGCCAGTCCTGGTTCCGTCCTATCAGCTGCTGGTCCTACCTACCCAAGTGCCCCAGTGCCCTTTTCCACACCTTCATGCCTGCGATGCTTTGCTGTGCGGCCCACCTCAGGGGTCCCACTTGTTGCTCTACTTCTCTTGGAGCTCCTTCAAAGACACAGTCAAATGTGAAATTTGCCATTTTCCTTTGGTAATATACTCACACGGGATGCGTTACCAGTTCCCATCTCACCCTCACAATCCTGGAGGAAAGGATGGCTATTTGTTAGGGGAGCAGCGTTGTACAGCTGAGCTTGAGTATTAAAGTACCACAATCTTGGACAAACATCTTTATTTAAGAAGTCAAATAAATAGGGTAAAAACTGATGGTAGCAACTTCACAGAAGTATACATGATCAACCTTAGAATTAATTACTTGTTCAAATTCAGAATGGAACAAAATTCATCAAGTTATCACAATTAGAAAATACCTGATTACTTGTTTTTCAATGGACTTTTGCTATTTTGCTAGAAAATCACACTTACCATAGTAGTAAAAAGACCACTCCCAGCCCACTCTGGTGTACAGCCTAAAAGGCTAAGAGTGCTCCAAGCTTTTCTTTGACAGCAATTATAAAAATTCCCTTACAACTTTTTACAAGTACAGATACCAACAGGTTCACTTAATCTTTAGTTTACTGTCTGAGGGGAAGGAAATACAACAACAAGGTGACAGAAACAACACAGTTCACTGTGGCCTGTAACTGGTCCCAGTCTCCCAAACATGGATCCAGGACTCTAAATGGATAAATAAATCAACACATGTGCCATTGATTTCATGCCTTACTGCAGAATCTTTTTAGTTTTAAATCTATCAAACCATGATTATGACATTTGTTTCTAGACTGTTACATCAAGATCAAGCTTTCTGAATTAAGAAAGTCAAAACATTATTCTCAATTTTTAAAATAAAAATGTTTCAAGATTGCTGATAAGGAGCTCTTTATCAATACCATTGTTTACAAGCAAATATTAATCTGTTGATAAGCAACATGAAACAATGTACTATTTTTAAATATACAGGAATTTCATTAGGTTTAGATACATTGAGACTATAAGTAAAAGTTTTCCAGGCTATTTAATCACGTTACTAACAATGTACACATTCCTGAGTATACCCCATTGTTGTAACATTGTTTATTTCAGAATTTTTCTGCATTCAGCTTAAAAGGTGTTTCTTCCCAAGAAATTGAACTTTTCTGTCAAATGCACTCGATCGAATAGGAGAATTGGGTTCATAAAATGGATTCATTGCAAACTAGGAAAGAAGAAAAGTATTAGTGAGCTTGTCAAAGCAAAAAGGCGGACAAATCATAGGTCTCTAAAAGGAAATTAAAGTTTTCAATTAAAAATCATCAAAGACATTCAAAAGTCTGAAGACCACATTTTTTTTTTTTTTTTTTTTAAACACAGAGTCTCGCTCTGTTGCCTGGGCTAGAGTGCCATAGCATCAGCCTAGCTCACAGCAACCTCCAACTCCTGGGCTCAAGTGATCCTCCTGCCTTAGCTTCCCGAGCAGCTGGGACTACAGGCATGCGCCACCATGCCCAGCTAATTTTTTCTATTTTCAGTAGAGAAGGGGTCTCCCTCTTGCTCAAGCTGGTCTCGAACTCCTGACCTCAAGCGATCCTCCCACCTCAGCCTCTCAGAGTGCTAGGATTACAGGGATGAGCCACCTTGCCCGGCCATGAAGACCACATTTTTAAGTTTCCTTGAAAACACTGCATTGTTAAATACTAATCATCCCCCTAAAGAAATTTTTATTTTGGTGTTTTAGTTTTGAGAAGAACCTGGAACAAAACTAATGGCAGTATGATAAATGTTGCCCGTGTAAGTTAAATTGACTTTCGGGACTCGCCCTATGTGTGAAATACTTGTTTTCATTATAAATAAATGGATTAATCTGTAAAGCCCTTTGGCTGCACAAAATAAGAAAAATCTACCATATGCTCAGAGTTAAAAAGTTACACCACACTACTATTAAAAGTTACTGTTGTGTGGTAATTTTCTAACAATCATGTTTTTAATAATCTCCTTTAACACAAGGCTAAATGATCAGCTTCTCAGCTTAAGTAATAAATATCATAACGTGAGAAAAAATTATTAATATTAAATGGAATCACTAATGAGGGCAGGTGTTACCAATTTTTATATCTTAATCCCTTGATAGTGCCCATCTTTATAAAAGGGTTAAATATTATTTGCTACCTCTGACTAGGAATATTGTTAAATTTTATTATTGTGCTGATAATGCAAGAAATCGTATCTGAATACAGAACATACTGAAATTGTTAAGAACATACTCTTGTTAGAACTGCAGTTTAACCATGACATCCTATTACTTACTATTTTATTTTTCAATTCAATATCAAGAATGGCACCATTCTTCTTGAGTGACTATTTGATAATATAAGAATCACTTCCTGCCAGTTTATGATCTCTATTCATTGCACTGTAACTTATTTGTACAGTAGATGGAAAACATTTTAAATTATGAAGCAATTTTCCCTTAAGTAGGCTGCTTCCTTGCTCTCTTTAGGGTTCTCTAAAAAATAATCAACAATATGCACCAAAAGGGGAAAAATGAAAGCAGTTTACTTTCACAATCATTTGAAAATAGCTACCATGAGTTGTTTTCCTTAATACATACTAACTTGGCTGGGACCTTGCCTGCCGAGGGAGTTGCCAGAGATAGTTCTGACTGGGGGAAAGCTAGTCTGAAAGGAAAACTGCAGCATAAGGGAGTTATTTCAACAGCTCAGTTTCCTGTCAAGGTTTGAATCCTTTTTTATAACCAGATTTTAAAAATTATAGAACATACCATACCTTTATATATAAATCATAGACATCAGTAAAGAAGTTCTTTATTCCATCTTCTTGCCTTATGTCATGAAGCATTATAAATCTCATATGTGAAATAATTAAGGTATAATCTTTCTTAGAAATGAAAAACAGAAAGCAGTCAGTTGATACAATATTCTCCAAATTAGTCACATGCTCGTTTTGCAATGGAGAAGTTGAATTACATAACCTGGGTTTAAAGTTAGCTTAGTTTTATCTTAGAGAAGATAATCTTTAAGTAACTATAAAATAAAGTAAAATCACCTCTGATAGGTTCAGATAAATCTCAGTTTTATGTATGAGACTTAGCTTTAAAATTAGCTATAAACAAAATGTTTCTTCCTTAAAAAAATAAAAGTAGCCCCATAAATGGAAATTTTTACATTTTTACTGACTCTGAAGTCTACTCGCTCAGAGCCTGGTATCTATGTTCCATGTTCTTCTAGTTTGTTAACTCAAGCTTTAGTTAGGTATCTGCTAAAAATAAGG
Organism: Lemur catta; assembly: GCF_020740605.2. Classification (NCBI taxonomy): domain Eukaryota; kingdom Metazoa; phylum Chordata; class Mammalia; order Primates; family Lemuridae; genus Lemur; species Lemur catta. Next base: position 63,652,225 of record NC_059155.1, on the reverse strand, counting down.
ATATGCCCCGCAGTGACAAATGCTGACACAAACCACTCATTGAACTTGTCCACAGTTTTCAGGTACATGTTGTTCGACAGCCACATGTTCTCATCTACCAGGTCGAGAGCAGCATGAGCTATGAACTGGTTCAGATGACGGTGGTCGTCCTAGATGACAGTGTGAACAGCGACAGATTAACATTTCCCTATGGCATCAAGAATACTGACATTTCATTCTGTAAATTCTATAGACGGTTTTCGTGGGGGGAAAACACACTGCAATCTGCTTATTGTTATCATGACACTTAGATCTATGTTTTCACATAATGTTCTATTTTAAAATTTGTAATCTCAATGTCAACAAAAAGCGCAGAAACGGCTAATTACTTAATAAATGACATGTTTATATATATTATTTAGTAAGGCACCTTTATTACTTATATCTAACTGAAATTATTTATACAAAATTATTTTTTATTGAAAATCTTATTTTTTATAGAAAATTATTTTTTTAATGTTGCAAGAAGGAAGTTGCCAAATTCTGTAACCATTTAAGCATGTGACAAAAGGATACTATCTTTTAAAAAAGGTAGATGCTGCTTTTAAGAAGCTCACATAGCAGAGGAAAAAGACATACAAAAAGCACAGAAATGGATGTGCCTGAAGGTGAGCACCTGCGGTAGGCTGGGTCTGAGCGGACGGGAGGAGAGCGGTGTAGAAGGGGTGCCATTCCCACCAGGCCTTGAGGGCCGGGAAGAAGCGGGGAGGGCCGGGCTACCTGCACGGTGGCACCAGGTGAGCAGGAGAGATGGCTCAGGAGGTGACACTCATACTGGCCACTATAGGCCTCTTTCAGGTGGACAGCGTTTGCATGGCAGGGGGACCCAGGCGTGGTGGGAGGCCACGCTCAGCCCCAGCTGTGAACAGTCACCTGTGTCAGCGCAGGAGATGGTCTTGTCAGAGCTAGGAGTGTCCCTTTTGTGGGCTGAAATGGCTTAACTGGAGAGAAGGTGGATCTGTCCTATGATTATGTGGAGAGGGAATTCACAGCCTGGAATGCAGTCTTACTCCAGTGTAATTCTTTCAAAATACATTTTTCGAAGAATACTTCTGTTCGATTGTATCCCCTCAAAATCCCTGTGCTGAAGTCCTAAGCCCCAGTACCTCAGAATGCAGCCTTATTTGGAAAGAGGGTAGTTGCAGATGTAGTTAGTTAAGATGAGGTCATACCAGAGTAGACTGGGCCCCTAATCCAGTATGACTGGTAAATTTATAAAAAGGGAAGATTTGGAGACAGACAGACAGACAGACAGACAGACACACACACACACACACACACACACACACACACACACACGGAGAATGCCATGTGAAGACTGCAGTTAACGCTGCTACGAGCCAAAGAACTCCCAGAAGCTGGGAGAGAGACCTGGACAGATCCTCCCCTACGGCCTTCAGAGGGAGCAAGGCCCTGCCGACACTTTGATCTTGGACGTCTGGCTGCCAGAACGATGAGATAAAATTACCTGTTGTTCTAAGCCACTTACTTTTTGGTACTTTGTTACGACAGCCACAGGAAACTAATACAGCCTCCTTTCTGAGGAGGTTGTTCCCATAACTGGGCTGGAGGAAGGAGGCCAGCTGCCCTGGAATCCCCTGCACAGCTAAAGCATGTTTACTTCGCTCCCGTTGCTATGACGAAACTAAGTGAAACCTTGAGAAATGGATGTATTTTGTGTCTGGCTCACAGTAGTGTTTTCCATTACTTTACACTGATGATGAATCTTGAGACATTAGGAGCAAACTGTAGAAATGCTTTAAGAAGGTGAGTGCTAGCAGGAGAAAGAACTACAATTAAGTCGTGTGACAAAGTATTTTTATATGCACAAGGCCACTGGAGTACACAGAAACTATATGTAAGTAACTGTGTCCCACAGGGCAACTATTACTACAGAGATACCTCAAAACAAAGTTTTAATGAGCACTGTTCTCGTAAGAATGTAGGAAAATCATGTGAGAACATCACCTGGTAGATAATACCTTAAATTTCTATCATATTTTGGTGGCAAGATCTGAATAGTTGAAAAGCATCATACATTGAACATTATGCATTACAATTAATTAAAAAAATTAATCCCTTGTCTTAAAGGACATTAAAGTCCACTTTTGGAGCATGGGAGAAACATAGCATAATTGTCAGCAATTTATTAGGAACGTGGACTACTACAACAAGATGGAAGGGACTGGGCTGTTCTCATCTCAAGACTCTACAGGTCTGTTTACTCTGAATGGCAACAAGTTCTTGAACCAAGCCTGTTTTTTAGAACTATTCTTGACAAGAAACTAGGTGGCATCACCTCTGGTGCTGCTTTAGGGTTTCCTACATGCAGCCAGGGTGTCACTGGGGAGGACAGCATGCAGGCACCACCCAACCAGGAAGTTCTGCAGACCCAGTGGCAGCAGAGGGATACAGAAATAAGGGTCTCTTTTAACCAATTGATCTACTATGTATGTCCTGATGAAAAATGTGATTCACTGAAACATGACTGTTCTTCCAGACCCACTACAGATGGACTATGTTTCTATGTGCTTAAGCAGCATTTCATGGTGGGTAACACAGTAAAATATCATGGGAAAGAGACCCAGAGCATCATGCCAGTCTGTGCTAAGTAAGTGTGTGCTGAATTAAAGGATGAATAAACAACTCCAGGGACATTCCCTGGATGGCTTTTAGCAGTTTGTGGGACTCCAGAGCAAGCCTCATTTAATTGTGGTAGATTTCAATGACCTCATCTGTCCAGATCTCTCCCACTGCTAAAATCATATTATACCATATCATCACAATAGCATAAAAAATTCTTATGCAATTTAAGGTTCCATACGCACTTTGGATTCCGCTTTCCCAGCTGGCAAAAACTCCATCTCAAAAACTGGATTATCATGGTGGCCAACAATTACAAAATAGAAGCTTCCAGACATTGTCTTCAATATATGGTTCCTAATTAGTTAAATGAAAAATAGCATATATTTTTAGTACTCAATATTGAAATTCAGAAATGGCTAACAGGAAGTCTAGAATTCATTTTTTTTTTTTAACTTAAACCTGACATTATAGAGGAAGATGCCACTAAACTTGGCATGCTTTCCAGTATACTACCATAGATATATGGCTTTTGGACTAAATAAATTATGTATCTGTGATATGTCCTGTAGAATCTAATACACTATATTTTCATAGGGAAATTGGAAGACCTTTAATATGAAACCATAAAGACAACATCCTCACCATCTGAAAGTTTGGAACATTTAGCTCAAGGGTTCCTGTGTGTCTGGTGGAGTAAGTTGAGCTTAACTTAGACAGGACCAGTTAGCACCAGCACTGACACCAGGAAAAGTTAATAGAGGATACCTGTAAGTTAACTATAATAGACAGTGGTAAGAAAGCAAAGGAAGTGATTGCCTTAGAAATTTCCAGGAGGCATCCTTCAGAGGAAGCTCAAAACAACTCTACTTCATGTCATCTACACAGAAAGGAGAGAAACTTGCATTTATCTGCAGACTGTGTGCTGTATATGTCTTCTTTCTGTGTGCTATAAATACAGGTCTCTACAAATGTAAGAGCCAATGATACGCCTCCTTATACATCAGCTTGTAAGAAAGGAAGAAACAGTTTTGTATTCTAGAAAAGATGGAAGAAATAATCCCAAAAGGAAGACGTTCTGAGAAAGTGAGAGGTCTTGGAACCAAGGTTAACAGTTTGGCTAAAGAAATGAGAAACTGGGGTGAAAGTATCAGTGATTCCATGGCTTTTTAGCACAGATAATTGAAATCTGGATGGACAGACAGACATCCGGAAGAATGGATGACAGATGGGTGGGGGATGGGTGGATTTACACACGTATGTATTATTTAACACAAGGGCTTTGGAATCTGACAAAGCTAGGTTCAAGCCTAGCTCTGCCACTTAAGGGAAATGTGACCACAGGCAGTCGGATGTTGGTTTTCTCATCTGTGAAACAGCGATAACACTGTAGCTACTTTATGGTGTACTTATGAGGATTATACAATCTAATGCATGTAAAGCACCTGGCATAGTGTCTGGCTCACACTAAGTGCTCAACAAATGTTATCTACAATGATGTGGAAGATCAACACACACACACTGGCATGTGGTGACTAGAAACTTTGCAAGGTGGGGTGGAAATCCAGTTAACCGGGAGTGTATGGTCAGTCCCCTGGAATACACATCTGAGGCGTGTTAGAGCCCAAGACTCATCAAGCCTCACTGGGCCTCCGCTGATTCACATAGAACATGCAATGAAACCAGAAGAAATCTGAAATGTATTTCCTAATGAATGACACATTTTGTAAAGAAAATTGGGGCATAGCTAGCACTTTTAACTCTGGAACTGGAAGGCTGTGACTGTGGAAGAAAAGGCAGATAGGAGACTCTCGGTGTAATGAAGTAGGACTTTTTAAAATGTTATTTGGGGCAGGGGGTGGCATACTACAGACTGCAGGCCAAATCTAGCCTGGCCCGTTCTCTTACTACCATCTAAGGCTGCTTTCACCCTTCAGGGGCAGAGCTGAGCAGCTGCGACAGAGAGACCATCTGGCCCACAAAGCCAAAAATATTTACTATCTGGCCCTTTACAGAAAAAGTTTGCCTCTGTTTTAGGGGAAAGATGACAAAAAGGCCCAAATAGTAAAAGTGGATAACAAAGACAAGCAGGAATGATTAAAAAAAAAAAAAGCTGTGCAAAACTAGGAGAATTGGCAATAATTCTCCAGGGAAAAGTGAGGGGATGAGAGATGGAGGCTGGAAATCTGAACAAAGTAAACAATGATAGCATGAATTCTCGCTGGACTAGGTTTCAGAGCTGGAGTGTGCCAAGGGAAGGGCTTACTTTCTTCAGCACAAACATTTAAGCAGCAGCAACAAAATATTTAAGCAGCAGCAGAAGGAAGAATATGCATAAAGAAGATAACCTGCACGGCCCCCATCCCCATGGACATGATTGTCTGCAGGCAGACAGACAGAAAGGGAACTGAAAGAACCACCGACTGCACAAGGGTGCTGTGACAAACTACTCAGCTGGGCAGAGGATGAGACAGAGCTTTCTTTATATACACTGTATCCTTGACTCGAGCTGCCAATGACTTGACTTGGTAAACAGCTGAAGAAGCAAGACGGGCTGTAACTCTTCATTCAATTCTGCCAAGGAAAAACTGACAGGTGAAGTGGAGGAACTGAAAACCCTGGGAGAAAATGACCCCATTGTCTCAGGAAGGGAATGGCTGCAATCACTTAGCAAATATTTGATACGGGGCAAAGGTGAGGCAAACTCTAGAATTCCACCCTGTGCAATATATGGAACTTTCTGTGAGGATGGAAATGTCTTATACCTGTGCTGTCCGACATGGGAACCAGTGAGCATTTGAAATGTGGCTAGTGTGAACTGGATTTTTAATTTTAATTAATGTAAACATAAATAGACACATGTGGCTAGTGGTTATGGTATTGGACAGTGAAGCTCTAGATCAGTGTTTCCGAATCTTTTATAAAAGTTTGGGACCCCCTCCACCTTCTCCCCACCCATAAATTACTTAGAATTCAAATACAAATAATACAAATAAAACAACCGCTGTGATTGAAGTGCCTGTGTTGGTTTGAGTGTGTATGTGTCTGCTCAATTTTCCTGTCACCTTAAATAGGCGCCCTTGAAGTATCTCCAAAGAAGGCTTGGTCTACAGGTGGTCAGGAGGTAGCTCCACAGAATTTGGAAATAGGTTAATCTAGGAAATTTGGACAAGAGAAGAATCTAAGATGGTTTCCAGATGTCTGGCTGGGTGAACAAGCAGAATAAGTGGCCCCTCTCCCAAGAAGTCCACACCCTAATCTCTGGAACCTGTGAATACATCAGGGTTCGTGGCAAAGAGGAATTAAGGTTGCAGATGGAATAAAGCTGCCCATCAGCTGACCTTAAGATAGAAGATGAGCCTGGATCACCCAGGTGGGCCTGATGTAATTACAAGGGTCCTTAAAAGCAGAAGGACATTAAAGGAGGAAAGTCAGGGGAAGTGTAACTATGGAAGGATGGTCAGAGAGAGGTGATGTCGATGGTTTTGAAAATGGAGGAAGGGGCCACAGCAAAGGAATGCAGGAAGCCTCTAAAAGCTGGAAAGCACAAGGAAACAGAATCTCCCCTACAGCCTCCAAAAGGAACGCAGCCCTACAGACACCTTGATCTTAGCCCAGCGAGACCTGTGTCGGACTTCTACGCTACAGAACTGTAAGATGATAAATCTTTGTTGTATTAAGCCACTAAATTTGTAGCAGCAAATTTGTTACAGTAGCAGTAGGAAACTAACATACATGTCAAAGCTGGAAAACGCCCAGGTATGAGAGAAAAGGAAGGAAATACTCAAGGAGGTGCCAGCAAATGAGCAGAAGGTGCACTCTAGGAAGAGACTGAGGACAAAAGGGAGATCACTTACTCCGGGGCATGGAGGTCAAGGCACTGTGGAAAAGGTGTTGCAGGGAGACAATGACGGTCAAGGTGAAGATATCTGGAGCAATGTGGGGCTGACAGTGTGGAAAAGAACAGGGGCTCTGTTTTTTCCAGCATGCATCCCTAACAAAGCCTGGTACACAGAAAGTGCTCAATAATTGCCAAATGGAACTACAATAAGGAGGGAGGTTGTAGGTTGGAAAGTGTTGTCAGGTGATGCTAGAATGCAAGGATGACACGTGGTGGGATTTCAGTGTTAAGCAGCCTCAACACTGCAGAGAACCTTCTGAAAGCTCCAGTGCCTGAGGCCTGACAGTGAAGTCTGTGTTCAGATGGTCCACAGCGCCTTTGTGAGAATTTGCTGAAGTCTGTTAAGGCACCTATGACATGACAAGGGACTGGACTTGGTGGCTGATGGGAGGGAGCCAGGACTCTCATTTGTGGTGGAAATAGCAGCTGTCCCTGGGGGTTAGGGCAACTTGGCTTTTTTTGAGAGGGAGACAACTAAAGAAATCAACTTGGTGATATGAGGAGCTTCTCTGGGCTGGGGCTAGTGGCTCTCACCTGTAATTCCAGAACTTTGGGAGGCTGAGGCTGGAGGATCACTTGAGGCCAGGAGTGTGAGACCAGCCTGGGCAACATAGCTGGACCCTATCCTAACACAAAATAAAAATTAAAAAAAAAAGCCAGGCATGGTGGCATGCAACTGTATCTCAGCTACTTGGGAGGCTGAGGCAGGAAGATTGCCTGAGCTCAGGAGTGCCAAGGTTGCAGTGAGTTATGATTGTACCACTGCACTCCAGCCTGGGTAAGATCCTGTCTCACACACACACACAAACATAAAAAGCAAACTATACAACAATAAGACAAGGGAAACCTAGATTAAGAGCAGTTCATCTACATGAACTCTAAAGTTTTAACTTACTGCAAGCTCAGTAAGAGGCAGCAGTCTGATATGATGGTCAAAAAAGTTAATGCAATTCTAGGCTGCATTAAGAGAAAGACAATGTCCAAGCAAGGTCGAGAAAAATGTCGGGAAAAATGTGGCTGACGCCTGTAATCCTAGCACTCTGGGAGGCCAAGGCGGGCGGATCATTTGAGCTCAGGAGTTTGAGACCAGCCTGAGCAAGAGTGAGACCCCGTCTCTACTAAACATAGAAAGAAATTATACGGACAGCTAAAAATATATATAGAAAAATTAGCCAGGCATGGTGGCGCATGCCTGTAGTCCCAGCTACTCGGGAGGCTGAGGCAGGAGGATTGCTTGAGTCCAGGAGTCTGAGGTTGCTGTGAGCTAGGCTGATGCCACAGCACTCTAGCCCAGGCAACAGAGTAAGACTCTGTCTCAAAAAAAAAAAAAAAAAAAAAAAAGTAAAAGAAAAATGTCAATGTCCTCTTTACTGATAATATCTTTGGGGAAAGTACTCAGTTCTGGGAATCACATTGTAAAAGGATAAATAACTGAACTGTTTGTGTTGGGGGAAGAGCAGGCTCTAGGCTAGGGAGTGTTCTGGAAATGATAAAAGCAACTGAATGAACTGAGGATGTTTAAACTGAGGGGGTGGGATGGGGAAAGGGAGTGGGTCTGGCAAAATACTATCTAAGCTGTCTAATAGAAAAGGGATTTGGCTAGGGGTAGCAAATAGGCTTCCTCCCTTTTTTTTTTTTTTTTGAGACAGAGTCTCGCTGTGTTGCCCGGCTAGAGTGAGTGCCGTGGCGTCAGCCTAGCTCACAGCAACCTCAAACTCCTGGGGTCAAGTGATCCTCCAGCCTCAGCCTCCCGAGTAGCTGGGACTACAGGCATGTGCCACCATGCCTGGCTAATTTTTTCTATATATGTTTTTAGTTGGCCATATAATTTCTTTCTATTTTTTTAGTAGAGACGGGGTCTCGCTCTTGCTCAGGCTGGTCTCGAACTCCTAACCTCGAGCGATCCACCCGCCTCGGCCTCCCAGAGTGCTAGGATTACAGGCGTGAGCCACCGCACCCGGCCTAGGCTTCCTCCCTTGAGCGAATTCCAATCAACCGTTAGTGACTGCCAGGAACTGGTGCTGAGAAAGATTCTCAGACTAACTGCTGTCAGCAAGAAAGAATGCTGTGATCAACTGTCCCTGTTGGCTATATGGGTTTGGGGGAGTGCAGTGTCTACATGAGGGCCAATTTGCTAACTCTGGACTAGACAGACTTATTCCAAACTGCTCCATAGGTCAAGCCCAGGGCTGCTCATTTGCAGTTAGGAGGAAACTAGAAATGTGTAAGGGGCAGCTAGAAACCGCCAGTGCCAGAGTGGGAGGATAAACTCAATGAACTTAGAAGTTCCTTCCAACTATGGAATCTTAAGTTGCAGTCAAATGAAAGACAACACTCAAGGACTCCAGTTTCAAAGCCACCCATTTTTTGGGCAAACCTTTTTACAGCCTCTACAGAGGAACTTCTAGATAAGCTGCCTTTTGCTCCCATCGGCAGTGGTTTCAGTTGTTCAACAGACCCGGGGCTGCAAGAGTAAACTGGTGTGGCATGGGACATGTCTATTGCAATGAGGAGGAGTATGAATACCATCGACAGGTCTCTAATGTGACATTTTCCCAATAATATTAGAAGTAATTCCTCTACCCCTAAATGAGGTTATGTTGGCTTTTGGAGAACATTTTATCTAATTCTATTCAACTTCAGGACCAAAGGTGGGAGCAGTAATGAGGGGGACTTCAGGCACAGACGCTTTCTTGTAACAGTGGTCAAATGCTTCTACTTTTAAACAGCATTTACAACATATCAACATCTTCTTAAACACTGCATCATTTCACTATTCTGCTCAAAATCCTTAATGCTTCTCAGCAACAGGACCATGTACTACTATTCAAAATGATTCCCACATTGCTCCACATGTCTTTTCTCAACCTTTTCCACTTCTGCTGGAGTTGACTGGTTTACTTTTTTCTCCCAAACTCACTTTGATTGTACCAACTCCAGAGTTACTGTTCTTATTTTTCTCTTTATGCTTGGAATGTTCCCCCTGATTCTGTGTGCAACCCTTACCCATCCTTTATAGTCAACTAAGTCCCTCCTCCTCCAGTGATTACCAACAAAAACCTATAGGCTCTCCACCTCCTATGATAATCCTCTCACTCTTGCTGCCTCTAAAATACTTACTCATTTTACTCTTCTTTAGTGCTGTGCAGAAGCTGACACTGATCCAATTTTGTCCTCATAGTACTTAGATACCTTATACCCCCAGCGCCCAACTCCGGAGTCAGGTCAGATTCCTCACTGCCCCCAAGAGGGTCCTGACTTTTTTTTTTAATTCTTTTGCTCATTTTTCCCCCTCCTGTGATGTTCTCCCTTTTGCTCATCATCCAAATCCTACCCGTGAAGCCCCTGATAAAGTCACACTTTTTCCACAGAGATATCCTTGATCACTTCCATCTTCAACCACCTCTCCTTTACCTAAACTCTTTCCGCAGTCTACAAAGCACCTTAGTTCTTGTTCAATTCTTTGGCTGTAATGTTTTCACTATCGCTTCTGAAAGATTTGGTGCCTTTTCTTTCTAATTAGACTTAAGCATCTTGGGTGCCGGTCACCTTTCCCCAGAGCACACAATGGTAGGTACTCTAAAATAAAGTTTAGCTCTATGGTTCTCAACCAGGGGCGATTTTTGCCTCCCAGAGCGCATATGGCAGTGTCCGGAGACATTTTTGGTGTCACACCCGGGGAAGGGTGTGCTACTGACACTTGGTAGAGACCAGGGATGCTGCTAAACCTCCCACGACGCACAAGACCACCTCCCACAACAAAGAACCTTCCCGCTCCAAATGGCATTAGTGCCGTGGTTAAGAAACCCTGAGTTAGCTGAATGGCCCAGAGAAGGGCGAAAGATGCAAAGTCCCCGAGACACTGGGCGTTTGCAGGTGGAAACGCAGCGTGGATTAGCTAGCTGGGGCTGCCAGGGTCCCGCCGGGCTGTCCCAGCGCCGCGGAGGGGTGGAGGTGAGGGCCAACATCCACGTCATGCAGGGGCTGGGACGGCCCCCAGGGACCCGGCGCGGCCGCCCCCCGTCCCCCGTCCCCCCCCACTCGTTCCATCCCCTACCTGCCGCGAGATTCCCACAACGGAAACGCCCAGTCCGTAACCTCAGCGGAGACCCGCGCTCCGCAGTTTCAGCTGCGACTCACGGAGCAGTCCTCGCGAGACCTCGCGGCTGCACTCCCGCGAGATGTAGGTGAAGCTTCCGTTTGGTGCTGCGCAACCGGGCGTATGCGACGTAACGCTCGGGCTACGGGTTGTTCGGCTCGGCGGGCTTCCGGGAAGGGCGGGGTGAGTCCTGAGCGGGGAAAACACGCGGTCTTCCCTTGCCTTCTAGTTGCCTATCTCTCCCGGTCCCCGCCGTCCAGCCGCGGTTGAGTGTCGCGCCTGGGTCACGGCCCCGCCCGCCGCTCTGAACCGCGGAGAAAGTAACTGCGCTTCCTTGCCAGAGTTTCTAGTTCGGAGTTCGAGGCAAATAGTTCGGCACCCTTGTTCCTCCCGACGGCCCGGGACGCGGCAGGGCTCTGAGAGCAAGGATTCCTCGTCGTTTGGGGCCTGCAGCCCGAGCTGGGCCTCGAACTCGAGCCACAGTGGGGAGGGCCGGGCGGGCTCGGAAGGAAGCTGACGTCTGACAATGGCTCAGGTAGATACACCTGCACCTCCTAGGGGACTGCTGGAAGTGAAGGCTCTTGTTTGTGTTCGTTAAAGCTCCCTTCCCCGCCAGCCTCTTAGGGCTTTCCCGGAGGCCACCGGTCTGTTTTCAGAAATTCACATCCCCTCTGCCTGCCAGTTAACTTGTAACCGTTTTGTCTTCCAGTCCACCATGGCCCCCAAATGTGATGTGTTGAGTCAAGATGACCTGCGCAAAAAGCTATACCAGAGGTTTAAGGATCGGGGTATACTGGACACACTCAAGGTATCAGATTTTGGCATATCTGTGTCGTAACTTTTACAACTGTAACCTGGAACAAGTGGTCCACATTTACATTAATTCAGGGCTTGGCTTTTAATAATAGTATGATATACATTTTTATATCCCTATGTAACTCTTTATCTTGAAATAATCTATGGAAAATGTTCGAGAAAATGTTGAGTTTGAGTCCTCTTAAAAGAGCATGTTTAATTAATTGAACCGACATTAAGATAGTGGGTGACATTTATATAAGAACAACACATTTTAGTAAGACTAGGCTCTTTTATAAATTTGGCTTATAGGTTCCTAAATTAATAAGTGCTTTTCTAATAAGTTTGGATGAAAGACATCGACACCACATAGAAAATATTAAGCTTAATGTAGACTAGTTTGGGGAATGTAAAATTTCTTCTTTAAGATATATTGAGACGTATGAATATTTAATTTGGGCAGCAAATATTTATTAGTATACTTTGGATTAACAGCCAGGAGTCAGATTAGCTCAACGTGTTTTCATTATGGTATACATTTCAAAAGCATATTTTACATTTAAAATGGGAAATTAAGGAAGAATGAGCTAGATTTTTCTTTGCCCCTTCCTCATTGCTTTTGTAGTTTCATAAAAATACTTCAAACTCCTCTGGAAAATACAGATAAAGCATAAGGGAGAAAAATCATCTCTAATACAGCCACTAAGTGGAATAATGTATGTGTGTGTATATCCTTTTTAAATTTAAATTATAATGATGAGCATTTCCCTGTTGCCTTAAAAGTTTCTTTTTTTTCCCCCAAGACAGAGTCTTGCTCATTCGCGCCAGGTAGAGTACAGTGGCATCATCATAGCTCACTGCAACCTCAAACTCCTGAGTTCAAGCAATCCTCCTGCCTCAGCCTCATGGATAGCTGGACTACAGGTGCATGCCACCATGCCTGGCTAATTTTTTCTATATATGTTTTTATCTGTCCATATAATTTTCTGTTTTTAATAGGGACGGGGTCTCGCTCTTGCTCAGGCTGGTCTCAAACTCCTGAGCTCAAGCATCCTCCCGCCTCGGCCTCCCATAGTGCTAGGATTACAGGCGTGAGCCACCTCGACCGGCCCCTTAAAAGTTTCTTGAAATCCTCATTTTTAGTGGCAGCAGGCACATTTTTGGATGTATGGATAATATATATAACAGTCCCCTGTTGTTGAATGTTTAGGTTTATACCTCCAGCAATCCACAGAGTTGTGAGGAAGTGGTGAATTGTTTCCTGTCCTTGATATCCTGATCATAAGCAGCTGAAATGGGCTTCTAGGGAAGTGAAGTGAAGAGTCCTTAAGTGGTCTGGCTAACCACCAGTTCACTTGGAAGCTGGGGAAATAAAGATTTTTCCAGAACCCACTGAGCTGCTCTCTCGTCTTTCGGCCATGGATCTAGAACAATTCTGGAAATGAAAGATTCCAGTGAATGTGACAAATTTGTGTATATCTGTAGTGAAACAATCGTGCTGAAATTTTTTCCTCTTGTTTGTTGATCTAGACGCAGCTCAGAAACCAGCTAATTCATGAATTGATGCACCCTGTACTGAACGGAAAACTGCAACCTTGGTCTATTTCAGTAGAAGGAAGCTCGCTCTTAATAGGCGCCTCTAACTCTCTAGTGGCAGATCATTTACAAAGATGTGGCTATGAATATTCACTTTCTGTTTTCTTTCCAGAAAGTGGTTTGGCAAAAGAAAAGGTAAAGTCTTTCCTTTTCTGTTTTTGATTTTTCTGTTGACAGTTTCTTCCTCTGCTTGTTAGTTAAGTGCTCCTTGAGTAGCTTGGTCCACTTCTCATTTATCATATCGTATCTGCACGTGATGTGTTTGTTATATAACACATGGCTGCTAAATTTGATGTTAATTCCTTGGTATCTCAGTCATTTGTAAAATAGTGATAGGTAGAATCACTAAATGTTTTGGAGCTAGAATTGATCTTTCCGTGTAGTCTGATGAAACTCTGCCATTTCTGTTGAATGTCTGCTATGAGCTTGGTACTGTGTTAGGCACACTACAGGTGTTTCATGTGTTACACATGAGGAGAGGTGAAGTGATTTGTCCAAGGTCATGTAATTGGTAAGTGGCAATGCAGGGCCGTAAATCTAGATCTCCAAAATGTGCTCTTTTTACTATGTTATGATCTCTCAAGGTATTTCTCTTTGTGATAATGTAAGAGAAGTGAGAATATGTGATTTTTTTTTACAAATCTAAAGTTCTCAAATATTAAAACATTTCTTATGTTTTACCACTCTTCTAATTATTTTAACTATATATTCTTCACCATTACCATTGAACATAAACTATTATTTTATTTTATTTTATTTTAAAGACAGATATAGCAAACTTTTCCTGTGTGTGTGTGTGTGTGTGTGTGTGTGTGTGTGTTTAATATTCGTTTCTTCAGATCAGTTTTGGGTTCACAGCAAAACTGAGTGAAAAGTACAGAGTTCCTATATTACCCCCACCCCAACACGTATAGCTTCCCCCAATATCAACATTTCACAAGGTGGAGCATTTGCTATAATTGATGAACCTACATTGACATGTCATTATCACGCAAAGTCCATAGTTTACATTAGGGTTTACTCTTGGTGGTATTCCTATGTTTTTACCCTATTTTATCTAAAATTATCCCAAAGTTTCATATTCCAAAGTATTAAGGATGTAAGAATGTTAGTACAGTATTTGAATGAAATTTTATTTATCAGTATTAGGAATTCAATTTTGGCCCACGATTCTCTAGCTTTCTAATACATTTCACAATTTTGCTTATTATGTGAATAACAGTCAGTTATATAATTATTATAACAGGAATTAATCCAGTTCATACACTTAAAGGTTTTTATTAATATAAAATGCCATGGAGAATATTTTCTTTTTTTTTAATTTATTTTTTTGTTGTTTTCTTTTTTACATGGAGCCATGCCCAAGAAGCCTTGAGCAAGTGGACTCCCAGAATATTTTCTTTAAAGGAAAACCAATCGAAAACAAATTATATCAATGTTCTCAGGGTAGACATAGAAAATGATATATACTATAATAAAAATATGTACCTACTCAAAATTAATACCTACTCAAAATGTCTGTTTAAAAATATTTTAGGTATATTTTAGTCATTTGTAGTAGTAAAGACAGTAAAAATTTAGTTCATTTACATTTTTAAACAATGAAAAAAAATGAACTATAATTGAAAGACTCTGGAACTCATTTATTCATTGGTTCATCAGATATTTGAGTGTCATCTGTAAGGCGTTAGCCATTTCTGTTAGGCATATATTTTTGATGTGAACTACTTGGAGGTTAGTTACATGATCAGGAAAGATACTTTATGCTTTTGACCGCAACATGTTTATTGTAACTTATTTACAAGTATAAGAAAGAGCTTCAATTTTACATTAGCATAGTTACCTTATTTTTATTTAATCTGAAGCATGTTTCTTAATCTCATATTCATATTCAGAAACATATCCTAATTTATCATTTAAACATGGATGTAAAAATGTGTCTAATTAGTAACCTTTTTTTTTTTTTTAAGATGTTTACTATGCAGGATCTATTGCAACTCATTAAAATCAACCCTGCCTCCAGTCTCTACAAATCACTGGTAGGATTGCTTAGTTTTTATAACCTGCTTTGGTTTGTTAATTATAACTGAATAGTTGAATAAAGGTTAAATATTTTCTTTTAACAGATTACACGATTTGATAAAGAAAACCAAAAAGGTAGGAGGAGCCTTCATGTTTGTAGAGAATAACAGCATTTTTGTATGTACTTTTTCCTATAAAAGTAAGAAGCTAATAATTCTTAGGGGGAAGAGTAGGAAATTTAATTTGCATTAAATGATTTGATTTTCCTTGCTGACCACACCTTCCCTTTTAAATAAACAACAGTTCATGTGTTGTTCTGACAAATGCAGGTCATTTCCCCCATATCTCCATTCTTGTATTAGCTCTTAGATACTCAAAGAAAAATAACTGCAGATAGTATCAAGGTCCCTACAAATAGACTGAAAGATACTCTTTGTAAAAATACCCACTGTTGGGAACATTTCTGCCCAAAAACCCCCAACAAACTAATAACTTTTAGGGCAAATGTCTTTGTATACTAGATGTCTCCCTCAAGTACAATATATAAAGTATTAATATTTTCTTAAAGAATCAGATATCTGTTAAGTAATGTGTTATGTATTTTGTTACTAAGTGTTTATGTAGACTTGATAAATTGTCTTAATTTTGACCTTGATAATAACCTTTCATAGAGTCTATAACTACCATGGGTGCCTGACCATTAGTTAGACTTGACGATGGGCTTTGTAGCATGAATATAAGCCGGCAACTTGCCTTTGACGCGTAGTTACTCTTTAGGTCTTTTAAATAATCTTTGGCATTATACAACAGTCCTCTTGTGTTAGTACCCTCTTGGATTTTTTCTATTGCCAGCACTGCTGCCATCCCCACTAGGACATTCATTCATTCAGAACTTTTTCAGCAAACATTTGAGACCTTTCTGCCAGCCATTAGTCTGTGACTTAAATCAAAAATGAATCTAGACACAGACCTTGTACCTTATACAAAAACTAATTCAAAGTGAACCATAGACCTAAATGTAAAATGCAAAACTATAAAACTTTTAGATGAAAGCATAGGAGAAAAATCTATGTGACCTTGGTTTTCATGGTGAGGTATAACATTAAAAGCATGATATATGAAAGAAAAAAAAGATCAGTTAGACTTTATTAAAATTAAAAACATCTCTGTGTTAAGACATTCTTAAGAGGATGAAAACACAAATTACAGACTGGGAGAAAAATTTGCAAAACACATATCTGATAAAGGACTTGTATCTACAGTATACTAAGAACTCTCAAAACTCAGCGCTAAAAAGATTACCCAACTGAAAAATAGACAAGGGATCTGAACAGACATCTTACTAAAGAAGGTATACAAATGGCAGGTAAGCATAGAAAAGATGCTCTTTATCATTTGTCACTAGGGAAATGCAAATTAAGGCAACAATGAGATACTACTACACACCTGTTAGAATGGTTAATATCCTAAACACGATACCAAATGCTGGTGAGACTGTGGAGCAAGAGGAACTCTCATTCATTGCTGATCAGGCTTCAAAATGGTGTGACCACTTTGGGAGACAGTTTGGTAGTTTCTTATAATACAAAGGTAAACAGTTGCACCATTATGTTCCAGCAGTCGTGCTCCCAGCTGATCTGAAAACTTTTGTCCACACAGCTTGCACATGAATGTTTTAGCAGCTTTATTCATAATTGCCACAAATTGGAAGTGACCAAGATATCCTTCAGTAGGTTGAATGGATGAATAAACTGTGGTATATCCGAACAGTGGAATACTATTCATCCCACAGGAATGAGCTATCAAGCCATGCAAAAATATAAATGAACCTTAAATGCATATTGTTCATGAAAGAAGCCAGTCTGAAAAGGCTACATATTATATGATTCCATATACATGACATTCTGAAAAGGCAACCTATAGAGATGATAAATCAGTGGTTGCCAGGGATTTGGAGAGAAAGAGTAGGCAGGTTGAATAGGTGAAGAAGCACAGGAGATGTTTTAGGGTGGTGAGAGTACTCTGTATGATACTGTAATGGTGGATATGTGGCACTATGTATTTGTCAAAAGCCATAGAACTTTACAGCACAAAGAACCTTAATGTATTGCAAATTAGGAGGTCAGGTGATCCTAGGATGGAACACAGACTATGACAAAACAATCCAACTCTAGTCGCCTCACCGAAGGGGGTGGGGCAAAAAGGTGCCAACCTAACTAATTTTAGACATTTCAAGAAACCAAAAACTTCTAAAATAATTTATGCTCATGGTTTAACTACTCAGAAGAGTATGAAGTGAAAGAAAGGTAGTAATTTCTGCCCATGTTCTCTAGTCTTGCTCTCCACTGATAACTAGAATTAATAGTTTCTTGTTCTTCTAGATTTTCTGTTTATGAGTATGAGTCTGTGTATTTGTAATTATTAGTAACATACACACAGTCATAAATGGGATCATATAGATGCTGTTTTGTAATTTTTTTTATCTACCAATATATCTTTCTATAGCAGTATGTTTAGACAAATTATTTTTAAAGAATGTATTTAAGCCCCTACGGATGGAGATTTAGTTGTTTTATTGTTTGCTTTTTATCATCAGAGGCAGTCAATGTGCCGTGTGTACCCTTTGTGCCCTTGTGAAAGTATAGCTGTGTTTATTCATAGAAGTGGAATGACTAGGTTAAAGGGCATGTGCATTTTGAATACCCATGAACGCTGACAGCTTTCCCTCCCAAGTGAATGAACATGGCCATATCTCCACTCCCTTGCCAACACTTAGTATTATCAAAGTTTTAATCTAAGCGATATTATAGGGAAAATATGGTTTCTCTGTTGTATTTGCGTTTATTTATGATTTTGTGTTTATTCAACATTTTAAAATTCATGTATATTTGAAATTTGACTTTTTTCAGTGAACTGTCCCTGTCTCTCCTCATTTTTCTATTTTACTGATTTGTAAGAGCTCTTTGATATTATGAAAATTTAGTCCTGTCTTCATATTATTATAAACGTTTTTTTCCAGTGTATCATTTTTCATTTGGTTTTATTTCATGCCATATATGTTTTTAATTTTTATGTGGTTAGATTGATAAATAGTTCTTCTTATTCCTTCCAGGCTTTGTATCATACTTGGAAAGGCCTTTCCTCAAATTATTCTTAAAAGAAAAGATATAATGTAAAAATGATGTTATTATATAATCAAGGTTATATAAGTAGTGACTGAGCAATGGTGGAATGAAAGTTCTGAAACAAAACTATGACTATTGTGTTTTTTAGGTTTTCTTACGTATTTTTTAAAAGAGTTGGCAGAACATCATCAGGCTAAAGAGAGTTGTGATACAGGAACTCAGACAAGTTCGACATTTCCTGGCCAAGACTCCCTTGGTAATTACAACCTTCTTTCTTAATTCTAGTTCTGCTATTTTCTTTTTGAATGAAGGAAATTACCTGATTTACCGTATCATGTGGTGGTTCCTTGAACTGCAGATATGTAACCTGAAGGTGGCAAGGGAATTCATTTCTTCTGGAATCATGTTGTTAGAAGGGACCAGGAATTGCTCTCCAATGTCATTCCCTATCTTCAAGGATGCCAGGGCTATGTTGGTCACATCATGCAGAGATCCAAAGGCCCACATTCTTCTTTGTTGGTTGGGTTTGACCTCTTAACTGGGAGATTCTTCCTGGTGTCTCGTCTAACTTTATTTTACAGCCACTAAGTGGAAGATCATAGACTATTTGCTTTTGGAGAGCTGGAGAAGTCATTGGCGCATGACTGTTTTATAGTTGAGGAAGCCAAGGTCCTCAGAGGAAGAGCAACTTGTATTTTTTTTTTTTCTTTTTGAAAGCAATTTCACAAAGAAAAGAAGAGCAACTTGGAAACACCCAGTCTGGGTCTGAACTAAGAGTTCAAGTTTTCCGTTCTATGATTAGAGCTTTTTGTATTTTGTATTATGCAGCCTTTGTACAATATCATTCTGCCCTTTAGTTTTGTACTCAGTAGAGATGGGAAACAGCTGTTTAAAATGATGTCCTTAACCTATTTCTTGGACTTTCCTTACTTTTTTATTTTTATTTTTTGAAACAGTCTCGCTTTGTTGCCCCAGGTAGAGTGAGTGTAGTGGCATCATCGTAGCTCACAGCAACCTCAAACTCCTAGGCTCGAGGAATCCTCCTGCCTCAGCCTCCCGAGTAGCTGGGACTACAGGCATGTGCCACCATGCATGGCTAATTTTTCTGTTTTTTATAGAGATGGGGGTCTAGCTCTTGCTCAGGCTGGTCTAGAACTCCTGGCCTCAAGGATCCTCCCAAAGTCCTAGGATTACAGGCGTGAGCCACTGTGTCCAGCAGTCCTTACTCTTAAATGGTAACAGTGCTTTTAACTTGTAAGAAGATATGTTCATAATTTGTAAAAAACTGTATTGTATGACTAGGCCTTTAATTAAGTTTCATTGCATTAGAAACATGTTACATGCTTATTATAAAGCAGTGGTGTGCAATAGTGTGAGCCACATATGTAATTTTAAATTTTCTAGTAGCCACAAAAAGTTCAAAGAAATAGGTGAAATTTGTTTTAATAATATATTTAACCCAATACACCCAAAATATCGTTTCAACATGTGCTCAATATAAAAAAAATTAATGAGATATTTTATATTTATTTTTTATACTAAGTCTTTGAAATCTGATGTGTTTTTTGCACTTAGAGTACATCTCAATTCAGACTGGCTACATTTCAAACACTCAATAGCCACAAGTGGCTAGAGAGTCTTGTATTGGACGGCATAATTATAGAGCATTTGGAAAATACAGAAGAATAGATGGGAAAACATGTCTAAAGTCATGCCTACCAGAGACAAACACTGTCAATATTTTAATCTGTTTGTGCCAGATTTTTTTTTCCTTGCACGTACTTTTTTGGTGGTTATTATATGTGGCTGAGATTGTATTCCGGGTTCAGGTTTGCACTCTACTACGTGATTGAGTCAGACGTGCAGTTGGTTCAAGGGCCATTGGCCTGGTGGAAAAAGCACTGGCATGAAAGAGAGTCAGTAGATCTCACTTTAGTCCCAGTTGTGCTGTTGTGTAGTTGCTTAATCCTCTGGCAGTTACTTAAACTATATGAGCATTTACTTTTTTATCTGCAAAGTGGAGGGGTTGAAATACATTTTCTTTGATTCTTTTAAAGTCATCGTTTTGAACATGTAAGTCAACTTTAATCAAAGGTCAATGAAAGAACTCTCTGCCTTGGCACTTAGAGACTGGGAGGTGACTCCAGTATTTTCTGACTTAAACTGTGACATCCTTATGGTTTCCCTTAAGTATACTCTTTTGTTCAGAGGTCTGGCCTCTTGTGCACTTGACAATGTTTATATATCCTGATTTGATCTGTTATTTTTTAATAGCTGAGAAGCTTCAGCTTATTGATGATCAGTTTGCGGGTGCTTACCCTCAGCGTCCCAAGTTAGAGTCTTTAGAAATAAAGTTAAATGAATATAAGAGAGAAATAGAACAGCAACTTCAGGATGAAATGTGTCAAAAGGTAAGCTTTATCTTGTTGCTGTTAACAAGAGTGATACTTTTGCTTGTCTTCTAATGTCTTAATCTTAGGTATATGCGAAATATCTAGAACCTTTATTAAAGAATGGGATACTGTACTGGGTGCATATTATTATTATTTCCAATGATGTCATTTGTTTGTGCCTTTGAATGAATCCTACAGGTACGGTGAATGACATAAAACTAAAGGTGAACTAAACTAAATGTAACATTTGGGCAGAACATTAATATTAAACCTAACCATGGAGAGAAGTTTGTTACTATTTCTTTTTTTTTTTTTTTTGAGACAGAGTATCACTCTGTTGCCCGGGTGGCATCAGCCTAGCTCACAGCAACCTCAAACTCCTGGGCTCGAGCAATCCTTCTGCCTCAGCCGCCCAAGTAGCTGGGACTACAGGCGTGTGCCACCATGCCCGGCTAATTTTTTCTATATATATATTTTTAGCTGTCCATATAATTTCTTTCTATTTTTAGTAGAGACGGGGGTCTCGCTGTTGCTCAGGCTGGTCTTGAACTCCTGAGCTCAAACAATCTGCCCGCCTGGGCCTCCCAGAGTGCTAGGATTACAGGCGTGAGCCGCCATGCCCAGCTGTTACTATTTCTTTAGTATAGTAATTGGTGAATTTTTTGGTATCTATTTGCAGTTGAAGTATTTTAAATACACTGAAATAGCAAAAATTAAAATGGAAGAGAAAAGAAAGCATGAGAAGGAATTAGCTGAGTTTCGGAATGAATTTGAGAAAGCTTGTCAAGTAAAATCTGAAGCCCTCATTTCTCGGGAAAAGAATACCCTTGAGAGACTTCGAAAGCACCAGGAGGTATGATAATTTATTGAGTGGATATTTCCTGCAGCTGTTAGTGGGTTGGCCCACGATCCAGGAACAGGTGGGACAAACGATGGAACAAGGCCCTAGAGGAGCAATAGGGACTGGGCCAAGAGTGCAAATGGAAGGGTGGGCCTTGGAAAGGATACGCAGACTTCCTTCCTGAGATTGGTGGAAAGGAAAGAACTGTGGAGGTGAACGTGCACTTGGGAATTATAAGAAATTCACACTGCATAAGCTCCATCTTCTCAGGCAGATTAGGGGATCAGGTAGTAGGTTTTAGGAGTGGCTTGGAGGTGTGGAGCAGCTCCTGTGCTCAGGGAAGAATAGCTCCGTAAAGCAGAGAGGACTGTGTTGAGGGCCCAGGTGATGGAGGGAGCCTGGAATTGGGAGAGACCAAACCATTTGCTTGTAGGTGAGTTTTCTGTTCTAGCTCTGGGGAGGATTTGTAATTTGTGGCTCTTTTGGTCCCTTTCAGTGAGGGCAGAAAGACAGAGGTGCTTGGGGAGTACAGCTTTGCAGAGCTTAATTTATTTGACTTGAGAAAGGCAGCCTATTTAATTGGAGATGCTGGGCCTCTGCTGGGTGGTGAAGGGTCCCAGAGGATAGGGCAGGTGGCTCCTAATCTAGGGGAAAAGGAAGGGTTATGTGGCAGTCTCAGTGATCAAGGAGGTCTGAAGAGATTGGCAGGTGGAACTAGGAACCAAGAGTACAGAGTTGCAGGGTGAGGCTTCAAGTGGAGACTGGAAACAAAATGCAGTATGCTGCCATTGGGGGAAGCTGCAGAAGTGAGCAAGGGTGTGAAGGTCCCTGGAGTAGAGGATTCCAGGGGTGTGAGTGTCATCCACGTGGCTGTTTGATCTTGTCACTCAGGAAGGTGACTGGACAGGTGGCAGGGAGTCTGTGTTGGCAGGAGGGATTGGACGGACTCCTTTGGGAAAACATATTCCTTTCCTAAGGGCATGTCTTAAATCAGACTGGATTTGTGGCACTATTTCCAACATACCTCGAGAACTACTGCTGTCAGGAGATGTTGAAAGTAGGAGGACTTCCTCCTATTGTCCGCCTTCTCAATAACACCTGGCTGTTTAATGCTAAGTGCACTCCCTCTACAATTTTGTATAGAATTTCTGGGAATTGGGCTCGTTTCAGCTATAGAAATAAAATGCTGGAAGCACAGATCTTTCAGATGATTTGATCATTAGATTAACAACTTTATTTTCAAGATAGGTGACTGCCTAGAACCCCATTTACTTTGATTATCTGAAGGCTTTGAAGAAGGATTGTCATCGTCATAAAAAGCATCATGTCTTTATTCCTTGACCTGGAATGTCTGTCCCCTTCTCTCCCTCAAAACTGTACTGTCCTTCAAGACTCAGCTTGAATATCACCTCGGTAATGCCTTCCCCGACTCCCCCTGAGTGACTCATTCAGGCCTCATTCCTGCAGGTGGTATTTATGTACTTTAGTGATGAAATCATCACATCCTAGTGTGATTGTTTCTCTCTCCCTGAGTAAATTATGAGGTCCTTAAAGATGGGGACTGTCTGCCTTTTTATATCCAGCTCCCAGTGTGCTGCTTGACATGTGATAGGTAACTCCTTGTGAAGGGAACACATACATGGAAGGATGGCCTGTTTGTTCAGGAGTTCATACGAGCTTGCTAACACTGAGTCAGAATGACCCATGAACTGGAACATTCACCCACTACCAGTACCATGGGGATTTTAGTCTCTGGGAGTTTTATTGCTGAATGCACATTTTGCTTAATTTTTCTTGCCAAAGAACTTAAAATTTTAATTGAGGAACTAAGAGATGTTACTAAGTAGAATAATTAGACAAAGGATGGTAGGAATATAGGGTAATATAGTTTAACAGTTGTTGGAGGAGTAATTTTTTTACACAACGGAGGAAATTTTTGTGCAACTAGAATAGGCAAAAAGTATACCTTGAATTGGAATCTCTTGAAGGTGAAACTGTTACCCTAGATGTCTGTACTTTGATTGTTTTCTGGAATTTAGGAAGCAGTGTATCAGTTCAAATCTGTTTTTATTTTCTTTAGCTTGCTTGCTAAAAATTAAAGATTTTCTATACAGATTGAAACAAAAGAAATTTATGCTCAAAGGCAGCTTCTACTGAAAGATATGGATTTGCTAAGAGGCAGAGAAGCAGAGCTGAAGCAAAGAGTTGAAGCTTTTGAATTGTAAGTAATACATGTGTTCATATTGTTTATAGAATGAATGAGAGTAAAAAGAATTACTAAATATATGTCTAAATATTCTTAAATTGCCACGTAGAATTCTTGGTTGTGAAGGTGATATCACCTAGCGTTAGAAGGTACAACTTAAGAGAAACAAACACTAGGCTTTTGCTTTTGAAATATTACACATTAAGATGAAAAGCAGAATGAGATACCATCATCAGGCCACAGTAAGACCAGACAGATAATTTGGAGAAGTTAATAATACTTGAACAGATTGTATGTTTTGCAGTTACATTCATTCAGATCTGATAGTTTCAGGTGTGTATTGTATAGTAACCAAATTACATATATCCAGGCCTGCAGCATTTACCATTTCTCATGGTTGTGTGTGTGTTACTCTCAATGCAGACAAATATTTCATCCTTCAAATCTTACCTGGGATTGATAGCAAGCTCACCCATGTGTAGTTTGTGCAATAAGCCTTCTTTCTCATTTGGAATTTGCTATTAATTGACACCCATAGGTACTCCATAAATCTTACTTAGTTCATTAAAAAATTTGTCTCCATCTTCATTAATGTTTTCTCACTTCTATTGTCTGGATTCGTTTGATTTCTTCTATCTACTCTATTTTTGGCAATATTGAAGAGGTAAATTGATCAAGAGAGAAAAGAAAAGGAACAGAGTTTGGGCAGAGAGAATTCGTGATCATATAATCACTTCTTTACCTCCATTTCCTTTATTCCTTTTCCTTTATTCCTCTTCCCGCCTTCTAAGCAGGTAAGCGAAATAAATGTGACTTACTGCTACTGGCTTTCCAGATTCGCCAGCAGAGGGAGCTGATACATAGCACCTTTACCTGTTCTTGGACTAGTCAGAGTTCTGTAGCGCTTCTCAGGTTGGCAGGATCTCAGCACCTGTGACCCACTTTGGCTTGGGAATTGGTGCTATGGTTGATTTAAAGTCTCCCTATGAAGACCATTCCGTTCTTTGGTATTTTTTTTTTTTTTTTTGGGACAGAGTCTCACTCTGTTGCCCTGAGTAGAGTGCTGTAGCGTCAGCCTAGCTCACAGCAACTTCAAACTCCTGGGCTCAAGCGATCCTCCCACCTCAGCCTCCCAGAGTGCTAGTATTATAGGCATGAGCCACTGCGCCCGGCCAATTCTTTGGTTTTTGGAAGTGCTGGTCGAGCCACCCATCTTTTGTTCTCTCTTTTAGCACTCTCTTCAGTATTCAATCAATAGATTATTAAATGACAACAAATCTTAATATCTGTGGGCTAATTGGTTAGATCCTGCAGTTAGAAGCAGTGTTATAGAAGAGACAAGCATATGAGTACAGTAACTTTTGTTTATAACATTGTGACTAATGATATCATTCTTTCACGCCTGAATTGATTATGACCGTTTGTCTCCGGCAACCGTGAAGTGTTATTCATCTTCTGGGAGAAACCACTTTGCTCCTCTTTGCCACCACCCCCAGCCAGGTGCTGCCACCACAGGCTCCCTCTGCTAGAGCCCGTACACCGTGCCTGGATCAGTTCATAAAACACACGGAGGACTTTGGGTTCTTCCCTTTTACTTCCTGGTAGTGACAGTCACGTAACAGTTTCAGTGTATTGAACTAAAAACACGTGGTATTTTTTTCCTAAGTTTGTTACCTCAGATATTGTAGTTTATTTGCTCTGTATATTTTTGCTAATTTCAGGACCCAGAAGCTCCAAGAAGAAAAAAATCAAAGTATCACTGAGACACTTAGGAGACGGGAACAGAATTTAAAGACTATTGAGGAGACCTATG
This sequence comes from Lemur catta, assembly GCF_020740605.2. Classification (NCBI taxonomy): domain Eukaryota; kingdom Metazoa; phylum Chordata; class Mammalia; order Primates; family Lemuridae; genus Lemur; species Lemur catta. The sequence goes on along the minus strand of NC_059155.1, from coordinate 63,626,812 downwards.
ACCAAAAGCTCAAGAATGAACTTCTAAAGTAATTGCTTGGCATTTTTAAAGAAGTAATATGTTTGAATTAAGTTGGTGGAAACATGACAAAAACTGATGAAGTAGTTTTCTGACTCACATTTTATGGCAAACTTTAGTGTTTGAAAAAAATATATATTTTCATCAAGTCAGTCCTTCACCGTGACTATTTGAATTAGGATAGTTTTTAAAAGATACAGCATAAAGAATTGCATCCTCTGCTCTTCTTACTCATAGCTTCACTAATATTTATTGAGGGCCTGTGATTTACTTTAATTTTTAGGGCACCTTGTACGCTCAGCTTGCACAGTTGATAAGCTGTAATTGGAATTATAATCACTTCTCTTTTCCTCTACCCCACCCCACTCATATTGCCACTAAGATGAGGATATCTAACAATTTAGAAATTATCATACTTAGTGGTCATACCATTTGTCAGTGAACATGTGCCTTGTATTCCTTCAAGGTTCTGCAAAGCCAGAATCAAAAGAAAAGAACTAAAATTAACTATGTGAAGCAGTAATATAAGGAAAGGAAAATAAGGACAACTATGGTTACTTGGCTTTTCTGTAGTTGAGTTTTGTGTCCCAGTGAATAATATTCTAGTGCAAAGACATTACACCCATTTAGCAACTTTTCTCTTCAGTGGGTGGTATAGCATCTGGTACATGAAAGTGCTCAGTTAATGTTTGCTAAGTAAATGTATAGTGAGGAGATAACTAAGGTATTCTGGGCACTTTTTTATTTGGCCCCTTTTTATTGCCTTGCTCATAATTTGTCATTGATACTCTGTTATATAGTAATTGCAAAGGTTTCTTGGGGTTTATTCTTTAAGCGAATCTATTAAAAAAAGAAATACAGCAGCTTTTTCATCTATTGATTTTGAAATGATGCGTTTTAGGCACATATTTTATGTCAGCTCCTATACTAAAGTAGCGAACACTGAAGTACCTGTAGTTGCTAAAATTTTAGGAATAAATGAATAAAAATGTGTATGTTAATTTTACATGGTTATGGAGATAGTGGACTTTTTGGTATCATTGTGACATTTTCTACAGCCTAGAAGACATCTGTCTGCTTTTGGGGATCCTCATATGACTTTGGCAAGTGTTGGAGCTGGGAGGATGTTCACTACAGGAGGCTCCTCTTTCCTTTCTCCCATCTCAGAACCAAAAGGGCAGTTGGTAACAGCTGGGGAGGAGAAAGTAAAACTCCATGAAAATGTGCCTTTTGGTATCGCTAATCCAGATATAATGCTCTTGGCAGTTGGTTCTCAAGACTGCTTAGCCCCTGAGGGCAAAAGTACTTATCTTGGTTGCAGGTGGGGTGATGGTACAGGTGGACTGGAAGTGACTGCCAGGTTATCATTTGGGATTTAGTCTGTTGTGTGCTGTGTTAAGTTTAACTTAATTTATCTCTTTCCCCTTTTTGTCAGTGGAGACTAACTGAAAAGTGATTGCTTTCAGTAACCTCATGATAACATGACTCTTCATTTTGTGTGACTGAGTTCTTGGGACCCAACTTACAGGATCGAGGCAGGGTTTTCCTGGACCTTTGCTGTCGGGAACTCCAATCCCTGGCCTTAGTACTGAGAGACTTGAAAGCTTACACGTTGTCGTTTTCAGTGCCCTCGGGCGCCCCTGTGCCTACCAGACGCCTGTGTTAGTAGCAGTCCTTCCAGGAAGACGTTTAATAACTGAAGGACTCATTTCTGCTTATTCTGATTCTTAGGTATCAACTGGAACTGAAGGAGGACTATATCACTAGAACTGCTACACTGACTGAAGATGAAAGGAAGAGTAAAGGTGATTCTTCAGGGGCGGAAACAAAAAGCTATGTTTTTCAGTTCTGATGTTTGGTGTGTTCTATATATTAAAAAGTATGTAGCTTACACTTCATTGTTCTTACAAAGTAACACATTTTTTGTGACTTCAATTTTATAAAATTAAAATAATCATTGTCTTTTACTACCTTTTTGGAGACCTTCATGTTTAAAACTTTGTATAGTCATAAAGGCCAGTGCTTTATTGTCAGTATTTTACCCAACTTTATTTCAATATATTTTGATAAATAAGTCTGTGGTTGTCAAGAAGGTACAGTAATTTATTGCCATCAGGTACATATTACTCCTAACCATGAGAGACTTTTTTTTACTTATGGAAAATTTTAACTTCTCTGTCTCCTGTGACCTAGTTTCTTATTTTTTGTGTGTGTGCGTGTGTGTGTGTGTGTGTGTGTGTGTGTGTGTGTGTATATTTGAGACAGAGTCTCGCTCTGTCACCCAGAGTAGGGTGCAGTGGCGTCATTGTAGCTCACAGTAACCTCAAACTCCTGGCTCAAGTGCTCCTGCCTCAGCTTTCCAAGTAGCTGGGACTACAGGCATGAGCCACAACATTGAGCTAATTTTTCTGTGTTTAGTAGAGATGGGGTCTCACTCTTGCTCAGGCAGGTCTCGAACTCCTGAGCTCAAACAATCCTCCTGCTTTGGCCTTCCAGAATGCTAGGACTACAGGTGTGAGCCACCACATCCAGCCTTACTTCTAATATATTTTTATGCTTTATATAATATTTCTACTTGACATATAACCTCCTAAACTCTTTTATACATTGGCCTGAGACTACAGAAGTTGAATAATTTTTTATTCTTTAGATATTTTACATTTCAATATATTTCTAGGAAATTGCCTGTAACAAGAAGTTGAACTTTTGGTGGAAATTTCAAACAGATTTATGAGAGTAAACCAGGGCTGGATATTTGACATTGACCAGATACCCAATGTGTGACTTCTCCTTTTGCTACTATATTGTGGAAACTCATACTTCTTTTATGGGTTAATACATCATGTGTTTAACAAATTATGTTAGGCTTGTGGTAGCTGAAGTGAAAACTATGAAATAATAACAGACAGATCTTTGTCTTTAAGGAAGTTAAGAGCTGTTAGCATCAGGGCCCTATGCTCTGAGCAGATGGTGTAACTGGTTAGTATGTGTAGCAGGTGGAATTTCACCACATATATGATAGTTATAGCTTCACATCACCTGTTGGGTAATAGTGTTTATTCCTTACTTGCCCACGAAATTTTTGACCCCTACGTCTGCTATTTAGACTGTGAAATAGTGGTCATTAGGACTGACATATTGGCTATAAATATTAAATGGCTTTTGTATTCACTAGAAAAACACAATGGTTATAATTGGTGGGTTCTTTCTTTCAGAAAAAGCTATTCATTTGCAAAAGGAGCTCCTAGCTATTAATTCAAAACAGGAGGAACTTAATCAATCTGTAAATCGTATGAAAGAACTTGAGGTAATTGTTAATCTTGTTGTTTTTTGAAGTAGATTTTAGGCAATATATGAAATTTCCATTTTAGTCATACATAATTTAAGTCGTCCTTTTGATATGTTTAGACTGTATTATATGGTTAAGAAGGTGGTGGCTGAGGTTAATTCATTACTTCTTCATTTCTATCAAAGTCACATAGTTGGAAGGGTGGATAGGTCCTGGACTCCTGCTTGAATTCTGTCCATCTCTCTTACTGATTGTTTGCCTTTGGGTGAGCTCTGTGACTACGGATTCCTGATCTGTAATCTCTGGGATATTTTCCACATCATATGGTCATTGAGGGAATTCAGTGAGGTGACTTACAGCAGGTAGCCAATACATGTAGTTTTTACCTCAGCATTTTCTCTCCTCCCCTCAGCAGCAGGTAAAAATTCCTATTATATCGTTATCGTACAGATTAGAACAAAATGAGATGCATTTTTCACATGCCACTGTTACTTCTGTTTATTAGTGTGCTTGCTGTCTGAAGGAGAGAGCTGGAACTTTAGCTACTTAAAATATTTTTTATATGTAAGATTTATTTTTGCAACTGTGATGACTTATTTATTTGAGAACTTTGTAGGCTTTTGTACCCAAATATGAGATATATTAAGAAAAGGGAAGCACTTCAGAACATGTTAGAGATCATTTCTATCTCACCCTTTCTCTCTTTTAAAAACATATATTGCTACAATGTGTGATTGTTACTGGGTCTTTCATTGCATCTGGAAGATGGGGTTGATAATCAGAAATACTTTCTTCAGAGGACAGGTGTCTATAGAATTCAAGTTAGAAGAACTACTTCTGCCCCAACTCGAGGGCAGAAGATAACTTTCATTGCTGTAGTAAAAATCTAAATTCTGTAAGTAAATCATGACTCCTGCTTTAAAGCAGCTTGCCACCTTTTACTTTTGCAGTACTGTAAAGTCATCATTCACAAGTAAGTTTTCCTTTTTCAATTTCAGCTTGAGTTAGAGTCTGTCAAAGCCCAGTCTTTGGCAATGACAAAACAAAACCACATGCTGAATGAAAAAGTTAAAGAGATGAGTGATTATTCACTACTAAAAGAAGAGAAAGTGGAGCTTCAGGCACAAAACAAATTACTTAAACAACAACTGGAAGAAACTAGAAATGAAAACTTGCGTCTCCTAAACCGTTTGTCTTTTTTTTTTCTTTGCATGTTCTAGTAATTCATGTTAAGTCAGTATTATAAAACCGTACCTGTAAAGGAGGCTTAAACTGGGAAGATTTTATAAAATTAAGATTCTTGGATTGAAATTACTTCCTTTTTGCTTGCTGTTGCATAATTGATAGTATCACTGTAAGAAGTTTTTTTTCCCATCAGTTTAGAAAGAAGAAATATTTTTCTAAATGTGCCTCTGTGGATGTATCTGGGCTCCCCTTGCCCTCTGACTGGTGGGGTTTGGCCAGGGGAGGCACCACCAAACAGGTGAAAGCGGAGAGGGAGGTCGAGGTTGCTGTCATCCCCACCCCCACCCGACCTCCACATATAGTGGCCCTAGACAGGCCGCTGCGTCTCTCAGCCAAGCGAGGTCACAGTGCCTCTCACCAGTGCTCTGCACCAGCTCCCTCTCTCTCATGCTGGGAATTTCTCCCTCCCTTGATCCTTTAGGCCCAAGGGGTACTAATAGCATAGTCCACCATCCTTTGTGGGTGTCCTGGATAAGTTGCCCTTTATTAAGGGTCCTCAGATGACCCACATTGATGATGCCGTCTGCTTTCTGCCTGGACCCCGACTGCTGCTGACAGTGCATAGATCACATTGGATCTTAGGGCAGACATGGACAGGCAGACCATGTAGAAAGCTCCTATGCCCTCTGTGCGTGGTAGAGGAGAGAGACGGCCTTTCAAGTAAATTTGAGGATTTGAAGGAGTTCTTTTACTTGGAGTAGGAATCCAAGAGTAATAAAGTCGACAATAACGTGCATTAAATTCTTTTGTTCTGAAATTTGTGAATCAGGATTGCTTTTAGTTTATTTAATAGGATTAACATAATGTTAATTATGTGGGTACAAAGAAAAGGAGCAATTTAAAATGTCTTTAACTGCTTTTGTTAAGGTTAATAACGACCAGGATTTTTTTTTTACCTCCTTAGGCTTAGCTCAGCCAGCTCCAGAGCTTGTGATTTTTCAGAAAGAATTAAAGAAAGCAGAAACTGCTATAGCGCTTGAGCATAAGGAGTTCGAAAGCCGCAGGCAAGCTCTGCAAAAACAGCTGCAAACTGAAGTGAGTATTGCTCTTTGCTGGTTCCAGTATTATACCAGTCCACTTTGTAGATATGTACAAGTCACACCAGTGTAAATCACATTTCTTTTAACAAAAATTACTCCTTTCTCATCTGAGAAAATTCTGCAGTGATTATATGACTTTGTACTCAGTAATAAAATTGAGAGGAAAACAAACTCACCTGAGCATAAAATTTTCTGAGTGCCTAATAATTCCCACTGTTATCTCTTGATTCCCACCCTGAGAAATACTGCACACATTCACTGTGACTTCCTGATTTCTGCCTGCATGCCCTAGAGTAGCTGTTCTTTGATATGACTGAAAAAGGTAGTGAAAAACTTGTTTCAGCGTTCTGTTTGTTGTTTTTTCAGTAGGGACCTCGTTTATTGGTGTGAAGCTTCTCAGAATTGGCAAAACAGAAAAATGCACAATAAGAGTATTTTTCTTCTTGAAGCGAGCTGTGATTTGTTTTACATTGATTTCTTTTCCTTCTCTGAATCTTTTCAGATTGCGAAGTCTGCACAGCTGAAGGCCCAGATACTAGATTACGATGCTTCTGTAAAGAGGTTAACTATTCAAGTTGCTGATTTAAAATTGCAACTGAAGCAAACTCAGAGAGGTTAGAGACATTTTTAACCCATAAGTATCTTTGTGTGTGTAGTTTCTGATGTTCGTGAAAATATAATGATTGTAATTTATTGAATATTTAGTAATTCTCATGTTAGGAGAAAAGCCATAGAAATGTGTATCATCTTAGAAATAAAACTCCCTATCCATTTTGGGAATACCAACTGGGTCATCAAGATGACCTGTGAACCAGTCTATGGCTTGGGAGAGCCTCATGCCCCAAATAGGAAAGACGTGGTGGTGACGCAGAAGTCCCCAAATTCATCCTGGGCTTTCCTTTTTTATTTGTTACTCTGATAAGACTGATTGGTTATTCAGTAGATTTATGTATTCCTTCATAGATATATAAATACATGGGGAAAGCAGGGTGGCTTAGCGAAAAGACCATTGCCCTTGGAATCAGGGAACTGTTTTTGTTTTAGACCTCAGTTTTGAAGTTAGTTTGACCTTGGATACATCACTTTAACTTTCTTGGGCCTCAGTTTCTTCATTTGTAATGGGGATAATAATACCTACTGGGTATTATGAAATGAGGTGGATTTCAGTCCAGTACCTGGGACATAAAAGACACTCAGGAAGTGATGACTTTGTTTCATTAACTGTGTCTTCAGTGTGGATGCATATCTGTCCCTTCCTACTTCCTGAGGATATTGAAGCTCAGGTACTTTCTTCTTCAGCTGCTTTCAAGCTGAAGAAGTGTGTATGTGTTACCAGTTCAACTAGTTTCTCACACTTTCTTGTTCTGTGCCTTCCTCAGTTCCCACTTGGCTCTTTCCTTGTTCCCTTTTACCAGCACTAGTTTTATTTTTATCTCTTTACTCATTTCTACTCTTTCCCATTCCTTGTTTTCTCTCAACAGTTCTGTTTGCCAAACTGCCCAGAGCTGAAATCATAGTCTCGTTGATCATGAAAAATAGATCAACGAGGATGGGATTCTTTTGAACATTTGCACTGCCCATGGCAAGCTTCTGACTTGTAGCATCACAAGGAGGCACTGCAGGGGGGCAATGGGCACGTGCACTGGCCTTGCATTAGGAAATCTCAGTAGCTCTAGGACCTGCCACTGTGTGACCCAGCCTCAGTAAACCTCAGTCCCCCACCTGTGAAATGGGAGCAGTGAGAGTGGTTAGGTCACAGTGGTGTTGTGAAGTCAGGTCCTCATTCCCTTATCTGAAACCCGGGCCATACCCTGTGCATTTTGCAACAGCCCTGGGACTTCTGGGGAGGCATCCTGTAGTGAAACACAGTAATTATTTTGCAGTCACATGTATGAATATTCATGCTGGAATAAATAAAGATTGTAAACGGTTTCACAGCAGTTCAGGTCAAGCTTTCAACCAAATGAGTTCAAGTCTGGTTAGGCTTTGCTACTAAATAAATTATGAATAAATTTTCAGTTCTCAGAGCTTTTTGGATTTCAAAATTGTATGTAATAGATTCTGAAATTCTGAAATCATGTGTTACAAAAGAAAGATGTATGAAGCTGTAGCTGATACATATAAGTTCTCAATAAATGTTAATGGTTATTATTACCATGGCTTCAGAAACTGTTTAATGTACAAGTTTGTCCTTATTCTTACTTTCATTGTTCAAAAAAATATTCTCTAATATATTAGTTGTATTCTCTGCCTTGTTCCCCTCATTTCTCAAATTATCTTTTTGTAATCTGCAGCCCTAGAGAATGAAGTGTTGCGCAATCCAAAGCAGTCCACAATCGATCGTTCCGTCAGCAGGTTTATAAGTGGCAAGGTGGTGCCTCACGCTGGTGATATAAGCCGGGATTTCTTGAACAGTCCTCTTGATCAGGAAAAAATTATAGCAAATGTAGTTGTACCAAGGATCACAAGGTATCTAAATGCAGGGGTGAAGGGTAGTTCTCCCGATTCTGACATTGAATTTGTAGCCAATACTAAAGCAAGGATCAAAGATCTGGAGCAAGAAGCCGAACGCTTGGAAAATGCTTTTAGAAGTTACCGTCAGAGAGTCATTGAAAGCCCTTCCAAAAGTCCACTCCCACCAAGGAGCCTGCCATCTCTGCACTTGCTGGGAACTCTCAAAAACATCACTTCCAATTCCCCGGAAAGATGTATTTTTGCAGAGGACAGAATTATCTCTGAGGAGCCTCAGGTGGGCACGTTTGAAGAGGAAAAGAGCGAAGCCTCTTTAACGCTTACAGGCAGCTCAGCCTCACGACTACGCAGGGGTGCTCCCTCCAGACGGCTCTCTTCCACACCCCATCCAAAAGCAAAAAGAAGCCTTGGAAGTAAAATGCACCCACAAAGTAAGACACCACACAAAGGCTTGTGGGATGCTCTGGAGTGGGTAGCCCTGGGCCTTGTAGGACCTCTTGCTGGAGTGAGCACAGCCCAAGCCCACAGGCAGTGGTGGGCAGAGTGTGCAGTAGTCAGGCCTTGGGGAGCCCCAGCTGGAGCGATGTGTCCTCCCCCAAGCCTGCGGGCTCCTGGTGATGTTTCCTCCACCACACAGGGTTGCTGTGGGAGTCAGTGGGACAAAGAGTGTAAAGGTCTAGTGTTTGCTTGGCATGCAGAGGTGTTCAGGGAGCAACAACGGCCTTTCCTTTGCAGCTGGTTGGTTTTATACATTTTATTATTGCCACTGCAATTTAATTTACATGCTTAAATTGTTAAGTTTATAGATCTTATGTATCATAACTGGCTATTTGCAAGGATTAACAGTTTATTTTCGAACTAGTAGATCTCTTTAGAAACCATGTTGTTTAGAAACCATGCAATTTGTAATAGTTTTGCCCTGGTTCCTTCTGCCCCTTAGGTTTGAGCAGATCACAGATTGCTTCCCCCAGTCCTTGTTCTGACAGAATGTGCCAGCCATCACCTGCCCAATCTAGGTACAGCCCCTCCAACCCTTCCTTTCCCAGCCCTCCTGAGCAGAAGGTGGGGTAAGTACCATGTTCTGGTCAGCTACACTGAATCATGTTACTTGCTGTGCTCTCAGCCTTGACTCACTTGTTTGGTTTTTTTTTTTCTTTTTTTTAGATGTTATTAAAGATCATGTGGCAGTATAGAATTTGTGATCAGATTGCAAGATGATGTGTGATCTTTGAGAATCATCTGAATTACCTGGGGGGAAAAAGATTGCTTTTAGCAAATAAGTAATTTCTACCTATTTGCTAAACTTGATATATAGAATACATGATATGGTATTAATAAGCATTTTCATAGTTCTGTGAGTAGACTCAGTTTGTAAAGATAAACAAATGTGCAAAATCTGAAAGCAAACAAATTGAGGTTATTTTTAAAGTTGGAACAATTTCACACATCATTAAAAAATCATTTTAAAAACTACTTTGGCATTTAAATAAACAGATATGGTTCTGATTTATGTACCAATGAAATAAATTCTAAAGTGATAATGGGCTTTAGAGCAGTGGTTCCCAACCTTTTTGGCACCAGGGATGGGTTTCATGGAGGCCAATATTTCCACTGCCGGGTAGGGAATTGGGGGTGGAGCTCAGGCGGTTATGCAAGCGATGGGGAGTGG